>NW_027223756.1:818161-1168161 GCF_028538775.1 Myotis yumanensis | reverse complement strand
GGGTTGGGGACGATGGTGCCCCCAGAGGGTGGAGCCTGCCGAGGGCCCCTCTTCTGCCCCCGGCACCTGCTGGGGAGGCCCCTCCTGCGGATGGAGACGTTCCCTTCTCCCCTCAGCTTGGCACTCCGCAGGGCAGAGGGCCGTGGCCGCAGGCTGCTCCCCTGTGCGCCCCCCAGGCCCAGAGCCCCACGGGGACAGCTGGGAGGGGCCTCGGCTCCGATGAGGACTCCATCTGCCACACCTGTGCCCAGGCCCTGCCAGCTCTGTGGCGACGGTGCCAGCTGCCAGAGGCCCCTGGTCTGACTCACCCGGGCAGGAAGGAGGCCGCGGCCTCAGCCCGCGCTCGGCAGCTGCTGTGTCACTTCCCCTCACCAACCCACGAGATGTGGCTGCTCCCCGACCGAGTGCCCATGGGGTGCCCGGCGGCCACGGGGGTCACCGTGGACGGCGAGGGGCACGCCTTCCCTCCCACCGGCCGTCTGGAAGCCACTCCATGCGGACTCAGGCCTGGCCATGGCCAGGTGGGGTCAGGCCCCCGCCAGGCGCCCACAGGCCAGGGCAGCCACCAGCCAGGGCTGTGAGGGGCCCCCGGGGCCCAGCTCGGAGGAGCGGAGGCTGAGCCTGTGGCTGGTGGGGGCGGGGCTGGCATTCTGCCCCCAGTGGTTGGGGGGGGGGGCGGGGGGCCTAGTTCCTTTCTGATGTGTTTGTTGCTCAGGCTGAGCTCGGAGCAGAGTGGAGGCAGGAACCTGGAGCCCCAGGGAGGTCGGGGAGGAAGAGGAAGTGAGGGCTGCCCAGGCTGCTGGGGGCAGGGGGGAGGGGGGGAAACGGGACAGGGGACGCCCCAGCCTGTGCCGCAGCAGCCCCTCCAGCCGGGACCAGCCGGGGTGTGCGGGGATGCAGCCTGCTCAGAGACCAGCACCGGGAGGCCAGGGCCTGGGCCAGCTGGGCCTCCAAGTTTGAGCCGTTCACCACCCAGCTGCCTGGCCCTGGGCATCACTGCTCCCAGCCTGTCTCCCCCTCCGCAGCAGGAGGCCAGGCGGTGGCCGCTGGGGTCTGTGATGGCTGCCAAGGCAGGTCGGGAGGTCCCGGCCAGGCCCCAGCGGGTCCCTTCTCTCCTCGCCCCCCCGGCCGCCCCGCTGCCAGCGCGAAGGGCGAGGGGCCCGGAGCCGCCACAGACAGACAGGACCCCAGAGCGCTGCCCGAGCACCTTTATTCACAGCAAGGACGTCACCATAGCAACCACACAGCGATTCCCTGAGAACGTTCCCTTATTGTGCGCCTTCCTAGCTACGTCTTCGCAGAAAGAAAACCAGGAGACGGAGGAGCGCACGGGCCAGGTGCGCCCCGGGGCCGATCGGAGGTCAGGGGGCCGGACATACAACTCAGAGGCTTCCAGCTTCGACCACAGAGATGACCCCGGGCAAGGCTTCTGCTTTTTCTGATCCACAGAGACGATAAAGTAACACCCTCCCCCGTTCCCCGAGAACAAGACAAGGACACCCCACTTTTTACAGCCCACCCCCCTTTGAAACACCAGCACAGTAAAAAAATACTGTCACAGTATGTACAGACACGCCCACTGTGGGCGACTCGCTCTCTGCGAGGGAGAGACACGCTCAGCTCTGCCCCCCCCATCTGGGGAGACAAAGGCAAGACTCTGAGGGGCCCGAGGTCCCAAACCCGAGGCTCGGGGCGGGGGGCACTGTCCCCCCAGCCACATGGCCGCGGGGCTTCACAGGGCTGCTGGCAGGGCCAGAGCTCAGTGGGAGGAGGAGGGGACCAGGCCACAGACCCCGAAAACCCAGCTTCCTTCCAGGGCTCAGGTGTCCTGAGGGCTCCGAGACAGGTGCCCGGGCACAGGGCCAGCCGGGCAGGGCAGCCCTGACCCCCTTCTGCCCAAAGGACCGCTCGCACAGTGGCCGCTGCCAGACCACTCCCTCCGGCCTGGGCTCGGAGCCCCGGGCCCACTGGTGCCCGCTCCTCGGCCGAGCAGAGCAGAACAGAGCAGAGCTGCCAGCAGCCTGCGACCCAGGCGGGCGCACAGTACACTCACGGAGGCACAGCCCTGGCAGCCTCATGCCAAGGCCAGGGCGGCCCAACAGCGGTCCCCAGGCCCTTTGGATACCAGGGGCGCCCGGGGACGGGGTCTCAGCCGCGGCGGCTAGAAGACGGCGGTGCGGGGACACCAGGGCGTGTCGGGGTACAGGCGGCAGTGGATGGAGCGGAACCTGCGGGGACAGAGTGGGGGGCTGGTCCGCGTGGGGTGGGGGTCCCACAGCACCAGGGGCCCCCTCTGCCCTAGCGGGGGCCCCGCCTGGGGCACCTGACGGTCCAGCCCACCTCCTCCAGGTCGGCCTGGCCCACCAGGCCTCCGTCTCCCCACCCGGCCCCCGGCCCCTCACCGGGAAGGGTCGGCCTCCACGGAGAAGGGCCCCTTGATGTGGACCGAGTTCCGCTTGTTCTCGAAGGTGCCGTAGCTCAGGGTCACCTGGTGGAGAGAGAGGGCGGAGTCGGGCCGGGTGGGGATGGGACACCCCGCCCTGGCCCCAGGCTGGTCACGTGGCTCCAACGAGGAGACAGCCCGCCTGCCGCCCGCCTCTGGCCGCCCGCCTCTGGCCGAGAAGGAAGGTGACGAGCCATGCGGCACCAACCCACCAACCCCCCCCCCCCCCCCGCCCCCGCCTGTGCACCCAGGAACGAGGGCCGAGGTGCTGTGAGCGAGAGGAGACCCCCGCGAGCAGGGCAAGGCCCAAAGGGCATGGAGCCGGGGTGTCGGGCTGAAAGAGTGGACAGAGGGTCTGACCGGCCCTGCCGGCGGGGGGGGGGGGACCTGGGGTCTGGGGTCTGGGGGGCGGCCAGCCGGGGGCCCTTCCTGGCCCCGCCCCCGTGACGCGTCCCCTCCTCGGCGGACGGCACACCTGCTCGTGCAGCTCCGCCGCCGGCACCTGCTGCAGGTTCTCCAGGTGCGAGTGGAAGAGGCCGCTGCGGATGAGCCGCACGCCCAGCAGCGCCTCCACGATGTAGCCCACCGTGCAGTCGTCCGGCAGCCGGATGCGCTCGGCCGTGCTCACGAAGTGGCCCCCGCTGTGGGAGGGAGGCCGCCATGTGAGCTGGGGGGGCTGCTGCCCAGGGGAGGGAGGACCCCCAGGCAGAGGCCGCAGGGAGCGGAGCGAAGAGGGGGGCTTGGGGCGGAGGTGGACAAGTCCCGGGGCTGCCTGCCAGCCTCGCCCCCGCCCTGAGCCCCACCCCACCTGCTGGGGCCGGAGCTGCTGGTGCCGCAGGGGTCTTGCCCACGGACCCTGCCCTGGGTGCTAGCACCCTGGTGTCTGCTGGCAGGAGGTGGGAAGGGGGGGAACCTCCACTCAACCTGCCTGTGCAAGTGGGGGTGGGGACCCTGCTGCTGGGACGATGACCCAAACCAGGCCTGCATGGGGCATGGGGGCGGGGGACCTCAGGACCTGGGCAGCCCGGCCTGGGCCCCAGGCACTCACCTGGCCCACGGGCTCATCTTCAGGGCCAGCCCTCGGCTGATGCAGAAGCCAGCGCCGCCCGTGGCAAACCAGAAGTGGACAGGGCGCTGCAGGATGGGGGGGGGGGTGGTGGTGAGACCCTACCAGGGCCGCAGGGACCCACAGCCTCCCCCCCTCCCCCCCCTCGCCAGCCCAGGCGAGTCCGGACTGGCGCTCACCATCTTGTTCTCGCTGACCCTCTCGGTGGCCTGGATGGGCCGGTCCAGGCTGGGCTTGCCGATATACACGTCCTGGGTGTGCGGGTAGCTGGCCAGCAGGCGCAGCAGGGCCCACACGTTCACGTAGTTGTCATCGTCCACGTGGCAGAACCACCTGCGGGCGGGCGGGCGAGGCAGGCCCTCAGGGAGCTGAGGGGTCGGGCTGTGCAGGGGTGGGAGCTGCCAGGGGTGGGAGCTGCCAGGGGTGAGGCCTGGTAGTGGTGGGGGGGGCCTGGGGCCCCGCCAGAGGCCCACACTCACTTCCTCCCGGATGCGATGAAGTGGTCATACTCCACCGCCATCTTGCAGGACAGGGCCTGGCGGCTGTGGGCGGCCGAGCAGTTGGTATTGATCACGTTGCCTGTGGACAAGGCGAGGGCTGCAGTGCAGGGCCAGCAGGCTCCCAGGACCGGCCAGCCCGCAGTCGCACCGCCCGGGAGCAGAGCAGGGTGGGCGGCGGCTGGCTGTCCCGGGCGCCTCGGGCTCCTATAAGCTGCGCCCCGCATGGGTTCCCCGCTCACCCCCTCCCCGTGCGGGACCCAGGCCTGGATCGCCCTCCCCCTCCCCCAGCCCTGCCCTGTCGCCGGCAGCCCCGCCCCTGCCCATTCAGGCGGCTTTTTCCCAGCACCGGCCACCTGTTGCTCAAAGGGGCCGGGGAGCTGAAAGGACCTCATTTGCATGAGAATTGGGGGGGCGAGTGGAGGGGCGGGGCACTGAGCAAACCAGTTGAGTAAACTGCTCCCGGCCTCCGTGACCTCTCGGAGGGGAGACGGATGGGGGACAATTCCCTCGGGGAGTGGAGCCCCCTCGCCCCCAGGTTCAGGCTCACCCACACGCCGGGCCAGGGCCTCGTCCTCCCCGTCGGTGAAAATGAACGTCTGGAAGGAGAAACGGGCCTTGAACGGGCGCCCTGTGTCCCCGACCCCGGCAGGGGCAGGGCTGGGCACGCGGGGTCTCCGTGCCCACGGCCGTCACGCCCACTCCCCGCCCTTCTCCGGCCTCGGTTTCCCCACGTGCACTGCCTGCGTGGAAGGGGGGCTGGGGTTTACGCAGACCCACCCCCACCCCAAGTCGACAGCTGGGCCCAAGGTCACCCGGCAGCTGTGCAGGCACGAGCCGGGTGGGGCGCCCCGCCCAGCCGCCAGGTAACCGGCTCCAGCGCACCTGGCGGGCACACACCCTTATTGACACAGCGCCGGCCTGGGGGAGGGGGGGGGAGGGGGAGGGGGGAGGGGGGAGGGACGGCGGAGGAGCTGGGCTTTGGGAAGCCAAGTCTCGATCCGTCGAGGACAAAGGCCTCCGCCAGGCAGCTGCCAAGTCCTGCGGACAAAGGGTCCGGCGGAGGATGAGTCACCCGCATTGTCCGCCGGCTCTGTCCCGGCCGCGGGCGCGGGCGCGGGGCGGGCGGCCTTAACTCGGCCGCGTTAAGCCAGAGTGGCCGCACTGCCCATTACCATACAGCTGGCCTGGTTAAGCGGCCGGGCTGGGCGCGAGGTCCGGCGGGCAGGGGTGCAGTCCTCAGGCTGGGCCTTCGAGCCTGGGGGAGGGGCGGGCACACATCCCTGGCCGTGCGACCCGCGGGCAGGTCACCTTCTCTGGAGACACAGACGGTTACCAGGGAGGAGGCGGCCAGCCGCATGCGCCCCGGCCTGCGGGTCTGCGCCCCCACCACCCCTCACCCACTCCTGCTGCAGGGGCAGGAGCCCAGGCTGCAGACGGGCCTGGCCCGAGCCACATCAAGGGCTCACCTGTGCCAGCAGGGCCGCCCCCTGCCAGGATGGAGCCTCAGAGGGGGTGGGGGCGACGGGGCGGGGCCAGGAGCTGCCGGCGCCCGCCTGGGCCGGTCGGCACACGGAGGAATGTTCCCTGCCCGCCCGCCCGCCCGCCCAGCGCGTGCCGCCGCCGATGCACCCAGCCTGGCCGAGTGCTCAGCCTGGGGCCCAGGGGGGCTGCTCAGAGCACAGGCAGCAGGGGACCCCCCACCTCCATGCCCGCCAGGCCCCGGCTGCCTCCTGTGTGCCAACGGGTGCTGGGGAGGATGGAGCATGTGCAGGCCTGGCCCACAGCGCACACCCAGGGACCGGGGCCACCTGCACCTGGGCGGCCCGGCTCCTCCCCCCTCCGAACCCCAGACCCCCGCGGTCACCAGCTGGGGACCCCAGGCTCAGCGCCAAGGGGGTTGCTGGCCGGCTCCCTCCGCAGCCTCTCCACACACACACAGCCCTCCTCACAGAGCCCAGCAGACACCCCGGGGCGGCCCGCACGCACAGACACGCACCAGCCCCCCGCCCGCTCCCGGCACCTCGGCCCAGGAATGCCGTGGGAGGCTGGGCCGGCCCGTGCAGACGCCCCTGCCGCTGGATGAAAAGGAAAATGCTTTCTTAATGAGCTCAAGCGAGGCCTGTTCTCCCGCGCTCGCTGGTGCCCTAAAAACCCAGCCCAAGGCTACGGAGATTAAAGTCACCTTTGTGGGGAGAGCCAGCCCGCCGCTCGGGGAGCACTTGGAGGGCGGGGCAGGGGGGGTACGGGCCTCCCGTCTCCCCACATCAGAGCAGCCGGCAGAGGGACGGGCCCTCAGAGGCAGTTTCCCGCTCAACACAACGGGCAGAGCCGGGGCTCATGTGCGGAGCAAAGCGCCCTCGGAGGTGGGCACCATCCCTCCCGCGGGTGCAGGCGGGAAACGGAGACCAGAGAGGGGGGCCCCGGCCTGGGGCACACCCTGGGGCAGAGGAGGTGCCAGCCCAGCCGGCCTGGCTTTCCAGGGACCTGGCGAGACACCCGGGCCCCCTCCACACTTCCCCGCCAATGACGGGCAGGCGGAGGAAGGGCAGGCGGCAGGGCTGGCGAGGGGGGGCCCCCACAGGAAGCGGCATTGTTCCTGGAGCTGCGATTCAAAGAAACACAGGATGCCAGGCTCTCCCCCACCATTGTGGCCGCTGCCACCGCCGCCGGCCCACTCCCGGGAGGAGCGAGCAAGGACCGTGTGGGCCCAAGGCCCAGCCCCTCGCCCTGGACAGCAAGGCCCAGCGCAGTGTGGCCCCTGCTGCCTGGACTCCCGGTCACTGCCATAGCTGGGCGTTTCTCAAACACGCCCCCGCCCTCCCCGCCTTGCTTGTGCTTGTGGTGCCTGGACGGCTCTTCCTGGGCATTTCCGCTCCATCTAGCTCAAAGGGCACCTCCTCCAGGAAGTCCCCCTGCCCGTCACATGGGTCAGCTGCCCACTCGCAGACTCATACAGCCTCTCTGGGTTTCCCCCACCGCAGCCCTGACTTCTCCCCCTCGGCCAGGGTCTGAATCACCCAGCCCGGGCGGGAGAGGCGGCCCCTCTGCCGACAGGAACTGATGCCAGGGGGCAGGTCGGGCCCTTCCTGGGTGGGGTCAGCTGCAGGATGGAAGAGCAGCCCTACGCTGGGGGGGAGCGCGCCCTCCCTGCCTCCGAGTGCCCGCTGGGCTCGGCTCCCCAGCGGCCGGCCCCTCTAACAAAGCTCTGGAAGACAGGCTCCCCATTCCAGAGACAGGAGACTGAGGCTGAGAGAGGCTCTGGCCCCCGGCCCCTCAGCTCTGCTGGGACTGGTGCAGGGAGGCCCCAAGGTCCGAGGGCTGGTGGCAGCCCAGAGAGGCTGAGCGGCCGGAGGTCACACAGCAGGAGGCAGCGCGGGGAGGGGCGGCTCGGGGACGCAGCCGGGCCAGGACTGTCACTCAGAGCCATGGGGGGGCCGGGACCCTCATCGCCAGGCAACCTGAGTGGCCAGCGCCGGCGGTTCCCATGGAGCCAGAGCCGCACACAAGAGGCCGAGGCCTTTCTCGCTGAGAAAGGGGCTTTGTTACCTTGCCCAAGCGGCCGGCGTGAGAGCCGCCCCGCGCTGGGAGTCCTAACGGCCCAGCCGCCAAACAAAACCCGCGCCCCCTCCCGCCGGCCGGGAGCCTCTGGGAAGACACGCTGTGTTCCCAGGAGCTGGCCAGGGGCTTCCCGGGCCCCCCCTCCGCTCCCCAGGCCGGGACCAGACAAGACCCTGGCCCCTCGTGACCTCAGCAGAGCCCTGACCCAAAGCTGGGCTCAGGGGTCAGAGAGCCTTGGGCCTGGAGGGCGGAGGCGGGGACCAAGAGGAGGGGTCTTCTCTGAGCCCCGCCCCAGCCAAGGACCCCTCACCCTCACCCTCACCCCAAATGCCATCAGTCCCGACTCTCCCAGCCACCAGTCCCCTGCCCGCTGCCCCCACCCCACCACCTTCTGCCGCCCGGAGGGCGGTTTCCACGGTAGGGTTGTCCCCGCGTGTGCAGGCAGGGGAGCGAGGGCGGAGAGGGTCTCAGCACCCCCAAACCCAGGGCTCTTTCTTCAGGGAGGTGCTGGCCAGGGCCCCACGCCCCCCAGTCCATCACCTCGGGAATGACTTGTTCCCCATCCCTTAGCACCACCCGGTTCGGGGAGACCTGCCCTGTGCCCAGGAGGCCCCCCCCCACCCCCCATTCCACCTCTAAGGAAAGTCCTTCTCCCCAGGGAAGTGGGGCCCAGGGTGGATATCCCCGGCAGCATCTGGGGGCAGTCACGCCCTAGGAATGCACCCCAATGTTTGGGGGCCAGCAGCATCCCAGGGCACCAGCCCGAGCACTGGCGGCTGGGGTAGGTCAGTGCGTGGCGTCCTGGAGGTTGGCCGAGGACGGGACCCGCCCCCCCCCCACTCCCGCCTCGGTCCGGGGAGAGCGGTCCCACCAGGCGGACGGCGGGAAGGGGCTGGACAGAGACGTCGCCTGCGCCCATCGGACCCGGCCACCCGCTGGGCAAGGCCCCCCCCGCCCCCCGCCCAGGCGCGGGGCTCACCATCTCCTTGTGGCGCGAGATCCAGGTCTCCAGCAGCAGGTCGAGGCGCGCGCGGTGGAACTTCTTGGTGGTCTTCACGGCGATGAAGACGTCGCGGGGCGCGAGCGGCTCCGCCTGCGGCCGCGGGTGCGCGTCGGCGGGGCGGGCGGCGGCCCCGGGCGGGGGGCCCGCGTCCCTGCGCGCGCGGGTCAGCCGGCGGAAGTACTCGGACAGGCTGCGCACCTCGCGGGCCAGCGCCCCGGGCGCCGCCGCCGCCTCCAGCCCCGGCGCCGGGGCCACCCCCGCGGGGCCCGCCAGGCTGCGCAGCGCGCGCCGGGCGCGCTCGGCGGGCGGCGGGGGCGGCGGGGGGTCGGCCGTGAGCACCAGCAGGCAGGCGAGCAGCGCTCCCGCCAGGGCCAGCAGCAGGCGGCGGCCGCAGCGCTTGAGCATCGTGGGGTGCGCGGCGCCCCGCTCTCCGCGCCGAGCGTCCGGTCCTGCAGCGCGTCCTGCGGCGCCCCGCCCGCGCCCCGCGCCCTTAAAGGCTCCGGCCCGGCCCGGCCCCGCCCGGGGGCGGTCCTTCCGCGAGGCCACGCCCTCGCCACGCGCTCCCGGGCTCCGGGGGCGGGGCCTCGCGCGGATGGCCCCCCGGACCCTGCGGCGCCCACGTGGGGCCGCGGCGGGGGTCTGGGAACCCGGCAGCGGGCGCCGCGGCCCCGCCCTCCGCGCTCCCGGGCCGCCCCGCCCCTCCCGGGCTCTCGGCGGGCAGCCCCCCGGCCCCGGTGGCCCTAAAGGGGAGCCCAGGCGGGTCCGGCTCGCGGGGGCGGTGCGCCTCGGCCCGGTGACCCGGTTCTGGGAGGGGGCCTCGGGCTCGAAGGTCCCGCGGGGACGCCCGTACTTCCTCGCTTGGCGCTTCCCCGCCCCGCGCCCGGCTTCCTCCCCGCGGGCCGGCGGCGCCCGGAGGACGAGGGCCGGTCCGGGCCGCCGTGTTCAGGGTCGGGGAGCTCCGCCACCTGAGCCGCAGGTGGGCCGGGGCGCGCGGTCCCGGGACGGCACCCGCACCACCTCCACCCGCGGCCTCCGCGCCGCACGTCGGGGGTTGGCCCGGACCCTCCGGGCGCCCCGTGGCGAGGAGACACGAAGGCCGCCCGCCCTCCCCGCGGGATGAAAGGCGGCCTCCGGGCCCATTTGGTCCCTCCCGGCCCCGCCAGATGCGGCCCAGCTGTGCCCCGCCCCCGGCACACGGCAGCCGCCCCGGCCCTTCCCACGGGTCGGCCGGCCCCCCGCACGAGCAGGGGCGGCAGGAATGTGCGCCGCAGACCCGGTGGAGGGTGAGGGGTGAGCGGCCCGGAAATGGCCAAGGGCCCCCCGTCCAGCGTGGGATGGGGATCCCCCCGCCCCCCCGCCCCCCCCCCCAACCCGGTCCGGAAGCGCGGCCGGCGGCTCTCCGCTTGGATGCGCCTCCTTCCCCTCCGGCTTCTGCTCCGGGGCCACCGGGGTCCCCCGGCCCCCCCCCCCCTCACTCTGCCCGCTGGCCCCTCGGCTCCCCGCGCTGTCCCTCTGTCTGTCCGGGTGGCGTCGTTAGGGTCGCACAGCCCTCCGCCCGGATGTCCCGCAGGAGAACAGGTTTGCTGAGCGGCCCTGCTGCGGCCTCTGTGCGGGGAGGCGCTGGGGGGGGGGGGGGGGGCTGCGCCATTTGCTCCCGCCGGCCCTGTCCCCATCGTGGGTGGGGTGGGGGACGGAGGTTCCCAGGCCTGTGTCCGGCCCCCGGTGATTAGCAGGCACCTCGCAGGCAGATGCCCGAGCAGATGGCGCTGGCTGTGCCCAAGTGACAAGCTCCCGCGGTGTCACCTCCTGCCATAAACCCTCCCTCATCGGCCAGAGCCCAGCCCGGCCTCAGGCAGCTGGAGGGGGGGACGGGCAGGAGAGCAGGACCCAGTGCCTGCGCGGGTCACCCCCAAACAGCCGTGAGCTCAGGTCAGCCCAGCCTGTCTGAGGGTGTCTGTGCTGCACGGCCTCGCCCCCCAGCCCCCCTACCCCCACTCCCCCCACCCCGTCTAGTCCAAGTCTGGGCTCTCTTGAGACAGAGCCTCCTCCCCTGCCTCCTCTCCCCTGGACCCCTGGGGCGGTCCTGAAACCCCATGTCCGTGTCCCCAGTCCACCTGGTCTGCTACCCTCCCCGCCCACGTGCACAGGTCAAACCCTCCGGGCAGCCCTGCCTCAGCTCCGGTCCTGGCCTGTGTCCCTGCACCTGACCTGGTCCAGCCGTTTCTTGCTGCCTCCTGCCCTCCCTCATTCTCTTCTGCCCACGCACCCAGAGCCCCCAAACCTTCGCACGAGCTGCGCCCGTTCCTGGGACTGAGGTCAGCAGCCTCCGCAATGAGGGGTGCCCACTAGGCCTGAGCATCTGCCAGAGGCAGGAGGGACAGCAGACAGACAGCCTGCCGCCTGGTCCCCCGCCCAGCGAGGTCCTGGAGCCAGCCCCTCCATCGCCCCCAGCCCAGGGGTGGGTCCTCTGCACCCCAGAGCACCCCGCTTTCTGTGGCGCATGCTTCCCAGCCCTCTGACACACGGGACAGCAGGAGCGGTGTGCCCATTGCGTGGACGGCTTGGTGAGGCTGGGGAAGGACTGCTGTGCCCGGTGAGTGAGGGCGGGACTGGCCCAGCTGGCAGAGGCATGGCGTAGCGCCCAGCAGGGGTTTCCCTGCGCCTCCCTGAGGCCCGGCCTGTCTGGGAACAGCAGGACAAAGCCTCCAGCATTCTTGTGGGGCCGTGGGCTTTGGCGAGAGTGATTCAATTTCTTTGCTGTCAGGAGAATGGAATTTCGTGGTGACTCCTTGAGGTCTGAACAGTGTAGGGGGGTGGCCCTCCCCAGGCTCAGCCCCAGCCCGAGGCGCCCCCTGCCCTGCCCTCCTCCGAGATCCAAGGCTCCCCCCGAGGGCCAAATAGCGTGGAGGTGGATGGGGGGCTGCTGGGCTCAGGACCGGAAATGGGGGGCCAGGGAGTGTTGGTCAGGTTGCCAGGAAGGCCCTTGGGCATTAAGGTCCTCGGGAAGGGGTGGGGTGGGGCGAGGGTGTAGGGGGCCCTGCTGGGGCACGGCCTCGGGACCGGCTGGGCTGCGGGCCTCTGGGGTGGACTGCTTGCCCTCCAACCCCAGTTTTAAGACTCGGAACCTGGAACAGTCCTGTTTCCCCAGCCCTAACCCGAGGGTAACACACTGTCCATTTCGCAGGCTGCCTGCGCCCTGGACCAGGACAGGGGTCCACGTGCCCCCCGGGCAGCTGACCTCCGCTCAGCACGGCCCCTCCCCCGGCCCCGGCGAGCGGCTCTGGGCAGCCAGGTGGCTGAGACCTGCCCGTGGAGGTGGGTGGAGAGGAGGCTGAGGAAAGGGGCCACATGACCAGCGAGGCCGGGGGACCCTGCTGTGCTCCCTGCCCGGCTCAGACGTGGGGCTGCCACCCCATCTGAGCTCAGGCCCACTGCCCCCTGGGGTTCTGAAGCCTCTTCTCCACAGGCCCCAGGGGCCTGGGCTGTCCCCCCCCGCCGGCCGTCTCTTCCCTGGGAAGATCCAGGAGACATAATGGGTGACCCATTAACGCGCAGGAAGTCACCCGAGGCCACCGTCCTGCTCAGCGTCCTGGGACAGCCTCCGCCCAGCCCGCAGCAGAGCCAGGGGGGGCGCGGTCCCCAGCTCCACCTGAGGTGGTGGCAGGAGGGCAGGGCTGGGTGCTGGGGCCTCACGACGCCCCATCTGACCGACGGGGACCCTGCCCGCCAGGTTGCTGTGAGGCACAAGGAACTGGCGGCCTCGTTGAGGCCAGAGGCCTGCGGGCTTCCTCGGGGGCAGTGACAGCCCGGCCACGGCCACGGCGGCCCCCTAGGGCCCAGCCCAGACCTAAGGGATGGAGAGGGGTTGGCTCAGAAGCCCTGTGGCAGGAGGAGGGGCACGCAGACGGCAGCAGCTGGTCCCACTCCTGCAGCTGGGTGGGCACTGCCCCGTGAGAAGAACAGACAGCCAGCAGCTGTGAGTGGAGCCCCCGCCCCGCCGCCTGCTCGGCCCGGAACCCCTCTCCCCCGGACGCTCTGTGTGGTCTTGGGCCAGTTCCCTTCTCTCCGTGGGTCTCGGATTGTGCTTGATTCTGTCACAGGGACATGGCTGGCGCCTGCCCTGCCCCACCCTGCCCACCCCTGCTGGCTCGCCGGGCGCTCGCTGCAGCATGAGGCTCCTATGAGCGCTGGTGGCCAGGCCTCTTCCCTGAACCTCGGGGCCTCTGTGGTCAGTGGTCAACTGGCCGAGCAAGGCTTCAGGGGACACCCGAGAAGGCCAGCCAAGGGCTACCTCTTTCAGGGAGTCCTCCCTGACCCCTGTGCTCCCCCCTTCCTGGCACTGACCACATGAGCTTGCAACTGCCCATTCCCTGCCTGTCCGCCCCCCCCCCCCCAACCCTCTGCCCCAACAGAGCTCAGGGTGAGGGCAGCGCCCCCTCCTGCTCTTTATCGAGGCCGGGCACAAGTAGATGCTCAATAAACACTGGTTGGACAGATGAGTAAGGGGATGGATAGACGGTGGATGAATGATGGATGGATGGGGTGGATGGATGGATGGATGAATAGGCAGATGGGTGAATGGATGGATGAAAGAATGGATGGAGGGAGGGAGGGAGGGATGGATGGATGGATGGATGGATGGATGGATGGATAAATAGGCAGCTGGGTGAATGGATGGATGAAAGAATGGATAGAGGGACGGAGGGATGGAGGGATGGATGGATGGATGAGTGAATGGATGGACAGATGGGAGGATGGATGGATGGACGGGTGGGTAGGTGGACAGATGGGTGGATGGATGTGGATATATGGACATATAGGAGTGCTCCCTGCCTCTCTCTCACACCAGCCCTGGGGCAGGTGGGTCTCAGGGTGAGAGCTGCCCACCGGGCTCTGAGCTGGCCTGGCGGTGGGCTGAGGGCAGGACTGTGGTGGGAGGCAGGGCTGATGCCCACGGCAGGTGAGCATGCAGGTTGGACATGGGGGTCGGTGAGGAGAAGGCGTGCCCTTGACCCCACAGTCCAGCAGCTGCACCTCTTCCTGGGGGCTGGGCCGGGCTAATTTGATTTGCAGCCCCCGGAGCAGAGGCCTGGCCACCAGACGCCATCACTAACATCCTGCAGAGACCAGACTCCCACCGGGAGACACCAGAGCCACTCCGCCCGCCGCCTTTGTCCTGCCAAGAATGGCGAGCTTGTGCTGCAGCCAAGGGTGGCAGGGCGGGCAGGTGGGTGTGGCTGTGCTGTGCCCGGTCAATGGGACCAGATCCCAGGCCGGGGCAGGAGGGGCCGCAGCCCGAGGGAGGTGGCGGGTCAGCCTCGGTTCAGAGGGGCCCTGGTCACGGGGACCCTGGGCCTGTCTGTCTCCGACCTCAGGCCCCGCCCTGTAACAGGCTGATGGGTGGAGGAGGCGATGGCATGGACACTCCTAGGAGAGGCCCTGGTGAGGGGTGCCCAGGAGTGACAACCACACCCACCGAGAGTAAGCCACCCGCACGGGACCCGTCCATCCACCTGCCTGTCTGTCTGTCTGTCCATGCCCCCACCCGTCCGACGGCACTTTCTCCACACCTGGCCCTGCCTGGCTGCGGGCGGGCGCTTAGGGGGTGACTCAGAGCAGCCCTGGCCCTGCAGAGCTCGCGGTCTCGAAGGAAGATTCGTCAGGGACCCAGCTGTCCCCCAACAGGAAGAGGGTGGTAGGGGCTGGTGTGCCAGGGGCCGGTGCGGGGGGGTGAGGGGGGGCTTCAGCAGAGGCTTCTGGGAAACGCTGGGAGGGTGGGCAGGCGAGGGGGGTGGGAGGAGGAGGGGAGAGGGGTGCAGTTGGGCCGGTGTGGGGGCCGGGCAGAGGAGTGGTGGGAGGTGCGGCTGGGGAGGGGAGCGGGAACCTGCCCCCGGGACCTGCTCAGGGTCAGGCTGAGCCATGGGAACCACAGATTTGTGAACAGAAGGGACAGGAGTCAACCCTGAGCCTCCCTAGCTGCCCTGGTGGCCAGGGAGGTGGGAGCAGGTGGCCACCTCGGCCTCTGTTCTCTCTCCTGCCCCTTGAGCGGCCCTGGCTACAGCCAGGCTTGGTCTGGGGAGGGTCTGGAGGAGGGCAGGAGGAGGGTCTGGGAAGGGGTGGGGGAGGCAGAGGGGAAGGACAGAGACTGGGCTAGGCCGGCCTCCAGGGGACCAGGCCGGTGGCGCTGCCCGCTCTCCCGTGTCCGCGCCTTCAGGGACTAACCCAGGGGTCCCAGCCACAGAGCTGGGCAGCGTCTGGGACGTTCTTGGCCGTTACCCGGAGGTCACGCAGGACTCACTCCTCCCGTCAGGGGGAGCGGGAACTGCTAAGCGTCCTACTGTGCACAGGCCCTCGCAGAGCGCGCACTGCCAGGCGCCAGGCGGGGCTGGGGTCAGGGCATGGGCGCGTGCTGGCCGCGGGGCCCAGGAGCGGCTGCCCTTTCCTGTAGGAGGTGACCTGAGGGCAGAGGACGTCGCCGGCAGAGCCGCTGGGACAGTCGCCCGGGGGGAGCGGAAGGATGCCACGGGGCTTCCGGGGGTGGCCTCGGTGGGCCTCTGCGGGCAGTGGGGGCGGGGGCAGGGCAGGCCGCCTGGGTGGTCCAGGGCTGGGTGAGGGCAGGGGCCGCCCTGGGCCCTCGGACTCTGCCCCCCGCCAGCCTCCAGGTGGCTCCAGCGGGAAGGGCGGGGCGGCTCCTTGAGGGCTGTTTGCTCAGCCGGGGTTTCATCTCCAAAACAGGAAGGCGGTATTGACAGAAGCGCCGGAATCCACGTGGCTGCCAGGTTCATTCCCCGGGCCCCCCTGCCCTTGCCGGGGGTGGGGGTGGGGGCTCCCCACAGATCCTGCCCTCAAGGCCAAGGGCTCCCACCGCCTCACAGCCCCTAGGCCGCCTGATGCCAACCAGGCTCCCAGAAAGGGCACGGGCCGATGGCAGGGAGGGCTGGCGGGGGGGGGGGGGGGCAGGAAAGTGGAGGGTTGGGGTGCGAAGGGTCACAGGCTGGGCGGGTGTCTCCGGCTCTGTTTGCAGATGAGGAAGCTGAGGCTCAGAGAGGGAAGTGAGCTGGCCTGGTCACGGTGGGGGGGGGTCTGCCCCAGCCCGGCCCCAGTTGTAAACACGCTGGGGGGTGCTGTCCACCCCATCACCTCACTCCGGGGCTCTCCTGTCTGCCCGGCCCCGCCCGCCCCGGGCGCAGCTACGGTGACCGTGGGTGTTTGCTGAGCAGCCTCGCCGCCATGAACCCCGGTTGCGGGGAAGCTGGGGGCTGGGCGCGTGGCATGGCCCGGGCAACGCCGCTCCTCCGGACAGCGGTGCCAGCCCAGCCGGGGCCCTGGGCCCTTTGTCCTCGGAGCGGTGGCCTGGGTGGGACAGGGTTCAGCGGCAGGGAGAAAGCCCACCCTCAGACCACCTTGGGGAGCCCCTGCGCCCCGTTTCCCTGGCTGCCTGGCGGGTGGGCTGTGGCTGGTAATTCCAGGCCAGCTCCACGCACACCAGGGCTGCCCTCCAAACCCTGGAAATGAGCTTCCGGTCTGACACCCTCCTCGGCTCCCCTCTGCCCATTCGCTGTCTGTCGTCCTCCAACTTCCTCTTCAAACCCCTACACCCAGTTCCCACCGCCGTCCTCAGGCCTCCCGGCCATTGCCACCTCCTTAGGGAAGTCCTCCAGGCTCACTCTCCGGTCTGTCGCTGGGACCCCTCCAGCCCCCAGCCCCCAGCACACACCCTGCTGGCGCCCAGGGAGTCCCTGACGATGGTGGCAACGGCATGGAGCTGAGAGTGTGCTGGAGAGCTCAGCCCCATTTCACAGATGGGAAGACAGAGGCCCTGCCGGGCCCTGCCCACGGTCGCACAGGAGCTAGCGAGCACCTCCCGCGTGCCTCCCACACCCCAGGAATTCTTGAGCCGCCCCAGGATCTGCGAGAGGCAGAGGCAGGGAGTGAACTGACCTGGGCAGGAGCTGCAGCCAGGCCTGGCTCTCCCCGGCTCTCCCCGGCTCCCAGGAACCCAGGAGGGGGCTGGACACTGATCCGGAAGGGAGGGGGAGCAGGTGCCCGGCCTTCACACCCCAGTCCGCAGCAGCGGGGCCTCTGGGCACCTCTAGGTAGGGGAGGAGAGGGTTCCCCAGCGTTGGCTTGGTCCCCAACTTGATGGGGGTCGTAGGCAGGCGGTTTCCCTCTCATCTCACTGCCCCCCAAACTTGAGGCCCTCCTTGGGGCTCCGAGGCCCGGCCCCCACCCCCCAGGGATGTGGCCTCGGGCAGCCCTGCAGGCCCGGAGCACCCTCGGGCTGGCTGCCCCTCCTGCCTCGCCCCCACCTGCCCCTGTTGTCACTCTATCCCAGTGACCCAGTTTCCCTCCTTGTCTGTGTGGGGTGGGGGGGACTCGGGGCAGACAGTGTCCCCCTTGGAGGCAAGGGCGGCGGCGGATCGGGTGTCCTGGGCGGGGCTGTCTGCCGGCTGGGCTCTCACAGCTTCAATAGCCCCCATTCTCGGCTCCATCCCCCGGGAGCCCCTGTTGTGTGGCCATTGTGACAGCGTGGGAACCGAGCATCCGGGGCCAGACGGGGATGCGCCTCCTGCCCACGGGCTGCTGGGCTGACGGCCTCCTCCAGACGAGGAGCCCCCAGGCCCATGGGCGGCACCCGGCCCAGCCCGGCCCCCCGGGAAGAGGCGCCCCCCTGGCAGCGGGCTGAGCAGAGCCCGGCTGCATCTCGGGGTCCTGCCGGGTCAGCGCAGGCCTTGCTTCAGCCTCGCCACAGCCTCCCAGCCCCCGCTCAGGTGTGGCTCGGCCGTGCCTGCTGGTGACGATGAGGAAGCTGGGGACAGACGGACAATTTCAGGTCCTCCCGCTTCCTCCCTGCAGGATCACGTGCGGGGAGGAGAGGGGCTGATGGGGGAGGGGGCACGTGCCCAGCTGCCGGGGCCTGGAGACGCCCGTCTTTGTCACCATCACCCCCCGGTGCTGGTCCTGGGACCTGTGTGTCCAGAGTGGCGGAGAGGCCCAGCCGGCCTCTTGATGCCCCTGACACACGTGTGCAGCCATGTACCTGCCTTCACACATGTGGATGAGCCCGTGTGCGGGGCTGCACGTGCGAGCTGCGGGCGTGCGGCTACGTGCAGGGGGACACGTGTATCCACGTGTCCACACGCCCGGGGCTGGCTCCTCCGGCCTGCACAGCTGCAGACTCGGAAGGAGGAGGCGGGTCGTCGGCCCCGCTCCCCCGGGAGGCGGCCAGGCCCAGGTGGGCGGCTGTGGCTGGGCTGGGGCGCTTCCTGTCCGGCCGCGGTAGCTTCGGAGGGGAGCTCGGGCCCCTCGGGAAGGCGCTGCCGGGACAGTTCACCCGAATCCCGCCCCAGCGCCTCCTCGGGCGCCTTCCCCGACCTGGGGCCCCGCTGCCGCCTGTCCGCAGCCTGAGGGCGGCATTTCAGGGACAGGCCCCTGCGTGGCTGGCTGTCCCCTTGCGGCTCTCTGAGCTGAATCTCTGCTTCCCCGAGAGCCCGGGGTCCCACTGGGCATGCCCCCCAAGTTCTCGCTGCCCCGAGGAGCAGTCTGGGACCCTGAGAGGGGCAGGTTTTGCTTGGGACTCACAGATGGCACCTGGAAGGGTGCAGCTGGCCCTGAGGAGCCGGGCGCTCAGCTCAGGGGACTTGTGACTGTGAACCCACAAACCGGCCCTGGACTGCTGACCCCAGGATGTCCTCTGGCTCCGCGGCTACTCTGGGCCCCACTGAGCTTGGCTTTAGGAGCAGAAGGGCTTGGGGGCTGGGTGTGTCCTCCCAGGGCCAGACCTGCTGGCCCCTCTCCACACAGAAGGAGAGGCTGGGGGCGGAGGGGCAGCCCCTACTGAGGCTGTCAGCTGGCCAGCATTGAGCAGACTGGGGGGGCCCACGCTGCGAGGCTCAGGGTCACCTTGGCCGGCCTGATCACCCCTAGTGTCCCCTTCACGTAGCCGCGAGCACTGAGGAGAGGGAGAGGCCAGGCCCTGTGCTGGGTCCTGGGGGTAGAACGTGAGCAGGACGGACCAGCGCTGCCGCCTGGAGCTCACACTCACCGGCCGTGGGCCCTGGGAGCCGGGAGACTAAGCCGCAGGCACAGCTGGAGGGCGGGGTTGGCGTGAAGAGATGGAGGAAGCGACTGAGCACACGGGCGGGGAACACACTTCGGCTGGGTGGTCACGGAGGGAATGGACAAGGTGACACCTGGGGCCTCACAAAGCACCGGGGACACGATCCGGCCTAGGAAGCAGCAGGTGCAAAGGCACTGGGGTCGACGGAGACGCTGGCCACGCGCTCGGCCCTCCCAGAGCATTTCTGAGCAGAGCGGGCTGGGGGGTGGGGTGGAGCTCAGGCTTCGGAGGGCGCTCAGCCAGGGTGGAGGGGGAGGGCCAGGCGGCCGGGGATGTCCTTCTTGAGGAACTGGGACTTGGGGGCGAGGGGAGGGAAGGCTCCCCGGCAGGGGACCCGGTCCACGGGGAAGTGGGTGTTGAGCGGGACCCCGTGGCTGGGCTGCAGGAGGAGCGCCCAGCCAGGCCTGATCCGTTCCGGTCTGTGGGCCCCAGAGTCCACCACTGGACCAATGAGCTGACCACCCCAGTCAGGGGTCAGGGGTGTGTGGAGGGTTCCCCAGCTGGGTCCTTTCTCTAGATGAGGTCCCCTCATTTCTCCATACGAGGTCCTCTTTACTGTCCTGGGGGTTTAGGACTTGGACTCACCTTTTTAGGGGGGCACCACTCAACCCCAAATGCCAGGTGAGTGAGGAGGTGCAGAGAGCCCGCTGCAGGGGGGAGCGGGGGGTGGCGACCGGGAGAGCGGGCAGTGCCAGGCCTGCCCACCAGGAAGGCAGCCTGTAGTCACCACCTTCACACCAGGCGATGGACAGACGGGCGCCAGGCCTCTGGCCCCCACCCCCGGTTCTGGGTGCCCCAGGCACCTGCCTGGCACACGGCGAGAGGGGCACAGGCAGAGAGGCCCACACCCCAGCGCTCCGCCGGGCCCGGGCGGACATTCCTCTCTCAGCCTCAGGTCTGGGCATGAGCGCTGGGCAGGTGGCCACCAGGCCCTGGGCCAGCCAGGCCGTGCTCGCCCCCCGTGATCGCCCCGCAGCGGAAGGCGCCTTCCGGCCGCCGTCGCCCGTGCCAAACACAGGCTCAGCCCGCCTCCCAGCAGTGGGGCTGCTCTGAGCTCGCCCAGCCCGGCCCGGGCGGTGGGGCCAGGACTGAGCTGGGTGGGTGGGTCCCTGTGCCGAGGCCTCCTAGGCTCTGGACACTGTGTCCCCGTGAGCCCCATGCGTGAGGCGGAGTGATGGTCCCCGTGCCCGCCTGGCTCCTCGGGGCCCGGGTCACAGATACAGAAACGGAGGCTGGAGACACCTCGCCTGGTCTCCCCTGTGAGCTGGCCCGCCACCTGCTGCCTGCTTCTGGGGCCGACGGTGGGAACAGGCCGCATCCCTGCCTCCCAGCCCGGGTGGCCGCCCCCCGGGGGCCTGGTCAGCGGGCTCAGGTGTCCCGCACAGCCGGCTCCTCTGCCTCTTCCCGCCCCAGAGCCAGAGGGAGGGTCCTCCCCAGGGGCTGCCGGGGAGGCGGGCGGTGGCCGGCCAGGCGGGCCCTGATGTCCTCGCCTGCGTCCCCGGGAGGCGGGGCTGCCCCGGTGTCCACGGGGACGTCCTCTGAGCCCCTTCCCACGACCCCCGTGCCCACCCTCCCGGCGCGGCCCAGGCCCGCACCCCAGCCTGCTCTGCGGGGCCCCTCTGGGCTTCGACACCCGCCCCAAGGAGGAACCGCTCCCCAGCCACTGGTCCTTCTGGGGGGTCGGGATCGGGACCCCGATTTGCAGGTAAAAGGGGGCTCGGAGGGTCAATGAGGAAAGGGGGCATCTGTCCTACTTTGAACAATGAAGAGAGCTCCCTGGCCCAGGCGGCTTCTGCGCAGGGAGTGTTTTCAAGCCACGAGCCCTCTGCCCGCCTCTGCGTCCGCGTGGGTTTCTCTCTGGGTCCACAACCACGCTAAGGGGCTGCACGCCGCAAGCCAGGGAGCTGGGCCCGAGGGGCAAGCCCCTGAACAAAGGCTCCCAGATTTGGATGGTGCCAAGGAGCTGTGGGGTGGGCTGGGGGGAACTGTGGGGGGGGGGCTGTGTGGGGAGCTGTGGGGTGGGCTGGGGGGAGCTGTGGGGGGGGTGCTGTGTGGGGAGCTGTGGGGTGGGCTGGGGGGAACTGTGGGGGGGGCTGTGTGGGGAGCTGTGGGGGTGGGCTGGGGGGAGCTGTGGGGGGGGCTGTGTGGGGAGCTGTGGGGGGGTGCTGTGTGGGGAGCTGTGGGGTGGGGCTGGGGGGAACTGTGGGGGGGGGGCTGTGTGGGGAGCTGTGGGGTGGGCTGGGGGGAGCTGTGGGGGGGGTGCTGTGTGGGGAGCTGTGGGGTGGGCTGGGGGGAGCTGTGGGGGGGCTGTGTGGGGAGCTGTGGGGGGGGGCTGTGTGGGGAGCTGTGGGGGGGAGCTGTGGGGTGGGCTGTGTGGGGAGCTGTGGGGTGGGCTGTGTGGGGAGCTGTGGGGGTGACGGGGGGCACTGAGGCTGGAGTCAGGGCAGGAGGAGGGCAGAGCTGGCGGGCAGGGGCCTCAGGCTCCTGCGGGCGGGAAGCCGGGCCTGCTCCCCGGTGGGCGGACCTGCTCCAACTCGCTGACTGGCACTACCCCAGGCCCCGGGCGCCCACACAGCGGCAGACCCTGCACCCCCATGGGGCCCGCGCCAGCCCCCACCATTGCTGTGTCCACACGGGGTGGCTGTGGCGAGGGCTTCTGTGACCCCCACCCAGAACCGGACGGGGGGAGGGGGGCACTGAGGGCTGCTGTGTGCCCAGGCACAGCGGCCGGGGCAGAAGGCCTGCCCATGCCACGCCGGCCGTGCCAGGCCCCGCTGCTCCGAGCTCCCTGCAGACATCCCTGCCGCGCCGTGTGGCCAGCCTCCGTCCTCTGGCTGTGATGTCTCCTGATCCCGTGGCGCCTGGCCTCCCGACCTGTCAGCCAGGGCCTCGGGGGAGCGGGGGCAGGAAGCCCGGCGGGGGCAGCCTCTGCTCTGACAGCTCAGCCAAAGGCAGCTGCAGAGCTGGCTCTTCCCCGTCTCCCCGGAGAGTTCCGGAATCCCGCTCTCACCCACGCTCTGCAGGGACAGGCTCCCTGGCCGCCCTCCCTCCTCTTCCCTTCCTTTTCTCAGCCCCTGATCTCCCTGCACATCGCAGGGCATGGGGGGGCTCCCCTCAGTCCCGTGACATGAGGAGACGGAGGCCGCCAGGTGCCCCACCCCTGCCGGAGGGACCTCAGGCCTCCACCGCGTCCCCCTGGCGGCTTCTCTCCCTGCCACCCGCCCGCCTCCTGTCTTTCCTTGAGCCTCGGCCCGCGCTGTGCCCGCCTTCTCGGGGCCTGCCCAGCTGCAGCCTCAACCCCCAGCATCGCTCAGGCCCCGGGAGCCCAGGGCCCTGCGGGGTGGCAGAGGGAGGAGGAGGGCCTGGGCCACAGACCTCCCAGGAGTGCCAGGCGTGTCCACCTCGCCAGCGCGGAAAGCTGCCGGGCAGCGCTGGGGTCCCTCAGTGAGAACCAGTGGGACTGTGTCACCCCCCGAGGACGGCGGGGGGGGGGGGGGGGCCTTGGGGTCAGCAGTCAGGTTCTGCTCCCCGCCGGGAGCTGTCACCGCAATGACCAGGAGGCCCAGCGAGATCCCCCTGAGCAGAACCGGGAGCGATTTCTCCCCGTGCGCCCCGCCAGGCGGTGATCTCCCCGTCACTGGGAGCATGCAAGCAGAAGCTGGGAGGGGCAGGCGCCGTGGGGACAATGCCGGGGACCAAGGGGCTGGATTCGTGGCCTCCGCGCCCCCCGGCAGAGAAGCCAGCCTTGCTGGGCACAGCGGAGGCATCGCGACCAGCCCGGGGGTGGGACGGCCAGGATGAAAGGCCCCGAAAAGGATTAGCTGAGGCCCGAGAGGCCAGGCAGGGCGCCATGGCAACCAGGAGGCCACAGAGCCTGGGAGAATGGAGCTTGTTAACACCCCGCCCGGCCCCCAGTGGGACTGGGGGCTTGTTAACCAGCTTACCAGGCGGCCTGCCCGGCCCATTGACATGGAATCCAGCCCTGCGCCCATCAGCCCCTCCGCCCCCCAAAGGCCGTGGGACCTGCAGGGAGGCTGCGGCAGCGGGCGGTGAGCTGGCGGTGGGCAGGGGCCGAGCTGGGCCAGGACAGACCGCTCCCACCTTCCTCCCCGGCCCTGCGCTCCCCACAGCCCGGCCGGCAGGGCAGCCTCGGCGCCGCCTGGAGCCTGGGTGCTTGAGGCCGAAGCGCCAGGGTGCTGGCAGGTCGCTGGGCTCCAGAGGGGCTGGGGTCACCCAGCCAGGCACCCACTAGACGGGTCTGCTGAGGCCTCGGGGGAGGGGAGTCAGAGAGGGCCCTGGGGGAGACCGGCCGGTGCCGTCCTGTGGTCACCGTGGCCGAGGGGCCAGCCCAGTCCCAGCCTGGCCAGGGGAGCCTGGGCAGAGCACTGAGGGCAGGGACAGGCTGTGACCAGCACCCCCACCCCGAGGCTGCCCGACCCCCCACGGCCTGTGACCCCTCCTCCCAGCTCTGCCTCCAGCTCAGACTTCCTCCTGGAAGCACAGGCGCCGGTGACCTGTGTCCTCACTGGGAGACGTCTCAGGCCTCTGCCACCCTGCCCGTCCCGCAGGGCGCCCCCCGCAGGGCTGTCTCAAGCCCCCCCTCCCACACTGGCTACTGCGGACACGGGGAGGGCTCTGTCCCCAGCGCGTCCAGGAAACGCTCAGTGCCCGCCACAGCGCCTGGCCCGTTCCCGGGACAGCCTGGGCAGGACAGGGACGGGGGACGGGGGAGGGGGACGGGGGGACGGGGGGCGGGGGGGACAGCCTGGGCAGGACAGGGACGGGGGCGGGGGCCGGACAGGGACGGGGAGGGGGATGGACGGGGGGGGGGGGGGGGGAGCACCGGGCATGGCTCTCACTGTGCCTGGGACGGGGGAGATCTGGCCGGGACTGGGTGGGTGGGAGACAGGGCCCCACCCAGAGCAGGAAAGCCCCTTGCAGGCCCAGCTCTGCGGAGCTGCAGGAAAGGCCCGGGGTGGGGGCAGCCGGGGGGGGGGGGGCGGCAGGTGCTTGAGCCCCTGACATGAGACGGGATTCCAGCCACCTGGCAGCCCCCCCCCCCCCCGCCCCCCGTGGGCTCTGGGCAGGACCTTGGGAGGGGGCAGGGCACCTGGGGCAGCGGGCACCATGGGCAGGACCTCGGTGTCCCCTCTGCAAAGTGGGGTGCCGGATGTGGGCACTCAGGGAGGTACAGTCACATGGGCCTCCCCCGCCCCCCCCCCCCCCCCCCCATGGCAAGGCTCCTCCAGAGAGAGGAGCTGCCAGATCTCGGCCAGCCAGAGGCGCGACCGGGGAAACGGAGGCCCAGGCTGCTGCTGGAGCCTAAGAAACTTCTTGCTCCTGCCCCCAAGGGTACCCCTCGCTCCACATGTGCTGTCCAGCCTGCTCTGGGGTGACGTCACCCATGTCACGGTCCCGCAGGCCTCAAAGAGCCGGTCAGCGTGGGGGAGCCCCGTCTCAGCGGGCAGGGGGACGGGGGGCAGGGAGACAAGGGGGCAGGGAGACAGGGAGGCTGGGGGGCAGGGAGGCAGGGGGGCAGGGAGACAAGGGGGCAGGGAGACAGGGAGGCTGGGGGGCAGGGAGACAAGGGGGCAGGGAGACAGGGAGGCTGGGGGGCAGGGAGGCAGGGGGGCTGGGGGGCTGGGGGGCAGGGGGGCTGGGGGGCAGGGAGACAGGGAGGCTGGGGGGCAGGGAGGCTGGGGGGCAGGGGGGCAGGGGGGCAGGGAGGCAGGGAGGCTGGGGGCAGGGAGACAGGGAGGCTGGGGGGCAGGGAGTCAGGGGGGGCAGGGGGGCAGGGGGCTGGGGGCAGGGAGGCTGGGGGGCAGGGAGGCTGGGGGGTAGGGAGTTAGGGAGGCTGGGGGGCTGGAGGGCAGGGGGGCTGGGGGGCAGGGAGGCAGGAAGGCTGGAGGGCAGGGGGGCTGGGGGGCAGGGAGTCAGGGAGGCTGGGGGGCAGGGAGTCAGGGAGGCTGGAGGGCAGGGGGGCTGGGGGGCAGGGAGTCAGGGAGGCTGGGGGGCAGGGGGGCTGGGGGGCAGGGAGTCAGGGAGGCTGGGGGGCAGGGGGGGCTGGGGGGCAGGGAGTCAGGGAGGCTGGGGGGCAGGGGGGCTGGGGGGCAGGGAGTCAGGGAGGCTGGGGGGCAGGGAGGCTGGGGGGCAGGGAGTCAGGGAGGCTGGGTGGCAGGGGGGCTGGGGGGCAGGGAGGCTGGGGGGCAGGGGGGCTGGGGGGCAGGGAGTCAGGGAGGCTGGGGGGCAGGGAGTCAGGGAGGCTGGGGGGCAGGGAGGCTGGGGGGCAGGGAGTCAGAGAGGCTGGGGGGCAGGGAGGCAGGGGGGCAGGGGGCTGGGGGCAGGGGGCTGGGGGGCAGGGAGTCAGGGAGGCTGGGGGGCTTGGGGGCAGGGGGGCAGGGGGGCAGGGAGACAGGGAGGCTGGGGGGCTTGGGGGCAGGGGGGGCAGGGAGACAGGGAGGCTGAGGGGCAGGGGGCTGGGGGGCAGGGAGTCAGGGAGGCTGGGGGGCAGGGGGCTGGGGGGCAGGGAGTCAGGGAGGCTGGGGGGCTTGGGGGCAGGGGGGCAGGGGGGCAGGGAGACAGGGAGGCTGAGGGGCAGGGGGCTGGGGGGCAGGGAGTCAGGGAGGCTGGGGGGCAGGGAGGAAGGGAGTGGCTGGGCCTGGGTCCCCCCCACCACCGTGGGTGTTGGGTTTCCTTAGGGTGCGGCCCCAGCTGCACACAGCTGGCGGGGGGCAGGGGGGGCATGGGAACCTGAGAAGGCTGTGCCCCCCGAGCTCCTGAGGAGGGGCCATAGGCGCCCCCTCGGCCTCAGCCCCCAGCTGCCATCTGTCCCTGTCCTTCCTCGGCTCAGAGGAGGGGCCGCCCACATGCCTCTGCACGGCCCTTCCCCACAGCTGCCTCCCGGGACCCTCCACTGTGCAGGGCCCTCCCCTGGCCGGGCCCGGGGACCGGGAGCAAGACGCTCTCAGAGGCAGCAGCCCCCACCTGGTCTCCCCGTGGGGCTGTGCACACACCCCGTCCCCCCTCGTCCTCCCGCAGCCGTGGGTCCTGAAAAGCCACCCCTGAAAGGTTCGGGCGGGGGGCCCTGCCCCACGAGGGTGCAGGGACACCCTAGAACTGGGGGGAAGGCCGGGAGGGGCCGAGAGGAAGGCCACTGGGCAGAGGGACGGGGTGTGAGGGCGAGGGAGGGGTCAGATGGGCACCGGGTCCCGTCCTGCACGCAGATGCTGGGGGGGTCCCATGAGGAGGCGGAGGGCTCGGGTCCCCCATGGTCCTGCCATCCCAGGGGAAGGAGGGGCCCCGCTCCCTGGGGGGGGGGGGGGTGACGGAGACCGTGGGTGGGAGACAAGGGAGAATGGATCCCAGAGGAAAGCGTAGACCCCCGGGCTGAGGGCGAGACCGAGACCATATGACCGTCTGATCCTCAGAGCACCCGGGTGTCCTCGAGGGGCACTGGAAGCCAGGCCATAGCAGGGGGCATAGGAGTTTGCCGGGCAGAGAAGAGCATGTCGCTGCAAGACGCGTTGTAGTTTCCAACCTTCTGTGTGGGCCTGGCACTGCAGTCTCTCTGCCAGCATTTAGGGAGCACCTACTGTGTGCTGGGCCCCCTCTGGGCCCAGGGACAGAGTGATCCAGACAGGGCCGCCCTGCTCCTCTTGCAGTGGATGATGGGAGTGAAAAGCAGGCTGGACCCAGCCTGGGGCAAGTTCTTGAAGGTGAGGCTTGCCAAGGATGGGGGGCAGTAGAGCGAGGGGCCTGCTGGCCGGAAACCGAGGGGTGTGGGCTGGTCGGGAGGCCAGTGGGCAGCGAGAATGGTGTCATCTGGTCTGGAAGCGGACCGGCCGCACCTGTGAGTGGGAGGCATGACGCAGCCTGCAGGGGCTCTAACCCTCTGTGCACCCCCCACCCCCGGCCAGGCCTCCATCCGGAGAACCCCCGAGCCGGGCGCCCACCGCACGGGGGCTTGCAGGGATGGCTGAGGGGCTCCCAGGGGAACACTTGTGTGCAGGGAACAGACGCGGGCACCCCAGGGACACACAATCTCACACAAAGACGCGTTTGGAGACGGGACCCAGACATAAACCTCCCGCCCTCCCCACCCCCCAGCTCACACCAGTGCCTGGCGATACCCCTTTCCCTCCTGCCCGGCCCCTTTCTCTGGCGCTTCAGCAAAGCAGTTGCTCGAAACTAATTGAATTTTCCGCCTGGGCAGGGCCTGGGGAGTTAAGGGCGGGGTGGGGGCGAGGAGGAAGCTTGTTAACAGGTCTGGCCCTCCCCCCCCCCCCAGCTCCTCCTCTCTGCAGTGGGGGTGGGGTGGCCAGGCCCTGGTGGCCTGAGAACAATGGACAGACAGACAGGACACAGCCCACTCCCGCCAAAGCCGGAGCGGATGAGAGGAAGGCCCGGCAGGGCCGCAGCCCTGAGCCCCCAGGGCGGCCGGCGTGGTCCCCCTGGACCTCAGTGTCCTCGCTTTACAGAGACCACAGGACAGGGGCCGGGGCCATCTGGGCATAAACCAGCACGTGTGGGGCCACCCCTTGGAGGTTTGGGGCTCCAGCTGTGACGAGAAGGGCCACAGGCTAACCTGACAAGCCCACCTTTACCTGGACGGACCCTTGACCTTTTGCACCTGGGTGACCTACCTGTGGGATGTCAGGGTAGCTGCCCTTGCCCCAGACGCCTCCGGACACCGCCAGCGCACCAGGGTGGGGACCACAGACCCCTCATTGTTGCTCTCACGTTCCTTGCCGACTGCTAACTGTCCTGCACCCCGCTGTGTAAGGAAGCGGGTGTCCATCATTTCATTTTCCACCCAATCCCAGGTTTCCCCGCTTCGCTCTCTCCCGCCTGCCTCGTCCATCAGCGGCGGAGTTCACGTGGCCCCCTCTGACTGTAACGTCCAAGCAAGGCGAGAGCCGTTCTCCGGAGCACGGTCTCCGTCCGTTGAGATCTGCTTCCCGACAACGTTTGACAGTTTAGCTCAAATAAATGCACATTCTTTACCGGTCTCAGTGTTTCTTAAGTTGGCAATTTACTTGGCGTCGTGGACAGGATTCCAAAAAGGCTCTCGCGGCACCACCCCTCTGGCCGGCCCAGGGCTGGGATCCCGCTGGGGCTCCCTTTCTGACGGGGTGAGCGTGGGTGAGGTGCCCCTTGGATCTGTGGTCGGCAGTTAGACAGGACCCCAGGTGCAGAGGTGACCGGTGGACAGCCCAGGTGCCCAGCAAAGGACATGGTGGTGGGGCCTCGCCCAGGCTGGCCTTTCCTCCCCGAGCCTGTCCCTGGTCCCGTGTCCTGTGGCTTGAACCCCTGCCCTTTCCTCCCTGGAGATAACATCCAGGTCTCAGTCGCATTTCAGCTTCAGGCCCAGAGAAGCAGCAAAACCAGACCAGTGACCCCATGGCTGACCTCAGGGCCAGCTGCATTGGATGATGACCTGTGCCCTGGCTGCCGGCCAACCAATCAGTGGAGACCAGACTGAAAGGACTCCCCTGGAAAGGTGCCAAATAGTCTATTGAGACCTTCCCCTGGGGCCCCCTAACATCTCCACCCTAAAGCCCTCAGGATGAAGGACCCAGCACACTCCCTCCGGGAGCTTCCCCCAGTCTCCCTCTCCCCCTCCTCCCCCAAGCACATCACCTTGACCTTCCTCACTTCTAAGCTCCAAGGGCCCTTCCTTTGCCTAAGCCCATTTCTCCTAGGAATTACTTCTCCCACCTGTGACTTTATGCATAAACTAGAGGCCCGATGCATGAAATTCGTGCAAGAGTAGGCCTTGCTTCCCCGCCTGCCGGCACTGGCTCCCCTCCAGCACCCGGGCTTCCCTCCGGCTGCCCGCAGGCACCCGGGACCTGGGCTTCCCTCCCACCTGTCCAGAAGGACATCCGGTCTAATTAGCATATTACCCTTTTATTATTATAGACTAGAGGCCCAGTGCAAGATAATTGTGCACTCGGGGGGAGGGGGGTCTCACAGCGTCAAGCCCCCGACAGCGCCCGCGGGACCCCAGGCCTCACCACATGGAGCCAGGCAGCGTCAAGCCCCCGCCCGCCGCCTGCTGCGCACACAGCCTCCTGGTGATGGGCTGTTATGGCGTGAGGCGTCGCAGCGCGAGGGCGTCACGGCCACACCAGCTTTTATTAGTATAGATGTTCTCTTACAGTTTGGGTCTTGGCTCTGAATTCTTTCCAGCCGGAACCCAAGTACTGAGACTGCTGACCCCACGGGTCTCGCCCTGGTGCCTTCCCCCCGCCCACACCACCCCCAGCCACCCATCCTTCCTGCGTGCAGACCCCGGGGATGCTGGGTCCCAGGCCCAGACCACAGCAGGTCCTGTTCCGGGCCCACGGGGCCACACCTCTGCACCAGGCGGGCACGAGGGCAATGCAGATCCTGGGTGCACTCGTGGGGGCCGCTGCCTGGACCGAGGTCACTCCTGGCAGCTGTGGGGAGGGACGCCCTGGGGACAGGCACAGGGACAGCCCTGGCTGTCAGACCAGAGGGCAATGGGGTGGAGGAGAGGGAAGAAGGCCAAGATGAAGCTACAGAGACAGTGAGGGGACAGAGAGATGGGGGGACAGAGACAGTGGGACAGACACCCAGTGGCAGCCAGAGAAAAGGCGTGAGTGAGACAGGGTCCTCCTCTCTGGCCAGCCCTGGAGGGGCCCCCGCCCGCCGCCCCCGTGGTGATAAGGAGGATGGGCTGTGATAAGCCGGACCGTTTTGGCAGTCAAGGCGAGATTCTCCTCTTGGGGGCATTTTTTCCCCATCGAGTCATCCTGGGCTCAGTCCAGGGCCCTGATCCCAAGCTGGGGGGACCAACACCCCCAAGACGCCCTGAAGCCTGCAAGGGGCTGTTCCCACAGTCTCTCCCGGACCCAGGGCTGCCCTGCGCTGGGCTGGGAGGGGCGGCAAGGGCTGCGTGGGTCACGCTGCCTCTGACCGTCCACTTGGACAGCAAGGCCCCTCTGGGTGCCTGGGATGCAGCCCCGCTGATGACAACGGCCCAGCTCCACTCAGCAACCACCCATCGGATCCTGGGAACCTGGGCCAGTGACCAGGAGGGCCAGCGAGCAGGGGGGCCAGCGAGCAGGGGGGCCAGCGACCAGGAGGGCCAGCGAGCAGGGGGGCCAGCGACCAGGAGGGCCAGCGACCAGGAGGGCCAGCGAGCAGGGGGGCCAGCGACCAGGAGGGCCAGCGAGCAGGGGGGCCAGCGACCAGGAGGGGCCAGCGAGCAGGGGGGCCAGCGAGCAGGGGGCCAGTGAGCAGGGGGGCCAGCGAGCAGGAGGGCCAGCGAGCAGGGGGGCCAGCGAGCAGGGGGGCCAGCGAGCAGGAGGGCCAGCGAGCAGGGGGGCCAGCGAGCAGGGGGGCCAGTGAGGCAGGGGGGCCAGCGAGCAGGAGGGCCAGCGAGCAGGGGGGGCCAGCGAGCAGGGGGGCCAGCGACCAGGAGGGCCAGTGAGCAGGGGGGCCAGCGAGCAGGGGGCCAGTGAGCAGGGGGGCCAGTGAGCAGGAGGCAGCAACCAGGGGGGCCAGCGACCCAGGGGGGCCAGCGACCAGGGGGCGGGGGCCCAGCGACGGGGGGGCGGTGCAGCGAGCAGGAGGCAGCGATGGCCTCTGCCCTCAGAGCCCCGCTCTGGGCGGGGGGTGTGGAGAGGAAGCAGTTCTTCTGGGGGGCGGGGAGGAAGAGGAAGAGGGAGCAGGCAGAGCTGGGAGGTGCTGGCGCTCCACCCGTGTCTCCACTACATCCTCTGCGACCCCTTTGGACAGACGGATGGGTGGGCATGTGAGTGGAGAGACGGACGGACGGACAGGAAGGATGGGAGTTAGGACTGATGGACAGAGAGAGGGATGGCCGGATGGATGGGTGGTGGATGCACAGGTGGGTGGGTGGATGGACAGAAAATGGAGTTAGTCATCTATTTCATCAGCGTCTGATACAAGGGTGGGTGGCCAGCCGGAGGGGGAGGGCGTCAGGATGGCCCGGGGCTCAGCCCCAGCCGCACGCAGGCAGGGGGCCGGGCTGTGTGCGGGGCTTCAGGCCCGCAGCCCCTGTACCTGTAAGACGCGGGGCAGAGCCTGGGCATCAGCCTGCTGAGCTGGCGCACAGCAGAAAGAGCCAGGAAGCCGTCTACGGCCCCATGGAACCAGAGGGTCCCTGTCTCTTAGGTGGTCGGGGCCCCCACCTTCCTCTCCAGGCCCGGCCCAGCCCCACCTGTGCACCTGGGAAGGCGGCCTGGGGCGGGGGGGGGGGGGGGGGGGGGGGGGCCGGGGGGGACGGGGGGGCCCAGCTCGCCCAGTGGACCCTGTGCTTTCCTCAGCCACCGTGGTGTCTGCATCACTCATTCACACACACAGACACACACAGACACACACTCACACACACACACACAGAGACACACACATTCACACTCACACACACACACAGACACACACACAGACACACACACAGACACACACAGAGATACCCACAGGCACACTCACTCACACACAGACACACACACAGACACACATACACACACACACAGATACCTACAGGCACACTCACTCACACACAGACACACACTCACACACACACACACAGAGATACACACATTCACACTCACACACACACACAGACACACACACAGGCACACACTCACACACACAGACACACACACACACACTCACACACACACAGAGACACACATTCACACCTCACACACACACAGACACACACAGACACACTCACACACACACACAGACACACACACAGACACACACACAGACACACACAGAGATACCCACAGGCACACTCACTCACACACAGACACACACACAGACACACATACACACACACACAGATACCTACAGGCACACTCACTCACACACAGACACACACTCACACACACACACACAGAGATACACACATTCACACTCACACACACACACAGACACACACACAGGCACACACTCACACACACAGACACACACACACACACTCACACACACACAGAGACACACACATTCACACTCACACACACACACAGACACACACACAGACACACTCACACACACCACACAGACCACACACACACACACAGACACACACATTCACACTCACTCACATACACTCATTCACACACACAGACACACACTCACACACACACACAGAGACACACACATTCACACTCACACACACACACAGACATACACACAGACACACACTCACTCACACACACAGACACACACACAGACACACACACAGACACACACAGAGATACCCACAGGCACACTCACTCACACACAGACACACACACAGACACACATACACACACACACAGATACCTACAGGCACACTCACTCACACACAGACACACACTCACACACACACACACAGAGATACACACATTCACACTCACACACACACACAGACACACACACAGGCACACACTCACACACACACACAGAGACACACACATTCACACTCACACACACACACAGACACACACACAGACACACACACAGACACACACAGAGATACCCACAGGCACACTCACTCACACACAGACACACACACAGACACACATACACACACACACAGATACCTACAGGCACACTCACTCACACACAGACACACACTCACACACACACACACAGAGATACACACATTCACACTCACACACACACACAGACACACACACAGGCACACACTCACACACACACAGACACACACACACACACACTCACACACACACAGAGACACACATTCACACTCACACACACACACAGACACACACACAGACACACTCACACACACACACAGACACACACACACACAGAGACACACACATTCACACTCACTCACATACACTCATTCACACACACAGACACACACTCACACACACACACAGAGACACACACATTCACACTCACACACACACACAGACATACACACAGACACACACTCACTCACACACACAGACACACACACAGACACACACACAGACACACACAGAGATACCCACAGGCACACTCACTCACACACAGACACACACACAGACACACATACACACACACACAGATACCTACAGGCACACTCACTCACACACAGACACACACTCACACACACACACACAGAGATACACACATTCACACTCACACACACACACAGACACACACACAGGCACACACTCACACACACACACAGAGACACACACATTCACACTCACACACACACACAGACATACACACAGACACACACTCACTCACACACACAGACACACACACAGACACACACACAGACACACACAGAGATACCCACAGGCACACTCACTCACACACAGACACACACACAGACACACAGAGATAACCCCCCCACACACAGACACACACACACTGACACACCCACAGACACACACACAGACACACACACACACACAGAGATACCCACAGGCACACTCACTCACACACAGACACACACACACTGACACACCCACAGGCACAGACACACACACTCACACAGGCCTCTCCCCGCCCTCACACGGACACCTCGTGGCTATAGAGGGAGGGGCTCCGCCCGGCTGTGTTTCACACCCGTGACCTTGCCGTGTCCTTAGCCGACCCTGGGTCTCCGTCCCTGTCTGTGGGCTGGGGGGCTGGGCCCAGCCACTGTCTGGAGGAGGCCAGGGGCCAGAGCTGGCCGCCCGGGCCCCACTCGTGTCCGACCACCAGGCTTCCTCCCCGCACCCCTGGGGAGGGACCGTAATTAACTTCTTCCTGTTCGGACCAGGAGCTGTTTCCAGAAACATATTTCGAGGATTATTTTGCAAAGGAAATGTTTTTGAAAAGAGTCCCATGTCCCGTCCCATCCCGGGAAGGGGGGCCGTCGGATGGGGGACGGGGCGGGCCGCCCTGGTGGCGGGGAGACGGGCCTGCTGGGCCCCGCGGCCCCTCTGGGTCAGGGAGGGGGGGGGCAGGCCGAGGAAATGAGAGGAGGGAGGAGGCCGTGAGGGCAAGGGTCCCCACTTCCTCCCGCCCACCCCCAGCCGGCCCTCCGCCCCCACCAGGCCCCACAGCACACGCCCCACGGGGCACAGCTCCCCTGGAACCCGCCCCCTCCCCGCCCCCACCTCCCCTCTCCATGGGCCTCCCCCGCTTCCCTCAGGTGCCCGGGCTCTGGGCTGGCCTTGCTGCTGGGCTGGGCCCGGAGCTGAAACCCACTGAGGCCTGGACGCGGTCTCCAGGGAGGAAGGTCAGGTCCAGACCCATGACCAGCGACCAGCGGGGGTCACCCTGGGGGGAGGTCCCGCCCTTTGCTGGCACCAGGGCCTCCCGTCCTGGGTCCTGGTCACCCTCTCACTGTCCTGCTCTGCTCCGTCTGCCTCACTCACTGCCGACCACGGACGGGCCCTCTCACCTCTAAGGCCCGGCCCCTCCCCGAGCCCCAGGCTGAGCCCCGGGCATGGAGCCCGGCTCTGCGGCCTCAGTGTCCCCTCCCACCCTCCGGCCTCCGCAGGAGCCAGCCCACCCGCTCCGGCTGCCGCTCCTCGGGCTGGGAAATGCCAGGGGCTTGGCCGGTGCTGGCCACGCTGCTGGGAGGACAGTCCCCAGCCCCTGGGACGGGGACGCGGGGCTGTTCTCTCAGGCCTCTGGTCAGCTGGGGAGGGGTGGCCAGGAGCGTGAAGGACACGAGGGAAGAGTGTCCCAGCCAGTGTGTCCTCCTGCCGTTCACGGGCTGTGGTCCTCGGACCAGTGACCTGGCCTGGCCTCAGTCTCCCCTACGGGACCCAACCGGTCAGATGGGCTCCTGGGGCTCTGGTCACCCCAGTGGGGACCCCGTCCCTGCACTCATCATCCACCCAACCCCCACCTCTGCTCCGTGCCCACCTGGTCAGACCCCAACTCAGGGGTGCCACCCCTCCCTCCGCTGGGGGCCAGCCTGGGCACGTCTGCGGGAGGTGCCTGTCCACGGGGCTGGGTGGCCCGTGCGAACCCGTGTTCCCTGGGGGCCTGTCTCCCCCTGACCCTGTGTCATGTGCCTCTAAGATCTCCCTCCACCTTGTGGCTTTGCCAGCCACCACCTTCTCTCGTGTCTCTGTCCCCCCCCCCCCCCCGTCCCCAGCCCCACCCCCACTCTCCAGGGCTGGATGTTGCTCACAGCTCTGGGTCCAGCGCTCCCCGGCCCCCCCAGCTGTCCTGGAACTGGCGTGAGGTTATTTCGGGAGCTGGCTTCCCAGGTCTTGGTGGGAGTGTTGGGAGCCAGCGGGTCGGCCTGAGCGATGGAACCACGTGGCCGGGGGGGGGGGGGGGGGGCGGGTCCGAGCGTGAGGCAGTGACAGGGGACGGCCCTGGCCTCCAACGTGTCCCCGGCTGTGCTGGCCAGAGACCGTCCCCAGGGGCTCCTCCCGTGGCCCAGCCTGTCCCTCCCTCCCTCCGCACCCCCTGGACCGTCAGCCACCAGAGCGCCCCCTCTGCCGGTCACGGTTCCGGCCCTGGAGGAGGCCTCGGGGCAGCGCCCCCCCACCCCCACCCCCCCCCGCAATGCCCACCTCCCCTCCGCCCTCTGCACCCCGCAGACAGGCCGGAGCACAGGGCACGGCGACCGCGTGCTGGTGGCCGTGTTGAGCCCAACGGACACACACTCTCGCTTCCCGTGCGCGACACCAACCTGCCCGACGAGCCACTAGACACCCTTTCCCGGGTCTGCGAACGGTTCCTCACGGGCAGCTCCCCGCGGGCCGGGCGGCGTCCTGTCCCGCTGTCTTCCGGGCAGAACGACCATTCGACACTCCGCGCGCCCGTGCGTGCGTGTGCGTGTGCGTGTGCGTGTGCGTGTGCGTGTGCGTGTGCGTGCGTGTGCGTGTGCATGCGCGTGCGCGGACCTCCCTCTGCAACGCTCTCTGTCTGGGCCGCGTCCCCCGCGTGTGCAGCGGGTGCCTGGTCAATGTTGGGCGCGAGGCAGGGAGAGGGGTCGTGCCCAGGTCACAGAGCAGCAGAGGGGGGACTTGACCCCCCACCGGGTGTTCTGTTCCCCTCTTGCCCTCCCGGACTCTGGCCTGGGCTGGAGGGGCTCTGGGCCTTTGAGGCTCTGCACCCCGTCTCAGGCCCTGCACCCCGTCTCAGGCCCTGCACCCCGTCTCAGGCTCTGCACCCCGTCTCAGGCCCTGCACCCCGTCTCAGGCTCTGCACCCCGTCTCAGGCCCTGCACCCCGTCTCAGGCCCTGCACCCCGTCTCAGGCTCTGCACCCCGTCTCAGGCCCTGCACCCCGTCTCAGGCCCTGCACCCCGTCTCAGGCTCTGCACCCCGTCTCAGGCCAGGCCCAGGGCCCCCCGCCACTTTCCCATCTACCTGGACTCTCAGCCCTTCTTTCCTCAGACCCAGCTGCTGTGCGTCTGCCGAGCCCAGCCTCCATCTGCAGAAGACATTCCGTCCCCTCCAGGCCGAGGTCAGCTGGCTGCCGGCCTGCCCGGCCACAGAGGCCTCCCATGGCCTTGTGCCTGGCTGCTGCCTCGGCCCAGACCGGCCTTTCCGACTGGCCTGTCGGGCTAGTTGAGCTTCCTCAAAGATGGCTGCCATCACTGGTCACTCACTGTGGGCACCAGGGAAGGCCACCCGGGAGCCCTGTCCCTCAGCCTGGCCCCCAGAGTGGTACCACCAAGGGCTTTGGATCTCTGGGGCCGCCGTTAGACCGGGCCCCCGAGTGCCCCTGCGAGGGTGGCTCACAGCCTGGGCCTGGCAGTGGCCTCAGTCTCCCCATCAGTACAATGGGCTGGAAGCCCTCCTCCGGCTGCTGTGCACAGACCCGAGGGAAAGGCCGCGTTACAGATGCCGATCCAGGGGATTGTGCCCCTCCCAGGGGGTCCTGAGAGCCTGGGCGCTAAGGCCTGGCCTGGGGGGCTGTGGCCAAGGGAAGCAGAGAGCAGAGCCCGGTGCCCCCTGGGCCACGCTGTCCCCTGCGAGCCCCTCGCCTCCTGGACCTCAATCCCCCCCCCCCCCCCCCCCCCCCCCCCCGTGTAACGGTGGCCGATGCTTTCAAACTGCCCTCAGTCATCAGCCTGACCCCCGAGGGCACAGGCCCAGCGAGGGGAGAAGAGCCGCACTGTGCCAGGGCCGCCGAGCACCCAGCAGAGGACAGCCGCCCGAAGCCGTGTCCTGGGCCTGGCTCCGGCCTGTGCGGCTGAGGGTTTCCATGCTGCCCTCCCCACCGGCAAGTCGTCGAGCGCAAGTCCCAGGACGGGGACCCTGGAGGGGGGCTCAGGGCGGCCTGGCCGGCATCTGGAGTCACCCCCTCCCGACCGGGTGACCTGGTGAGCGGCTCCCCGTGGGGGCCCCAGGGAGGGCGGGGAAGTCCCACTGGAGCTGGGTGGGACCCTGCTCCCTGCCCCGGGCACATCCGCAATCCGGGAGCGGCGGGCAGGGCCTGGCAGCCCGTCTGTTTGCTCCCACAGCACCAGCTCGGGCTGCCAGCCATGCAGGTGGGGCCATGCCCACTGCACCCCAACCCGTGAGGCTCGGCTGGGTTCCACCTGGATGCCACCACACCGGGGTGTGTGCCTGCAGGGCTGGGCCGGCCACGGGGGGCCCCCAGCCTCTGGGCCCTTGGCGGCCCGGCGCTGAGAGCTTCGGCCACTCCGAGCTCCAGGCTCCCCCCGAGGTGGGCGGGGTCCCACAGGCAGAGGAGCGGGCAGGCCTCCCAGGGGGGCGCGTGCTGGGTGCAGGGGTCCCGGTGCAGGGGGAGCCGAGCCTGCCTCGCCCAGGTGGGGCTTTCTGGGCTCTCCCGCTGGGGGCACAGGCCTGGCTCCCCTCCCACCTCCAGGGCCCTTGGCTGCCTGCAGCAGAGGCCCCCTTGCTAGCCAGGGGTGGGAGCCTTTTTTCTGCCAAAGGCTACTTGGATATTTGTAACATTCACAGGCCATTCAACGTTACCAACTTCAACATTCCCTGCTGTATTTGGTCAAACGCTGAATTAACTCCCCGCTAACGCCTGACGCCTGACGTCCCCACCCCTGGAGACGGGGAGGAGGCTCAGAGCGGGGCGGCCCGCCCATATCCCTGGTGCTCAGGCCTCCTGCGCCCCGGCCAGGGCCTGCTGGGGGCAGCAGCATTGAGCCACTGCCCTGAGCTCCTGGGGGCCAAGCTCCTCCCCCAGGTCCCCTGACTTCCGGCTGGGCTCTGGGCAGCTGACCCCCCCACCCGATGTGGGAGGCAGTTAGACCTGAGCAGAGCAAGGAGGCTGGGGAGGGACCGAAGGTGACCAGGTGGACAGCCCCAGGGGCCTAGCAAAGGCCATGGTGGTGGGACCTCCCCCAGGGGACCTTCCCTCCCGGACCGTGTGCTTGGTCAGGAGGTTTGGATCCCTGACCTTTCCCCCTAGAGACAGCATCTGGGCCTCAGCTGGGTTTTAGCTCCAGGCCCAGACCAACAGCCAAACCAGCCCCAGCTGCCCTCGGGCCCAGCCGCAGTGGGTAACACCCGCTGCCCAGGCGGCCAGTCCTGGAGACCTGGACCCGAAAGGACACCTGAGATCTTCCCGGCCCCGAACGTCTCCCCTAAAACCCTGAGGACAGAGGACCCAGTGCCTCTCCCCCCTGGAGCACATCCAACCCCCCCATTCCCCTCCCCCCATTCCCCTCCCCCGCCCCCACCTCCTGACCTTCCTCAAGCCCAAGCTCCAGGGCCCTTCCTTCCCCTCGATAACTTGTTCCTGAGCCCCTTTCTCCTGGGAATTGCTTCTCCCACCTGTGACTGAGGAATAACTGTTCTCTGACAGTGTGGGTCTTGGCTCTGAATTCTCTCCCAGCCGGAACCCAGGTCCGCTCTGACCCCACGGGTCTAGCCCCGGCCCCAGCCGCCCACACCCCCACGGGCACCTTTACTGACCCCGGAGCGAGGAGACAGTGCCCAGGTTCCTGTGCCCAGCGGGGCTGCCCCCTCGCCCAGGGGATCGGTTCAGAGCAGAGGGGCACTGGGGGGCAGGACTGCGAGCCCAGCATGCAGCTCGGAAGACTGAGGCCCAGTCTAATCCCAGCCCGGTGCCCATGGAGCCCCTGAGCCAGCCGAGCAGGGCACCGAGGGAGGCCGGGCAGGTGGGTGCATTGGGGTGGGATGGGGACTCAGTCTGGTCAGATGGGCCCCAGATGGCCAGGGCAAGGATGGTAAGCCCCCCCCTCGCTGGACCAAATGGGCTGTAACCCCCTGCAGGGAGGGAGCTGCTGCCTCCAGGTGTGAGGGATCCGTCAGAAGTGAAGTTTGAGAGCCGGACGGGCCCTGAGGATGGGGTGGGGGGGTCAGGATGAGGGAGAGGAGGGGAGGGCCTGTCAGCCATGAGATGGGGCTCCTGTCCCCCCAGCCCCCGCCGATATCCCAGGCTCGGCTCTGCCCACCAGCAGAGGTGGCAGGGACGGCCTTGCAGGTGGGTGAGGCCTGGCCTGGGGGTGGGGAGAGAGCAGGGCCCAGGGCGGGGTCTCCCAGTCACCTGGGCTCCTTCCCCAGAGCTGCCCTGCCCCCCCCACTCCCGTCACGGAGGGAACACGGGTCCCAGGGCCTGTGGTGGGGAGCACAGGCCGGTGGGCAGGTGGGTGGGGCCCCACGGACAGGCCTCCCCCCTGGCTTGCTGCCCCTCCTTTGCCTGCAGTTTGAAGCCTCCTGTGGGAGGGCCTGGCCCCGGCTGGAGCCCGCTGGTCCCAACAAGCAGGGACACCACCCTCTGCCCGCCCCAGGTGTGAGGCCAACCCCGTCTGAGGGGGACATCGCCTTCCCCGTCAGCCCCGATCCACCAGCGCCAGCGCCCGCCCCCCGCCGCCCTCCCCCCACCCCGTGGTGGGCCACGCCTTCCAGGGCTGTGCAGGGGGACGGGGGGGGGGGACGGGGAGGTGGCCAGCGGCTTCCCACTGGGGCTGGGGGAGCCCTTTGAGGTGAGGGGGGCTCATGGGGGCCGGGCACCTGCATGACGCTGTGAAGCAGCTGGGACTCCCTGCGCCCCGGGTCCCAGACGCACCGCTGTCCCCGCCTGGGCCCGTGGGGCTGCTCACAGGCGAACGGCCAGGGCAGAGGCTCAGGGCGGTGGGTGCCATGGGATCCCCCGGCCCCCCGCCAGCTGCCTGTCAGCACCGCTCCTAGGAGAGGGGGCCTGTGTGGTGAGGGACCTCGGGCCCACCCACCGGGGGTCCCAGCTTCCTCGCCTGCTTCCTGTGGCAGCGGGAAGGGCTCCTGCCTGTTCCCCTCCTGCCCATCCGGAAGCGAGACACGCTCCTCCCCCCGCCCCCTCATCCCCTCCTGTGTGTGGCTGGGGGAGGGGGAGCCCTGAGGGCCTCCCAGCCCTGGGTGCAGCAGCTTCCCTGTCATCCGTCCACCATCTCTCACATCTAAGTGTCTGTCACCTACCCTCACGTCTGTCATCTGCCTAATGTCCATCTAGCTGCCATCTGTCAATCATCCATCATCTGTCAATCACCTATCATCTATATATAGAAAAGGCTAATATGCAAAGTGTCCCCCCGGGAGTTCGACCGGGAGACCAGGAGTTTGCTCGCTTGCTATGACGTGTGCTGACCACCAGGGGGCGGCGGGGACCATGGCGGGCGACCACCGGTGGCAGAGGCAGGGGTGCTGAGGGAGTGAGGGAAGGAGGAGGCGGGGAGGCGGGAACCGGATCGGCCCTGATGGCAGGCCAGGCCCGGGGACCCCACCCGTGCGTGCACCGGCCTCCAGTCTGTTCTATCTACTTATCCCCACCGGCCGTCCACCTCTCCGTCTTCATTAGACTGTGGCCGCCACAGCGAGGGAGAGCCTGCCGGTGCTCAGCCTTTACAGTTGTTTAAAGAAAGGCAGGAAGTGAGCGGCGGCTCAGACGGGCGGGCGCAGTGGTCAGGCCTGGCCTGCAGAGCCGGCCGCCTGGGTCTGGGCCTCAGCCCCTCTGCCCACGCGTGACCTGGGCAGGTCCCGGACTTGGGGGGCTGGAGCCCTCAGCTCACGCGGAGCCGGGAGGCTCACGGAGTGTAGCCACACTTGTCCTGAGGTCACTTGCGTGGAGTGCCAGGCAGCCCGCAGGTCTGGCCCGAATGTCTTGCCCTCTGAGGTTTCACAGATGGGGAAACTGAGGCTGGTGGGGGACGAAGTCAGCGGCAGGGAGGGGTCCAGAGAGGGGAGCCCTTCGAGCCCCGGAGGAGCATCGGGGGGCGGAGCAGGGCAGAGGGCAGACGGCGGCGCCCCCACCCCAGGTGGGACAATGGCGCCCCGGCCTCCAGCGGCGAAGCTTCCTTCCTGTCTCCGCTCACGTCCCCGTCCCTCCTGTCCTCGGCCCAGCTGGCCAGAGCCCCTTCTCCCTCCCCCCTCCCCTCCTTCCGTAGGTCTGGCCCTTTGTGTCGAGGGCAGGGGCCGGGGGCTGGCGGGCAGACACAGTGGACCAGGCCCTGGGCAGGACTGGCCAGGCTGCTCTGCCCCTGGGCGGGGTGGGGGGGGGGCTGCTCAGAGTGCTGCCCGCTGGGCCCTGAGCTGGCTGCAGGGCGCTGGGCTCCGGCTGCAGGAGCTCTAGGACGTCCTGGCCAATCTCCCGAGGACTTGTCCCCCCAGCTCTCTGTTTGCTGTGGGGGTGGGGCTGGGCTTGTCTGGGGGACACGGTGCCTTGGTAAGGAGGCCGTGGCCCGTGGAGGGTGGAGAGGCTCAAGGCCACGGGCCAATGACCAAAGGCCAAATGAGAGGCGGGCAGGGCAGTGGGGCGGCGGGGTCTGGGCTAACAGGAAGGGGGTTCAGGGGGGCGGGTCCGTGTCCGAAGGTATGAAGTGCATCGCTGTCTGACACACCGAGGGGAGGCCTCAGCAGGCACCAGCCTCTACGCCAGCGGCCCCGGCGACTCGTGGGCGTCCTCTGCTCTAAAGCCAGCTCATCCGGGTCTGTCCCACCAGGACCGAGGTTACCGGCAGCCCGGGTGGGGGTGCCTTCTGGGTCCCCCATATTCCAGGCCCTTCCTGAGCCTGTCAGGCCGACCTGCACAGGCCGCTGCAGACACGGTGTCCTGAGCCTTAACTCCAGGTGCCGGGACCCCTCCCAGAGCCAGGACAGGTGGGGCTTGTTCCCTCAGACCCACAGCCTCGGGGGGGGGGGGGGGGCATGGCCAGGCCCCACCTGCCTCGTCTACCCCAGAGCCCAGCGGCCCTGGCGGAATGTGGAATGAATAAGCAGGGAACGTGAGCGGAGTACGGCTTCTGAGCCCGCTAGCTATTCTGTAAAGAGCGGTGGCGTCCATGCGTGCCCCGCCCTCCCACCAGGCAGCGGGGCGAGGCCAGAGGACTCCACGCCCGTCCCCTTCCCGCGATTCCGGCCTCAGGTTGAGGACTGGCCACCCTGAGGGCCGGGGCTGCCAGGGGGGCGACGCTGAGCTCCAAGCGTGTCTCACATGACCCGGGGTCGCTGGGGCCACCAGGGCGACCGCGACCCCCCCACCCCGTGCGGGTCCTCCTGCTGAGGGGACAGCTTGGCTCATGGCAAACCCATCACCACCTTCGACCCCAGGGCAGTGCCTGTAGGGAGGGAAGTGCCCGCAGGTCCCAATGGCGTGGGTGCCACCTGCCAGGGGGCCCGCAGTGTCTGTGGCCAGAAGTCCCATGGGGGTTCCTGCAGCCTGGGGGGTGGCAGTGGAGGGACGGCAGGGGGGTGGCAGCAGGGGGGGTGGCAGCCTGGGGGGTGGCAGTGGAGGGGCGGCAGGGGGGTGGCAGCAGGGGGGGGTGGCAGCCTGGGGGGTGGCAGCCGGGGAGGCGGCAGCCTGGAGGGGGGCAGCGGGGGGGGGGGCAGTCGGCAGGACAGGAATGGGAGCAGACGCTGGGCTCTCCACCCACCACCTCCGTGAGGGTCCGGAGAAGCAGGCGGCGGGAGCCTTCTGGAATCCGCATTGACCCCCACCTTTTGTCGTGAAGAACCTCACTCACAGGAAAGGCGCACAGCTCAGGCCGGTGGGGACGCGGAGCTGTCTTTTCAGCACCAAGCAGCCCTCCGCTCCACCCGGGACCCAGGGCGCCCACCGCCACCGGCCACCCCACCGAGCCCCAGCCTCCCGGCCCTGGAGCCCAGGGAGGGAGGAGGTGAGCCCCCCAGCACAGGGCATGGGACACTGGGGGCCGCAGGAGCCCCGGGCAGGAGGAATTTGGGGGCTCACAACCTCCACCCAGCACCCAGGGCAGGGAGGGCTGGAGAAAGGTCGAAGTGGCAGGAGCGCACCTGGGGGCTGCCGGTGGGGCGCTCTCCCCTGGGGGCACCCCTCTTGGATGAGACCTGAAGGCTCCCCCTCTCTGCCCCCTCCCCAGCCTCCGGACCACCACACAGGGGCTCGGGGTCCTACAGGGAGGCTCTGGGCCCCCAGCAGCCTGATTCTCTCCCTCCCTCTCCCTTCTTCTCTGAAATCAATAAAAATATATTTTTTAAAAGAAACGTTAATGATGAGAGAGAATCATTGATCAACTGCCTCCTGCATGTCTCCCACTGGGGATTGAGCCCGCGACCCGGGCCTGTGGCCTGAGCAGGACCTGAGCCGTGACCTCCTGGTTCAGGGGCCATTGCTCAATCACGGAGCCACGCGGGCCGGGCGGGTTATTGGTTTTCACACAGAGGGACGCAGACACAGGGAGGGGACACCTGCCCACGGCCACTCGGGGGTCCGGGCAGAGGCGGGTCTGGCCGAGTCGCCTGGATGTCCAAGTGGCCGTGGTTCTCCGCGGCTGCTCTCCCCTCCTCTGCACAGGAGGTCTTGGCTGCAAGCATGGGTTTTGTAAACACGGCTTTGGGGTCTGACCCCCACGCTGGAGAGGTGGGTCACTCTGGCCCTGCCGCTCAGAGAGGGCCCAGCAGGCAGGGGAGGGAGTGGGCAGAGCCAGTGGTGGCGAGGCATCCAGCAGTGAGGGGCCCGGGACCCCTGGAGGGGACCCCGCGTGGATGGCCAGCTGCCTGGAGCATCCGGAACTTGGAGAGGGGGCAGTCTTCTCCCGGAGCACTGGCCTGGGTCCCGGGGCAGCTCAGAGGGTGGGAGGGGAGGGGTGCCCCATGGCCGTCACTCCAGCAGGCACGGTGCCCCGGGCCACGCTCCACCGAGCCCAGCTGTGGCTTCAGGGCCCCGGAAACAGCTCTAACCCCGACCCCAACCCCATCTCCCCAGCCCGGACCCCATGCCTGCCCCCGACAGGCAGCCATCCCAGCCGCTCGCCCGGGACCCGCTCCAGCCCTGGGGACAAGGCGCTCACCAGGGTCCCGGCCAGCAGTCTCTGGGCCTTCGCCATGGTGACAGCCCACCCACCGCTCTGCTCAGAGGCGGGCATTGTGCGGGCGCCGAGCGTGGCGAGCGCCCAGGAGCCGGCGGCACAATGGCCCTGGAGCCGAGCCCTTTCCCACGCTCTGGCCGCTCCGCAGCCCTGGCTTCGGCAGATAGGGAAACTGAGGCCTGGAGAAGTGCGTTAGGAGCCAGGGCCGACCTGGGCGGGGGAAGGCAGGGCTGTGGCCGTCAGACCCCAGGGGAGCCCAGGCTATGCGAGGGGGACCTGCGGAACGAGGACATGACCACGAGCCGTGGACACCCCGTCTGGCTGCAGCCTCACCAGCTCCCTCTGCCTCTGCTCCCGGCCCCAGCAGACACCCTCGCGCCCCCAAACCTCTGCTCCCCTGGCCACTCTGCCTGAGCGCCTCTCAGCTCCGTCCTGGCACAAGCCTCCCTGCAAATTGTCACCTTCCCCCGCTCCTCCCCCCAGCGGGAGGGCACGTCCCCTCGGCCGTCCACGCACAGGCCAGCTTCCCTTTGGAGGCGTGCCCCCCCGCCCCCATGCGCTGGTCTTGGGGTGCAGCGATCCCGGCTCTGCCTCCCACCTGAGGCTGAGGGCCTGGAGGGGCTCCATGGCACCCTCTCCCGTGGAGGGCAGCTGAGGACAGGCCTGCGGCGCCATCCGCTGCTCAGGAGTGAGGGCGCGAGGACAGGCCCAGGGCCCCGCCTGCCGCCGGCGGCCGCCACACGGCTGTGCCCACACCCGGGAGAGAGATGGCAGCAGCAATGGCAGCGCCCGCACCTACGGGCACAGGATGGTCGGCGCTGTCTGCCCACCCAGGGGAGCAGCGGAAGCTGTGGTGCCAGGTGCCAAAGAAAAGGCCAACCCAGACCCAGCGGGGCCACCACTCGAACGTGACGGCGAATGAAGACGTTTCCAGATTTTAAAAGCCCAAGAGGATGTGTTGCAAACAGACTCTCACAGTAAACACGGAAAGAAGTGCTCACCTGGGAAGTGACAGGAGGGGACACGAATCCGAATCCGCGGAGGAGAGGGGAGAGGGTCCAGGCACAGCCGCTCCGGGAACGCGCCGCCGCATCCCCAGTCGGAGCCTGGGCCGAGGCTGCCCCCTGGTGGAGGCGCTGGGACCGGGCGAGCCCAGGTGCAGGAACCTGCCTGGGCCTCGGTGGCCAGTTCAGAGCTGCCCGGGCCCCTCCCCAGGAGCCACTTGGGCACCCGGCAGCAGGACCAGGGACCCCCTGGTCAGTGGGAGAGGGGCGTCGGCCCTGGTCCCCCCCGGGGCGGGGAAGCAGTGTCCGGCCCGTCAAAGGGGCCAGGCCAGCTCCCGGGGGAGGTCTCTCGGAGGGAGCCAAGCTCCTGCTGCCGCCTCGGGCGGGGCCTCCGGGCGTGGGCCCTGGGCTGACCCACACGGCTCTGAGCCTTTCCGAACGGTCACCCTGGAGGAGCGCAGAACCCACTTCTCACAATGGAGCCGTCCGTGCGGAGCCACAGGCCATGTGGCTGTCGGGGCGGCCGGTCCAGCTGGGATGGGAGTGTGACTCACCGATTTCCAAGACTTTCCACCAAAACCCAAGCCCAGAGGGAAAATACCTCACAGGCAACTTGTATATGGTTTACAAGTTGAAATGACAATATTTTGGAATCTATTGGGTCAAACATATTATTTTTTTAAGTACCTGGCTTCTTTAAAAAAATATTTGTGTTGATTTCAGAGAAGGGAGAGGAGAGGAGAGAGAAACACCGACGACGAGAACCACAGACCGGCTGCCTCCTGCACGCCCCAGCTGGGGATCGAGCCGGCAACCCGGGCCTGTGCCCTGACCGGGAATCGAACCCTGACCTCCCGGTTCATAGGTCGATGCTCAGCCATTGAGCCGCGCTGCCAGGCGGGTGAACAGACTGAAATTAACGCCACCTCCTGCCTTTGGAGGGCCATCACCAGAGAATTTAGTCACCATGTGGCTCAGGGCTTGTTGGGAAGATTACCCAGACGGCTCCCGGCGGTCAGCAACCTGGTGAGTGGCCTGGCCAGACGAGGGGCCGGGTGGGGAGGAGGGTCAGCGTGGCCCGAGGTGGTGGGCTGTGGGCAGCCAGACATGGGCAGGCCGGGGTCCGAGCCTGGTGGGGTGAGGGGTGGAGGGCCAGGGTCAGGGTCAGGGTCAGGGCCAGGAGGCCGGACACCGTCCTTTCTCTACCTCTAGCCCTCTGGGGCCTTCCTGCGCTCACCTCGAGGGCACCCATGACAGCAGGAGCCACAGAGGCCACAGGCCCGTGGGGTCACTGTGCCCCGAGGGCAGGAGCAGCAGAAAGGGCCTGGGCGGGCAGCTGGCACCAGGACTGTTATGTCAACAAGATAAGGGTCCCACTGCCTTCAGGGTGGGCAGGAGCCCCGAGGAGGGCATGGCCAGGTGGTGCAGTGCCAGCAGGAAGGACCGCAGAAGGCAGCCCTGCCCATAGGCGCCCAACCCGATTCCCTGGGAACTCGATGCCCGCAGCCCACCCGCTGCTCAGCTGCCCGCAGCAGACGTTCAGGGCCTGCGGCCTGGAAGCCAGCGGAGAGGAAGGTAAGGGCGCCCAGCCTGGCCCTGGGAGCCCGCTGGTCCCTGGGGAGACGGAACCCAGGCCAGCCCTGACCCCTGTGACGTGTGGGGGACCATGCTGACCCGCTCTCGGGCAGCAACCCCGTGGCCGGAGCCTGGAGGACTCGGGTCTGTTTCTGGGCCCTAGAAACTCGAGGCTTCTGTGTCACAGGCACCTGGGCCAATAGCAGGGCTGAGGCCGGGCCAGCTCGGAGGGGAGGTGGGGTGGGGAGCCTGGTGCTGACTTGCTGGCTGTGGGCACGGCCCCACTCCCAGGGTCTAGGGCCCCCCTCCCTGGAGGGTGCAAGGTCTGGGGGACCCTGGGCACCCACCACCCTCTGGGCCGAGGTGCCCAAATGCCTCCGTATGAGGCGATTCCCTAGACTCCGGCCTGAGCAGCGCCTGAGCCTGGGACCGGGCCCCGTGGGAGCTCCTGGCCAGTGAGAGCTGGTGCCTCGGACCAGGAGCCCTGGCGGGAGGACCCAGCTGCCGCCCCAGCGGCGTGAGCTTTGCAGCAGGAAGGGGCCCACGGCTACTTGACACATTTCACATTTCAGGCGGCGTTCCTGGCACTGCTGCTGGGACGGCTCCTGGTGGGCCCTCCCTCCCTCGGGGTGATTTCCGACGCTGGGTTTTTCCTCTCCTCCCGCTGCCAACACTGGGTCGCCACAGCGCTCCGCCCTGGAGCACGCCGCCTGCCCGCCCTGCGCCCTTTCCGCCAACCCCTCCCCCACCCCCCTCCCCCTGCCCTCACCCCGCTTTCCCATCTTCACGGGTCTGAGGGCCAGGCCTCCAGGCCACGCCTGTCACCTTCCTTCCAGCCTGCGTTGGCTTTTTCCAAAGCCTGGGCCTGACCGGCCTGTGCAGACAGATCCCGGGAAGGGCCCGAGTCACGCGCTACAAACGGTTCGGGCAGCAGCTCGAGGGTCCGAGCACCTGGGCTCTCGTGGAACGTGGGGCCTGAGCAGGACCTCGCCGCCTCCGGGCCTCAGTGTCCCCATCTGGAAAAGGGGCCCAAGAATCCCGGTCACTGCGATTCGGGCTCGGCCCTGACTCCACAGAACCTGCTACGGCGCCCGAGTTCCCATCCATGCCTGTTCCCACCGGGCCTCCCTGCAAGTCTCAGGTCGGCCATCTCTGTGCAGGATGGCGTGGCGGACGGGGACCGGGAACCAGGCCCAGCCACCGTCAGGGCGGACGCGGGCCCCTCACAGGGACAAGGGCCCGTCAGCGGAACCACCCTTGGGGGGGGGGGGGGGGGAGCAGCTGCAGGAGAAATGAACCCTGGGACCGATTTCCAGACACGAACCCGTTTGCCTGAGCCAGACGTGAGGCGGGTGCTGAGCCCACCACCTCCTGGGGGGGACAGACCCTCCGGGGGAGCCGCCCCGCTCACCTGGGCCCACCCCAAGCCGGGCACCTCCCCAGCCCTCATGCCCAGCCCCTCCCCACAGCCCTGTGCTCCGGGAAACATTTCGGGAACATTTAAAAACAAAACATTTTTCAACCAAACCTTTAGAAGCGCAGACCGCGCCCAGAGCCCGCCCGCCTTGAAACCCGACACTGACACCGCTTATGAGTCTGTGCCCCAGTTCTGAGACCAAGATGTTCTGGAATCTTCCGGCCGCACCGTGCCGCCCGCAACAGACCCGCCGAAGGCACCACTCCGTCCGGGGCCCTCCCATCTGCGCTCACTGCTTTGAGATAAAGGGGCCCTGCCAGGCTGGCCCTGTGGACAGAGCGTCGGCCCAAGGACCGAAGGGTCGGGGTTCGCTTCCGGTCAAGAGCGTGCACCTCAGTTGCAGGCTCATCCCCAGGACTGTGTGCGGGAGGCACCCATCCATGCCTCTCGCATCGCTGTCTCTCGGTCTCCCCTCCCTTCCACTCTCTCTAGAAAGCCAATGGGGAAGTATCCGCGGGGAGGACTAACCAAAAAAATAAAATGAAATGAAAAGGGGTGTCCTCTCAGCCTGTCTCTACCGCACCTTCCGGGGGGGCTGGGGGGCGCTGGCTTGTTCCGAGGAGGCATCAGCCTGCGGCCAGGGCACCCCTGTGGGAGGCCGGCCCCCAGCTCAGCACCTGCTGTCCTCCAGCCGGGAGCCTGGCTGTCTGTCTGGACCAGGCCGTGCGGAGCCTGGTGCCCTCGGCGGCGTGCACCCTTCTGCAGAACCTGGCAGGCGAGGGCGCCCCCTCAGGCTGCTCCCGCTGCGCCCCGCAAGAGCTGAGGGTCCTAGAGAACAGGTGTCCAACGAGGTGCCCCAGCTGGTGGCCAGTCCCCCAACACGGCCCCAGCCCTGCCTGTAAGGGTGCCTCCTCCCTCGAGGGGGGCAAGGTGTCCCCTCCAGGCCAGACGCAGCAGCCACCCGCCACGGTCCTGTCCCGTCCCAGCTGGGGGGGTGGGGGGGCATCGGCACTGTAGGCACACTTAGGGAGGCAGAGTCAGTGGAGGGGACCTACTACGCGCTCCTCCCTCGGCATCCTCTGCCAGCATTTTTGGTGGCAAAAGGAACTGAAATTCAGTTCTGCAAAAACCTCAATAGAGACCCAGGAACCCCACTGCTGGGTCTACGCCCGAAAGAAGTGGGGGCAGGACTTGGGCAGCTGCCTGCACACGCGGGGCCACAGCACACAGCCGGCAGCGACGGGGGCAGCCCCGCGGCCTCGGACGGGAGGGAAGGGATGCACACCTGCGGTCCCTCCTGACAGTGGACGTGACTCAGCCTAGACAGAAGGGAACTCGGACCCGCTACCAGGTGGACGGGCCGGAGCACACACTCGCTCAGACAGGAAGCAGAGGCCGGCTGGGGCGTGTTCATGGGGCAGAGTCCGTTCAGGAAGACGGAAGGTTCTGGATGATGGCGGGATGGCGGTGTGTGTGCGCGCAATGCTACCGACCAGTGCACCTAAGCACGGTCAGGATGGTGAATGTTCCGTTATGGGTATTTTAGCCCAGTTTTAAAAGGGATCAAAAGGAACACCCATTGAAACCGTCCCTCCAGCCTCCAATTCATCCAAGAAAATGTATTCACGGGCGAAGGGCTTTCTCCGCAACAGAAGGTCAGCCATTGAGTGACAAAATAAAGAGCCTCACCATCATCATCATCACTGGGTGAGAAGGTTTTAGCCTCCTCCTCCTCACCTGCCCAGGGACTGGCCCCACCTCCAGCCCCTTCCCACCACGTCCGGAAACTGACCGGCAGGAGGGAGTGTGGGCAACGCACCCACGCGGACCATCATCGCTCCGAACTCTGTCCGGAGAAACGGCGCGTCTCAGGTCGGTGACATGGGACAGCCACGCTCCCCTCTCGTCCTCCCAGGTCTGGGAGCGTGTGTGTGCGGGGGGGGGGGGGGGGACAGAAAAGGCTGCAGCTGATCAATAACGAGCAGTCACCCCAGTGTGACTGGAGGAGTGACCCCTCGGGTCTGCGTGCAGGACAGGAGAGTGTCCCCCGGAACCCGGCCTCCTCCAGGGACGGGGCCTGGCAGAGGCCGCAGGAGCCGCAGGAGCCGCAGGACCGCCCCTGGGGGGTTGGGGGGGGGGTGCCGCAGGGGAACACAGACTCTGGTCTCCGGGACCAGGCGGACGGAGGCGGAGTCCACTCCCTCCTGAGCGCTGGGAGTCAGGGGCGAGCTGAGCCCCGACCTGGCAGCCGTCCCTGACCCCGAGCCCGGGTCACCGTGTCAGACACGGGGGAGGATGAGGGCCTCCTGCTCACAGGCGAGTGGGCTCTGCCGGCATCACCGCTTCCCTCCTTCACGCGCTCACACAATGAAGTCGCCCTGTGCCCACGGCGCCAGGCCCTGCCCTCCACCCGGGACGAGTGGGGAGACTCAAACCGGAACGGGGGCCGGTCCACGTCTGCAGAGTCCAGTAGAACAGACCCCCGGCACCACCCTGGGCCTCTGTGGGCTCCGTGGGGGCTTCATTCTTATTCTTATTTGGTCAATCCCCACCCGATGGTATTTTTCCATTGACTTTTAAGAGAGAGTGGGAGGGAGGGTGGGAGGGAAACATCGATGTGAGAGACACAGCAATTGACTGCTGCCCCCACAGCCCCCACCGAGGTGGTGCCCTTGAATGGAATAGAACGGGACCCTTCAGTCTGCAGGCCGGTGCTCTAACCATTGAGCGCACCCTCTAGGGCTTGTGGGTGCTTTAGACGGAGCTTCAAGGGCAGGCAGGTGAGACAGCCACGCTCCTCACGCTTCTGCCTTGCTCTTCCCCCCAAACGCCCGCCTCCCTCAGCCCTGTGCTCCCGGCTGACAGCTCCAGGGCAGCCCTGCACCGAGGGGGGGCGGGGACGCGGGCAGGCGGAGCCCAGGGAGCCCACCTCACCCGTAGGCTGTGGTGCCAGCGCACAGCACAGGACTCGCAGCCGCACTGCAGAGGCGACCCTCACCCTTGCCCAAAACCAACTTAAAACTCGCCAGAGTGGAAATTCCTTCAGAACAGATGAGGAAGGCATCACATCGGAACGACACCCGAGGGGTCATTACGGCTGAGTGAGGTGCTGCGTCAGCAGTACAAGCAGCCCCTCTGCACCCACACACAGAGGTAGATAGACTGTCGACACAAAGGAAGCGGAGACACGGTATCAGCGCAGAAGCAAGTAGAAGCTACGAGAAGCTGCGTCAGGACACGGGGACGCGGACACTCCTCCCCGAAGGCGCAGGGATCAGTATCTCGTGGTCGTGGTCAGCCGTCACCCGAGGATATTTCCCACTGATTTTTAGGGAGAGGAAGGGAGAGGGAGAGACAGAGGAACATCCACGTGAGAGAATCATCAATGGGCTGCCTCCTGCAGGCGCCCTGACCAGGGCCCGGGCCGGGGAGGAGCCTGCAACCAAGATACATGCCCTTGACTGGAATCGAACCCGGGACCCTCTGGTCCACAGGCTGATGCTCTATCCGCCGGCACCTCACACCCAGGCCACGGCTCAGACAGGGAGCACCGGCCCCTCACACCCAGGCCACGGCTCAGACGGGGAGCACCGGCCTCTCACACCCAGGCCACGGCTCAGACGGGGAGCACCAGCCTCTCACACCCAGGCCAAGGCTCAGACGGGGAGCACCGGCCTCTCACACCCAGGCCACGGCTCAGACGGGGAGCACCAGCCTCTCACACCCAGGCCACGGCTCAGACGGGGAGCACCAGCCTCTCACACCCAGGCCACGGCTCATACAGGGAGCACCGGCCTCTCACACCCAGGCCACGGCTCAGACAGGGGGAGCACCGGCCTCTCACACCCAGGCCACGGCTCAGACAGGGGGAGCACCGGCCTATCACACCCAGGCCACGGCTCCGACGGGGAGCACCGGCCTGACACCGGGGAGACCTGGGAGGGCTGCAGGCAGGCGCCAGCCCCTCAGAACTGGGCGAGGGCCCAGAGCCACAGGTAAGACGAGGTCAGACCTGTGCCAAACACCACAAAATGGCGCACAGGCCTCACCAGCGACACGTTCACCGCAGAACCTGCAGCGGAGTGGGAAGCAGATGTCTCGGAAGAGCTTCGGGACCCGCGGGCCGCGTGACCGGTCAGGACCGCAGACGCGAGGGGCTGGGGCCGGTGACGTCCTCGAGGGGGACCAGCCCGGCACAGTGAAGCCGGGGGAGCCTCGCCCCGCGACCGCAAACCCTCCGTCCGGGATTAGACACGAAAGGCCGCGGTGGGGTTGGCATCCCACCTGCACCAGGGCCCGGAGCGTGGCTGCCTTCCACCTGAGCTCACTACAGCCCTGACCCGACCGCTCACCCCGACCCCCTAGCAGAGCGCTGGGGCCTTTCACACACAGGCGAGGCCTCCTTTGTGCTGAGGACCAGGAATCCTACCTCCGTTGGTGGCGTTTCTGAGCATGAACATGGCCGTGACGCGGCTCAGAGCCCTACTGTGTGCCCTTCTCGCTGCCCTACTGTGTGCCCTTCTCACTGCGCCCGAATGACCACACGAGCAGGCGGCACAAGCAGACGTAGAATTTACTCCGTTCTTCCCTCCCCCCGTCTCCTATTAAATATCTGAAATATATTAATCTTAAAAAAACTATTAACACAGTTCTGGCTGAATACAGGCAGCGGAGTGAATAGCAAGTCTGAGTGCAGAATCGCAGGTCATTTTAAAAACTGGAGTGTGGGGCCCACCCCAGGGTGCCAGCTGCCCCGCGAGGCTGGGAGGGACACAAGGCCCCAGAAGGTGCGGGTGCAGCCCCGGGTCCATCCGGGGACGAGGGCGAGGCTCAGCAGCCTGTCCCCAGGTCTGACCGTCCCGGGTCTGACCTCAATGGCCGGCGCGGCTGCTGGTCTCCACCCCCGAGGCGCGGGCTCAGTCCCGCAGCAGGCTCTCGGGCTTGGGGTAGCCGAACAGCACGAAGTCGGCCTCGTAGAGCTTGTACAGCTGCTGCCGCCAGGCCAGCGGGATCTGGGCGAACCAGCCCTCCTCCCAGCTGCTGGCTGTGCGGTTCCGGTAGCTGGGCGGGAAGTGCAGCCGCCGGTCCACCCCGAGCAGCCGCAGCAGCTGCGCGGCGTCCCGGTCCAGCGTCTCCAGCTTGCCCACGAAGTCGTACTCGATCTGGCAGGGGTGGCAGAGCCGGTGCACCTGCCGCCAGTGCTCGTTGAAGGGCGCCAGCCGCTCGGTGCGCGGGTCCAGCAGGTACTGGATGAAGTTGGCGAAGGACACGCGGAGGCCGGCGCCGAAGGCCTCGCGCACGGACGCAGGCAGGCTGGTGCGGTTGGCATAGGCGCGGAGCATGGGCACGGCGAACTTGCGGTAGAACTCCTCGTTCTCCAGCTCGAACTTGCTGCGGAAGGCGGAGATGAGGCGCACGAAGGGGTCGCGCACAAACAGGAACTTGGTGTACTTCTTCAGCTTGACCTTCATGAGGTGGCGCGAGAACTTCCCGTAGCGGCGCCAGAACTTGTTGAAGGTCAGGTGCGTGCTGGAGTTGTGCACGAACTCGCGGGGGATGTCGAGGGGGTCGCGGTAGGGCGCGCCGTGGTCCAGGAGGCTGCCGCTGAGCACGATCATGACGCGCTTCCAGTTGGTGCAGGCCGCCTTGGGCACGTAGCAGTAGATGACGCCGTGGCGGTCGTCCACGATGAGGTGGTTCAGCTCGTAGTTGGGGATGTCGTCGAAGGAGCGCTCCTTGGCGGGGAAGGCGAAGCTGGCGTTGGCGCAGAAGTCCCGCAGCAGGCTCCTGCGCGCGGCCTGCGCGTCGGGCTCGGGGCCGGGCGGGGCGCGGCTGGACCAGTCGTAGCCCCGCACACTCTCCTCCAGGCCGCCCTCCGGGCCGCCCGGCGCGGGTCTGCCCGAGGCCGGTGGGGGCGGCTCCGTCTTTGTCTTTCTCTCGGGAGGGCCCTTGCGCTTCGGGCCGGCGCCCAGCAGCTTCTCCAAGAACTCGTCCACGTCCGACGGGAGGTCCTGCCCGGGGCTGGGGAGGGGCCCCAGCGGGTGCGGCCGGGACAGGGCCGTGTGCAGGTAGAAGTGGGCGGTGCCCACGCTGTCCCAGTACACGATGATCAGCAGGATCATGAACACGGAGCCCAGCGCCAGCCACAGGCGGAAGAGCCGCGTCTTGGTCATCCTGCCGCGGACGGCGGGCCCCTGGCCTGGGCCGTCACTCCAGCTTCATGGGGAGGCCGCTGCTCTGGGAGCTGCAAGGCAACGGAGAGCCAGTTAGTGCCCTCGGTCCCGGCTTCTCCTGCGCTCAGGGTCAGAGGAAGCCCCACTGGGGTCCTTCCTCCATGTTCTCCTCCAGGGGCGTCTCCCTCCCTCCCGCACCCCCCCCATCCCCCGCCTCCCCCAGCGCTGGGCTCCCTCGGGAGCTGTGGCTTCTCTGGGTCCCGTGACTAATGCTGCACAAGCGCCCAAAGGAGCGAGTGTGACTGACAGGTGACCCTGAGGGAGGAAGGCTGGCCGAGCGGCCACTGGCGGGACGTCCCACAGGCGAGAAGAGGACCCGAGGATCCGAGCCCAGTGACGGCAGGACGATGAGGCCACGAGGCCTTTCTGGACCTTCCCTCCTCCAGATGTGCGGCCGGGAGAGCTTCTTGAGATGAAGGTGAAACCATTTAAAAGAAAAACAGAGAAAAGGGACTTAAAATGTCAAGTGACTAGAGAGATGGGTTTCCAGGTCAAGGCTAGCAAGCAGGAGAAGCAGGTCGGCCACGGTCACACCCGAGGACACAGCCCAGGCCCCGCCCCGAAGGCTGGGACCCAGGCGGGCGCTGCCGGTTGCCGACCGCACACCTCGCTCGTCGTTCAGCCACGAAGGTGCGTGCGCAGCCGCAGCGCCCGCCTGTCCCAGCCGCCGGTCTCACGGGCAGTTTAATGAGCCGCTGTTAAATGTAAGGGAAAGTCACTCCACATTCGAAGATCATGATGATACGCACGTTGGTGATATGACAACGCACAGGGGAGGCGCCAGCGATCTGACTAACTCCGGCCCAGAAGCCGACTTCTCTCCTGGGCGTGAGGCCGAGCTGGCGCTCAGCGGCGTCCCCACATGGAGCCCTCCCGGCACTGAGCGCGAGGAGGCGGAGGGGCCCGAACCCGCGGGTCTGCTGATGGCCTGGGCTCCAATGCTTCGTCCTCCGGGACGACGGGGCCTCTGCTCACGGAGCTGCCTGCCGAGTGGGGCTCCACACAGCCAGCCACTGTGCAGAGCTGCCCGAGGGCCGGGGAGCGGTGTGGGCCGCCTGCCCATCCACCCGCGGGCCGGCTCACAGTCGCATCCGACGCAGACGGCCCGGTTTTTACCAGACGCTCGGGTTTATTACCTTTATTTCTGAGAGAATTCCCTTCTGGCCCAGCTCCCCCACTTCTGAGCGTGAGCCCAGTGACACGCGCTGCGTTAAAGCCCAAGAACGCTCCGGGTTCTATTTACGTCTGCGGCTGGCGGAAGCCAGGGGCGAGCGCCTGTGCCCAGCCCACGGACAGCGTGCGAGGCCAACGTGCCTGTGGTCGCGTGGGGGCACCGGCAGGGACTTGGAAAGCTTCTGTTCGCGGCCTCGGCCCTGGCCGCCCGACCAGCCCTGCAGCGCGGCTGGGAGCCAGGTGTCCATGGGCCCACCCGCGCCAGTGGCCCTGCCACGCCCCCGACGGAGGCCACGTGAGAAAGTAAAGGGCCACGTGATGAGAGTGGACGGCGCCAGTGTCCCAGGAGACCACGTGGCCTCAGAAGTGGAGCGATGTCCCCACGAGCAGCCCGTGCGCAGCGGGCTGTCCGCTGGCTCCCGCTGCCCTGACCCCCACTCCCCCCACGGAAGGGATGTCAGAGCACGCCCTGTCCACACCCCCAAACTGGGTCCCCGTTCTCGGAAGACGGGGACCGTGTCTATGAAATCGCCCACACTCCTCCCAGGACTCGAACGCAGATGCGTGGCATTGGACGCTGGAATCCAAAGAACTCTTTTCTCAGACGTAAGTCAATTCCAAGAGATACTTCAGGGTGAAGTCACCATGAGGGAGGCTTACCTTAGAATGCATCCAGACTCCACCCTTGGGGCCCCTCCCCTGTCCCCCCCACCCCAGCCCTGGCCCAGCTCTCAGCCGACCACCGCAGGCCCACGGCCTCCCTGCTTCTGTGCAAACCCCTCCGATCACTGGCGCCACCGGCTCCGTTTCCAGCCCTTACAGTGGCCTGTGACGCGCCCTGTGCCTGGGATCCCGCACCCCGTCTCTCCCCCTGCCCCTCCCTGGCCCTGCTCGGCCACATGGACTTTCTGGGCATCAACAACCCTGACCAGGCCCCCGGCCCGGCCCAGGGCAGGCTCTGTCCCCTGTGGACTCCTCCCTCCCTCCTGATCTCTGCTCACAGCTCGCCCCTCAGGGAGGCCGCCTGGTCACGCCCGCCTGCGCTCCCCACTCCACTGCCTCTTCTCCAGGTCGCCTCCAGCACCACAGTCGCCGGTCAGTCTGCCCACGGACGCTGCCCAAGAAGAGAAGCGCTGGAAGGAGGCACTTAGCTGAACAGCCAGCACAGCTGCCCCCTCGCGGCTTAGAATCATGCCTGGCGCCCAGCAGGTGCTCAAAAAGGAGTTCTTATGCTGCCCTGGGCGGTGTGGCTCAGTGGTTGGAGCATCGGCCGGCACTCGGAAGGGACTCAGGTTCGATTCCGGTCAAGGGCATGTACCTGGGTTGCAGGTTCCATCCCCGCCCGTCAGGGCGAGTGCGGGAGGCAAACAATCGATATGTCTCTACACACTGATGTCTCTCCCTCCCTCTCCCCTCCCCCCTCCCACTTTCTCTAAAAACCAACCGAAAAAACATCCTCGTGAGGATGAACACAACAACAAAAGCTCCTCACACAACACAGACCCAGAGACCACGAGGGCCTGGCTGCGCGATCTCTGACCTGGGTGAGGGAAAAGGGCTCCTGGTACGTCCCCCGACTCCGCCTGTGAGGTCCCCACAACTTACAGGAAGACAAGCCAAAGGCAGTGCCACAGCCGACAGCGACCACAGCCAGGAGCGCGAACAGTGATGGCAACGAGAGGAAGGAACAAGCGCGCTGATCAGAGGGACTGGCGAGTGATCCCCAGGCAGGCGGCCTCCCTCAGGGCGTGGACCACGCTTGTCTCCGTTTCATCAGCGTTATGCATCTGTTTCGGATTCCGTCCTGAGGGGTTCATCACGAAACACAGCAGCCCCGCCCCGGCTCCCAGGGCCCCCCTCACTCCTAGGGCCCTCCCCCCGCTCCCGGGGCCCCCCCTCGCTCCCAGGGGCCCCCCCCCCCCCGCTCCCAGGGCCCCCCTCGCTCCCAGGGCCCGCCTCCACCCTTCTCCCCATTCTTTTCTGTGGAATCTTTGGGTTTCTCTCAGTAAAGCCCAGGGCGACAGCAATTGTTCGGTTTGGCGTGGTCTCCCCGCTGCCCACTGGCAGGTGGATGGCAGTTTCCGCCCACCCCCCCACCCCCCCGGCCCCCACAGTCCGGCCTGCCACCCCACACCTGCTCCGAGAGCACTGGTCACTGCCGTTAGCGCCCCGCACGGCCTCCGGTGGAAGGGCTGTCACCGGGGCGCACACCCGTCTGTCCTGCTCCCACAGCAGTGCGCTTCCTGGGAACTAGTAAGTCTGGCTCTTCTTTGCTTTGTTTACATGTACTTATCGCCAAGCCCGCCCCCTGCCGGCTGTGAGCTCGCCCCTCCAGATGTCCCAGCCCAAGTGCCCGTCAACGTCACCTTCCCCACAGCCAGGGGGGGACACCTTCCCACACCGTCCGGTGCGCCCCTCAGCTCCCCTGGGACCCCCTCTCCTGAGGAAACGCTGTCCCCTCTGGCTTTTTTTTAAATGTTTTTATTGACGTTTACAAAGAGGGGGACAGAAACAGCGATGAGAGAAACATCATCAGCTCCCACCGCGCAGCCCCCACCGACCGAGCCCGCAACCCAGGCACCTGCCCGACCCGGAATCGTGACCTGTGCGGGCCCGCCGAGGTGTCCATTTCTGCCGCCGTTTCATGTCCGGGGCCTCTCCTTCCTCTTCCCCGTGCGCACTAGTGCCGCCTGCGGCCCAGCCCCGGCCTGCACCCGCCTGTGCGGGAGGCCCTCTGCCCAGCCCAGGCTTTCCCCCCCAGGACCCGGGTTACCCGTCATCCCCGGTGAAGGGGGAGGGGGAGCCTCATCAGCGAGCGCCCGGCTGGGCCTCCTGCCGGGACCGACCTCACCCAGCACCCTCCCTGCTCTGCACGGCAGCGCCCCCCCCACGGGTGCCCCGCCCGCCCTTGGCCAACGGCAGGAAGTATTGCGATCGAGTCCGTTATGTCACCGAGCCCAGCCGGGCGCACGCTCAGCCGGTGTGAGACCCACGGCCGCTTCCCGGAGGCGGCGCTCCCTGCGATGGACCGAGTGCTGCTCCTGAGAACCGGCTCCGCCAGCACCGCTCCGCTGGCCGGAGGAGGCCAAGCCGGCAGGAGCGAAGCCGGAGCCAGCCGCACCCACGAGGCCCGAGGTCCCAGAAAACGGAGAAAAAGTCAACGAGCCGGCCTCCTGCCTGGGGACCCCGGGCCCGGCTCAGGAGCGGCTTCAGCCCGAGACCTTCCCAAAGGGCGCCCCCCCGCTGGTGAGCGTTCGCCCGAGTCCACGCGGGGTCCCCACCAACCAGCTGTCCTCCCCGCGGGGCGGCCACAAACACCCCAACAGCCGCCACAGAGCAGCCGTTTCCGCTCACGCCCATCGCAACCGGCCCCGCAGCCCCCGCTCCGTCCCGCGGCCGCCCGGTCTCGGTCCCCCCCCCCACCCTGCCCCCAGCGCTGCTGACTGTGAGCCCCGCTTCTCACCGCAGGAACCGCCCGGCGCCCGGCAGGTCCTGCACCCCCGCCCCCCACCCCCGTCTCCTCTCCGCCTCCCGCCCCGCCCCTCCTCCCTCCCTCCCCGGGGCTGTTTCGGACACGGACCGGCCACATCCCACCCAAACCCGGACTCCAGCGCCCCTCGGCCCCTCCCCAACGCCCACCAGCGCAGGGCCCACCGGCCCGTCCGCCCGCTCCGTCTGCACGCCCGGCTGCCTCCCGGCCGCTCTCCGGCCTCCACTCCTCGGGGGCCCCGCTCTGTCCTCCCCCGGGAACCCCAGCCCCGGGAACCCCCTGGGCTGCTCCCCGCCATCGCGGCTGGCAAACGCCGCCCCTCCCCCACCGGCCACGGCAAACGGTCGGAGCTCCTGTTTGTGCAGCGGACGAGCCGGGCGCCGAGGGCAGGGAGTCCCGAGGCCGGTCTGCAAGGCGGGAACCAGCCGGCAGCTCCGGGCCGCGCTGCAGCCACAGCCGCTTCCGCCCGGCACCAGCCCGACCGTCTCGGTCTGGGGGACGGCGAGGGCCCGCGGCTGTCCCGGCCCCACGCGGGGAGCAGCCCCGCCGCCGCAGCCCCGCGTCCCGGGCGCGCACAGGAAGCGAATGACTGAACCGGCGCCGACGCTGCGGCTCCGGGGGCCCCGCGCCGGGCGGCGGTGCCGCTGTGGGGCCGAGCGCTTCCCCCCGCGAGCCCGTGGCCGGCGGGGCGGGGGCTGCGGAGCGGCCTCCCCTCCCCGCCGCTCGGAACCGTCACCGACTTTCCCTCCATCACCGCCCGCCCCCGGCCTCGGACCAGCGAGGGTGCGACCGGGCCAAGGTCACACAGCGGAGCCGCGGGAGGGCCGCGCAGCAGGGACCGCCGGCCGCCGGGACCCGCCCGCACCCCTGCGCGCCCCGCGCCCTCACTCACCTGGCGTCGCCGCCGCCGCCGCCGCCGCCGCCTCCAGACCCGCGCACCCTCCCGAGCCGCCCCTCGCCGGCCCCGCCCCCGGCTCCGCAGCCCCGCCTCCCGCTCTTCTTCTCGCGAGAAGTCGCGACCCGCTCGGGGGCCACGGAGGCGGAGGGGCGCCAGCCCTCAACGCGCCTGCGCCCTCCGCACCCCGCCGCCGCCCTCCCCAGCCACTGCCATGTGGCGCCGTATTTACGACCCGGGATGGCCCCGCCCCTTTCCCCAACAGCCAATCCTGTTCTTCAGGTCGCGGCGTTGACTCCGCCCCCAGCGGGTCTTCACACACACACACACACACACACACACACACACACACACACACACACACACACACACACACACACACACACACACACACACACACACACACACACACACACACACACACACACACACACACACACACACACACACCCTCCCCGCGGCGCCCCCCGTGGGCAGATGAAAGAACCGCGGGTCCGCGCTCAGGCTGCCCAGCCTCCGAGGCCAGCGCGCGCTGCAGCCACGCGGTCCCGCTAACCCACATGTAGGCAGCGCCTCTGGGTACCGACCCGTCCGCGAGCACCGACCGCTTGCAGGGGACCTGATGCTCCCCAGCCCGGGCCTGGCACTCGCTGTGCAACCTCGGGCAGGTGGCTGCACCTCTCTGAGGCTGCCTCCAAGCCCTTCACCGCACAGGGCCTTGGAGACCAGCGAGGCGACGCGCTGAGCATGACGCACTACGGCCTGTTCTTAGTGTCGACGACTTCATTTTAATTGTGGTGAATGCACATGACGTAACAGTTACCATCCTGGCCGTTTCTAATGCGGTTCAGTGGCACTCAGTGCTGAAAGTGTTCAGTCAGCGATGTTTCTGTCCCTCCCAGTGGACAGCGGGGGCTGTCTTCTGATGGAAGGAAGGCCATGTGTGTTTTTTTAAATTAATATATATTTTTTATTGATTTCAGAGAGGAAGGGAGAAGGAGACAGAAACATCAATGATGAGAATCATTGATCGGCTGCCTCCTGCACGCCCCCGCCCCCCTGGGGTGGAGCCTGCAACCCCGGCATGTGCCCTGACTGGGAATGGAACTGTGACCTCCTGGTTTATGGGTCGACATTGGGCTAGGCCTGAATCGTTCACTTTATTTTTTTAATATTTATTTTTATTGATTTCAGAGAGGAAGGGGGAGGGAGAGAGAGAGAAACATCATCGATGAGAATCATGGATCGGCTGCCTCCTGCACGCCCCCTAGTGGGGATTGAACCCGCGACCCAGGCATGTGCCCTTGATCAGAATCGAACCCGGAACCTTCGGTCTGCAGGATGACGCTCTATCCACTGAGCCAAACGGTTCACTTTAAAATGGTGTTTTGCCAAAACCGGTTTGGCTCAGTGGATAGAGCGTCGGCCTGCGGACTGAAAGGTCCCAGGTTCGATTCCGGTCAGGGGCATGTACCTGGGTTGCAGGCACATCCCCAGTGGTAGATGTGCAGGAGGCAGCTGGTCGGTGTTTCTCTCTCATCGATGTTTCTAACTCTCTATCTCTCTCCCTTCCTCTCTGTAAAAAAAATCAATAAAGTATATTTTAAATAAAATAAAATAAAATGGTGTTTTATCATATAGATTTCACTTCCATTTTTAAAACACACAATTCCTTCATTAGCAACATCGCTACCTTTGAACGTACGTCTCTGAAATACCTCCTCACTACAGATAAGGCAGCGGAGGCTCAGAGAAGTTAACCAACCAGCCAACGGCAGCAGTGGTGTAAGTGAGAGTCCGGGCCAAAAGCCAAATCCGGCTCCGGAGCCAGAGGTCCACACGCTGCAGAGAGCCCTGGACAAGGAGGGCCCTGCTCTGAGGGGCTGTGAGCAGGCAGCTCCGCCCTGGAGAGGCCCCCCATGGTGACTTCCCCCTCCCCCTCTTCATGGCCCAGAGCTCCTTCCAGCTGGGGGACCTCGAGGGCTGCGTTTCCCCAGCCCTCCACCCCCTTCAGGCCTCTGGGTCCCTGTGCAAAGGCTGCAGCCTCCCCAGGGCGGGCCACCGCCGGGCGTCTCTGTGCTCAGGCCGAGCTATGAGCTATTGCAATGTCTCCCGCGGAAACAGCTGGCTCTGGTTTCATAACCTGCCTCGCAAGAGAACAGACGGAACTAAGGAGGCCTGGGCCCGGGGTGTCGGCCGCTGCTGGAGAGGCAGCCGGGCGGTGCTGCTACTCTGGGAGCTTGGGTCCCGGTGTCACAGGAAAAGGACGCCCAGAGGAGAGGTCTGAGAATTGCAGGTTCACTCACGTCCTTCGCAGGTGCTGGGGAAGTCCAAGCGAACGGACAGGAGCCTCCCAGGGACCCCGAGCTGGGCACCCCAGCCCCGCCAGGTTCACTTCTGTTGCAGAGGTTGCGTGCGGGTGGTGCGGGTCCTGGGCGAGGCAGGAAACTGGCTGAAGCTGGGCAGTCACCCGCGTGTGACCCTGGCAGCTGCTTCTGTTTCCTGATCTTCCCCCTCCCCCCCCAAAGAGGAAGGGAGAGGGAGGGAGAGACAGAGACATCAATGATGAAAGAGAATCATGGACCGGCTGCCTCCTGCACACCCCACACTGGGGGTTGAGCCCGAAACCTGGGCCTGTGCCCTGACCGGGAATCGAACCGTGACCTCCTGGTTCGTGGGTCGATGCTAAACCCCTGAGCCACGCCGGCCGGCTCCGTATCTCTTAAATGCTTCAAACCAGCGGTCGCCAACCTTTCAGGCCTCAAGAACCACCAGTGGTCTGCGGACCCCCGGTTGGCGAGCGCTACTTCAAATGATCCCCCGCCCCTGGGTGGTCCTGCAGGCTGAGGATGGCAGGAGCGGTGGGGGTCCCAGCCCCTCTTCTGCTGGGGGGCCTGCTGGAGGCGCTGTGGCCGTCCCTGCGCAGAGCGGACCACCCTCCTTAGTCTGGGTGGAGCAGTGCCCCCAGCGGCCTCTGCAGGGGGTGACCTGGCGGCGGCTGAGCCTGTGGAGCTGAGGAAGGTGAGCGAGAAATGGCCGCTCCATCTTTGTGAAACCCAGACACTGTTCCTGTGGCGCACCTTCCTTTTCCGTTTGGGCAAATGCTGGACCGCTCAGGACGCACATAAAGCTCTCGGCAAAGAGGCCTGGACCCAGTGTGCCGGTACCCACGGGCGTCTCCGTGGAGCAGGCGGTCCAGGCCCCGGGGTCCTAGGGAAGCCCTCCTGCCCAGTGTGGCCCCCAAAGCAGACTCTGCAATGGGGTGTGGAGTTCGTGGGAGAAGCAGGTGAGGGAGGGAGGCAGGTGTGAGTGGACAGCCTGGAGGTGGTGCTTCCCCAGCAGACCACCTGTGGGGGCAGCTGGGCCTCAGTCCTTGGGGTGGTCCACCAGAGGGGGGGGCTGGCCCATTCTTGGCGGGGCAGGGAGGCTGCTGCCCGGGCTGTGACATCCTTCCCGGCTCTTCCGGGCTGCGCTGCGCAGTCGGCCTCCTGCCCCGGGTACACCTGCTCACAGGACAGACACGCCTTCCCTCGAGGCTGGAGGCCGGGGCTGAGGTCAAGGTCAGCACTGAGGTCTGAGGCCCCAGGGGAGGGTCCTCCTCCCCCCAGCTCCCCGCGCCCCGTGTGGTCCTGGGCTGCGGCCGCCCCATCGCAGGCCGTCTCCCTCTGCGATTCTGTGACCTCTTCTCTCATGAGGACACTTGTCTGTGGGTTTGGGGCCCCCTACACCCAGGAGGATCCCAGCTGAGACCTTAACTGGCCACCCCTGCAAAGGCCCCGTCTCCAAGTCAAGGCACAGCCGAGGCTCCGGGACAGCACTTGGCAGCGAGGAGGACGCCGACCCTCTGGCCTCAGGCCAACCCGCCAGGAAGGCGGCTCGGAAAGCCCAGGCGGAACAGCTCGCGCCTTCCCGGGAGGGGCCCGGGGCCTGCACCTCACCCAGCACACCACGCGCCCACAGAGACATGGGCATTCACACCACATGTGCACGCAGGTCCACACACACCACACACACGGTCAGGCACACACACACACACAGGTCCACATGTGTGTGCTCACAGACAAGGCCTGCACATACCACACACATGGTCAGACACACACACACACACTCAGATCTCACACACACAGGGACAAGGCACAGCCCTGACGGGACTCTGATCCCCTGAAAACTAACTGGGGACCCGTCAGCTCTGGAAACTTGGGGAGCACCCTTTCGAAGGAGGGGTCCCCGTGCTGCCTCACGGCCCCGCCCACTGAGTACGGCTCTGACTTCAAAGCACAGCCCATTTCCGCCCCATCCTGGGCCTCTCCAGAACCATCTGTGCCGACCGGTCTGTACACGTCACTGTCTCTCAGGCCCGGCCACATGCATCCTGTTATGAACCGGATGCTTCCGTGGCTGGGCCTGGGCTTGCTGCTCACACCGGCAAACAGCAGAACCCTGGCTGTTTTTAATACCGTTAATGTTTACCCTCGGTCATCCATGAACATGGCAGAAAATCAGATCGTTCAAACACAGGCAGGGCCCCGCCCACCCCTCTCCCGCCACCAAATCCCCTGTGACCCGCGCAGAGGCTGTCCTCCCAGAGCCGGTCCAGGCGACACATGCAGGTGGGCGTGGACACACCCCTGCACCTACACACGCGCGCGCGCGTACACACGCACACGCACGCACACGCGTGCACATACATGTGTATATGTTAACACAGTCCCGCCCGGCTTTCGTCACCTGCATATTTTCCGGTTGATGGAAAAGGTGACGGACGCTTATACAGGCGGATGCGACCAGAGCCTGGACGTCCCACGAGCTCGTCCCGCTCGTCCCGCTCCTGAGGGACAGGGTCGCCCTCCGCAGAGCCGGGTGTCGGGAGGAACGAGGGGACGCAGGGGGGACGGGCAGGTCCTGGGACTGGGAGAGCATCCTCGTCTTCCCCCGACGCTGGCTGATCTGCAAGCCCATGTGCACACGGGGTGGGGACCAGTGTCCCTGCAGACTGGCCAAGGCCACCCCAGGGGTAGGAGGGTTCATTTTATGTGTCAACTGGTCTGAGCCACGGGCCCAGGTATGTGGTCACACACCAGCCCAGAGGCCACCGTGACGCTGTTGTTCGATGAGATGAACCTGGAAGTCAGCGGGGACTCAGAGTCAAGCAGATCCCCTCCCTGCGGGGGCTCCTCCGAGCGTGGAAGGCTGGCGGGGAGGGCTGGGTCTGTGTAGGGGAGCAGATCCCCCTCCCTGTGGGGGGCTCCTCCGAGAGCGCGGAAGGCTGGCGGGGGAGGGCTGGGTCTGTGCAGGGAGCATGGCCTCAGGTGGCCTGGACTGAGGCTGTGGCCTCGGCGCCTCCTGGGCCTCCCGTCTGCCCTGCAGGTTTCAGATCGCAGGCCCTGCCGTCATGTGAGCCAGTTCCTTAAAGTAAATCTCTCTCCTCTTCCTCTTCTGTGCACACACATGCGCACACACGTACACATGCATGTACACACATGCATGTGTGCGCATACTTTGCACATGCACACTCGGACACACACACCCTATTGGTTGCCTCTCTGGACAGTCCCAACTACCGCACAGGGTGGGGACAAGCTCTCTTGCGGGCGGCCACTCGTGTCCGTGGCTTCCTCCACTTGGGCCTGGGCCGGAGGGAATGCCGGGTCCCAGTCCACGGAGGGCGCCTCGCGGAGCAGGGGCCGGATGCACAGTGGTTCTGGGATGAGCACCCCCAGTCGGAATCACCCATAAAAGCCGAGGTGCCTGTGAGGGTCGGGGGGTGGCCCCTCCTCTGAGGTCGCTGCTGAGACCGCTGCTGGCGCTAAGGCTGCAGGAAGCGGGCAGGCTCCCCCCAGTGCCCCTGCCAGGGCCCATCTCTCTATCCAGCTTCGGGGCAGGGCCGCGCCCGGACCAGCGGCTCTGGCCCCGGCTCTGCCTGCCGTCCTCACAGGGGTCTTCTCGGGCCCTTGGCGCTGCGGCCTCGGGGCCTGCGAGGGCTGCTGGGGGGCAGCGGACTGCGGCCTTGGCCTCCACTGTCTGCAGACCCTGGAGGGGAGACGTCAGTCTATGGTCAAGGCCAACTCCCCCCCAGCCCCCCGCCGTCCCCCGAGCCTCAGCAAACATGCTCAGTGCGCTCCCAGGGCTCCTGCGTCCACCAGAGAAGGGGGACCCTGTCCACTGCTGCGTGCAGTGCCCGTCTCCACGCGGAGGCCGCCAGCCCCCGAGGAGGGATGTGGCGCTGCCGTCCCGCTGGGCCCTCAACACGCGATGTGACCCAGAGACCGGCTTCCACTCCGGCCTCAGCCGGCCCCACGGAGGACGTGGCCTTTCCTGACACCCGCGGGGCCCACTCCAGGCCCTCGTGGACCTGGGGGCGCTGGTTTCTCTTGGGCCTGGGCTGGGCCCTGGGTGTCCTAGGGACTTGCTCTCACTGCCTGTGGCTGACAGGTACTCCCGTCTGCTGTCCGCCAGAGAGCTGCCAAAACAGTCACCCCTTTGGGGATATTGATTTTAAATTGCTTATTAAGAAACAATTCTTGCCCGGCCGGCGTGGCTCCGTGATTGAGCATCAACCTATGAAACAGGAGGTCACAGGTTTGATTCCCAGTCAGGGCACAGGCCCGGGTTGCGGGCTTGATCCCCAGTGGGGGTTGTGCAGGAGGCAGCCGATCAGTGATTCTCTCTCATCACTGATGTTCCTATCTCTCTCCCCCTCTCTGAAATCAATAAAAATATATTTAAAAAGCAAGAAAGAAAGGAAGGAAGGAGAAAGAGCCTTTGACACCCTCTCCCTCCCTCTCTGCCCAAGGGATTCAGCGGGGAACCCTGTATAGGAAGGAGACCTTGGGGTGCAGCCTCAGCCTGATTTGAATTAATTTGAATTCTGTGTGGTGAACCAGAGGGCTCCGGGCAGGCCTGTCGGCTGGACCGTGTCCCAAAGTGTGTGTGTGTGTGTGAGTGCGTGTGTGTGTGTGCATGTGTGTGAGTATGTGTGTGAGTGTGTGTGTGAGTGTGTGTGCATGTGTGTGAGTATGTGTGTGAGTGCGTGTGTGTGTGCATGTGTGAGAGTGCGTGTGTGAGGGTGTGCATGTGTGTGAGTGCGTGTGTGTGAGCATGTGTGTATGTGTGCATGTGTGTGAGTATGTGTGTGTGTGAGTATGTGTGTGAGTGTGTGTGTGTGTGAGTGTGCGTGTGTGTGTGCATGTGTGTGAGTATGTGTGTGAGTGTGTGTGTGTCCTCAACGCCCTGTGAAGCGCTCCTTGCTCTTCTGAAATCTGAGACCTGCTTCTCCCTTGACCTGTCGCCTCCTACACACCACGCTGCCTGTGCCTTTGGAATGTCCATGGACCCATCATGCCTGAGTGGATTCCCCACGCGTGTATATTACACTTTTTTGTTTTTGTTTTTTAAATATATTTTATTGATTTTTTACCAAGAGGAAGGGAGAGGGAAAGAGAGTTAGAAACATCGATGAGAGAGAAACATCGATCAGCTGCCTCCTGCACATCCCTCCTGGGGATGTGCCTGCAACCAAGGTCCATGCCCTTGACCAGAATCAAACCTGGGACCCTTCAGTCCACAGGCTGACGCTCTATCCACTGAGCCAAACCGGTCAGGGCATATATTACACTTTGATTTCCTCCTGTTACTGTGTCTGTGAATGTGGTCGGTGTCCCGGCCAGAGCTCAGAAGATGGGAGGAGAACCGCTGATATGTTTTAGCTCCCACACGGGTGAGAGGCCGGGTTTCTTCCAGCTCCAGCTCCGGGGAGCGAAGAAGCCAGAGGAGCGGACGGCTGCGCGGCGTGTGGAGCGAGAGGGCCGCGGAGGTGCCTGCTCCCCCTCCTCTGCCGAGGACAGCTCTGGTCTGTGCTCCAGTCCATGGCGACTGACCCGTCATACGTGCAGCAAACACAGTCACTGGAAAGGCTAGATGAGACGCTTTAAAACGCAGAACCCAGCCCTAGCTGGTGTGGCTCAGTGGATAGAGCATCAGCCTGCAGACTGAAGGGCCCCGGGTTCGAATCCAGTCAGGAATCATGCCTGGGTTGCAGGCTCAATCCCCAGTGTGGGGCGTTCAGGAAGCAGCCAATCAATGATTCTCTCTCGTCATTGATGTTTCTCTCTCTCTCCCTCTCCCTTCCTCCCTGAAATCAATAAAAGAATGCATTTAAAACAAAACAAAACAAGACAAAAAACAACGCAGAACCCAGGGCATCCACCACAGTGGGCGCCCTCCGAGCTCCACAGGCCTTTCTAACGCTGGGTCCTTCCCTGCTGGGGGCCCAGGAGGAGCCCACACCCTCCCGCCTGCCTTTGCGATGGGATCCACTAGAAACACCCTGCACCCTCGATAGCAGGCGCTCAGGCAGCCCCCACAGCGAGGATGTCCCACAGCCACCGTTTCTTGGGGGGGGTGGGGTGCTTCTTTCCTGTTCTCATTTCCCTGTTTCCCACGGCCCCACAATGAGCATCTATTTCTGTAATAACTACAAGCCCGGGAGCCAGGACTCCGGCCTAAACTGGGAGGAGCCAGAGGCCAGGGAGCGGCACTTGCTTTTGAGGACGATGCTACACTCGCTGGGTGCCACTCCGCTGGGTGCCACTCCTGCGGAGGCTGAGCAGCTCTAACGGCCTCTCACCAGAAGCCAGTGGCCACTCGCTGCCCTGAGCCCTGAAACTCACCCGCACCCAGGAGCACACACCTGGCACAGGGTCACCTTTGAGAGGGGGGTTGGGTTTGGGGGGGGAAGCAGAGTAGAGTCCAAAGGACACAGAGACACCAGCCACGCGCTCCTGCTGGCCCCGTACCTGCGTGGGGGCCGGGCTTCGTCTTGGAGGCCGCGGGGACAGCAGGGAAGAGGCTCGAGGACTTTGACGGCTGATGGGATGCAGGCGGCGTCTGGCTCTCATCCCAACGTGCCGGGGTGGGGGGCTGGGGCTTCTCCGTTGCCTGCAGGGGGGAGTCACACAGCAGGGCAGGGCGTGGGGAGCAGGTCAGGAGGATCAAACATCAGGGTCACTTTGAGATGAACCCCAGCACTGCTTAAACGCCGACTGTGTGCCAGACTGCTCTAGGCGCACGGGGTCTGTTGACCATGCACCCTAAAGAAGGGCTGCTTGTCCCCATTTCCCCTTCTCCACACCGCCCCTCCCCATGGATGGTTCCCATCTAACCCACTGCGATGCTTCACATTTAAATCCACAGGCTGAGCCCGGCCGGCGTGGCTCAGTGGGTGAGCATCAACCTATGAACCAGGAGGTCACGGTTCGATTCCCAGTCAGGGCACAGGCCCCGTTGTGGGCTTGATCCCCAGTGGGGGGCGTGCAGGAGGCAGTGGTGCGGGGACCTGGCTGTCTCCTCCCCTTGCTCCCAGGGCCCCATCCACCATGACCCTCCTGGTGCGACCTGCCCTCTCTGCTGTCCGCCTTGAGCCCTGGGACCAGATGCGAGGCCCTTGTCCACCCACCGGCCGCACGCCTGGGCTGAGGCGAGGGGACCGCCTGCTCCGGGCCTTCCTCTCCGCGGAGCCCTCCCGGCCGGGGCTGGCGCGGGGCCGCCTACTGCCTGCTGGGCTCGAGTCCCTGGAGTCTGGAAGGTGGAGGGAGGAGCGGCCGCTGCCGCCCTCCCGGTCCTGGGCCTGGCAGCGCCGGGAGGCCGCGACGAGGGCGATGCTCTTGGTGCTCGCGGCCACCTCCTCGAAGTCCAGGCCGGCCGGGGAGCTCAGCCTGGAGGCCACGGGCTTCGCCCTCAGAGCACTTGACCGCTGAGGGGACACCAGTGGGGTCAGGCCGCCCGGAAGCACAGGGGCCTGGCCCAGGGCAGCCGTTTTCTGGGGGGAAGACTGCTTTGGGGAGACAGGGCCCAGGAAGCACGTGAGAAGCCAGGCCTGGGCGTCCTGTGAGACCAGTGCTTGGGCCTCAGGGTCGCGGCCCCGAGGGCGGAGGGGCCACGGCTCCTACACCAGCTCCCAGAGCCACGGAGGGGCGTCCCCAGGGCCTGACCCTCAGCACCCGCACGGCCGGAGTCCCAGGAGCTGGGGCCCCGGGGGAGGGGCTCCCAGGGGCCAGGGGCGTCCTCCGCACGGTCACCCGCTGCTGACAGCCATCTTGGCGGCTGGGTAAAAAGAGTCCCCTTCCAGAAGCTTCCCTGCTGCTCGCCCCAGCCCAGTGCAGCCCTGAAGGGCCCTGAGACCCGCACACCCACCTCGTGCGCTGGCGGCGTGAGCAGGATGCGGAGGGGCGGAGGGGCGAGGGCAGCCTGCCTCCCCCGCTGTTTTGAGGGAGTGGCTTTCGACACCTTGAAACCATCGCTGCGAGGAAACACAGGGGCCCCTCAATCTCCACCTGTTGCCCCAGAGGAAGCTCGAACCCGCGCTGTGGCCACCCCACCCCCCACCCTCCCACCCCCCATCAGGCCAGGGCGGATGATCAGAGGAGATGCAGCCCCGTGGACATGCTGCCTCCGAGGGGACACCAGCCAAGTGCGCAAGCGACCTGCAGTCCCGGCGCAGGCAGGACACTCGCTAGGAAGAAGGCCAGAGGCCCGCGGTTGGGGACCTTCAAGGCACAGACTCGCCCGGAGGCGGCCCCTGAACATGCTGGCCCTCCCGGCCCTAGCACTGCCTTCTCCCAAAACCCTGGGACCAGCGGTTCTCAACCTGTGGGTCGCGACCCCTTTGGTGGTCGAACGACCCTTTCACGGGGGTCGCCTAAGACCATCCTGCAGATCAGATATTTACATGACGATTCCTAACAGTAGCAACATTACAGTTATGAAGTAGCAACGAAAATAATTTTATGGTTGGGTCACAACATGAGGAACTGTATTTAAAGGGCCAGAAGGTTGAGAACCACTGTCCTGGGACGGTCTGGGGGACAGGATGTCCTGCTGCGCCAAGGAGCCGGTGGCAGCAGGTGGTGTCGGGATGGGGGCTGCTCACCCCAAAGACCAGCACGTTAGAGGCAGGACTTTGGGCAGCCCCATCCCAGGAGGGCGGATGTGGCCAGTGATGTGATAATTTGTGCTGCGTGATGAAACCCCAATAAAACCTGGACAAGGAGCCGGGGAGCTTCCTGGGGGGGGGGGGCACGGGGGTGTCCAGGAGGCTGCCTGCCCAACCCAGGGGGTGGGGAGTCTGTCCCGGCCTCCAGGCCTCCAAATCCCGCAGCCTCCCCTGGAACCAAGGGCAGGCGATGGGCCGGAAGCAGAGCCCGCTCACCTGTCCGTCTCCAGCAGCATCTGCGGCAGCTCAAAGGGGGCACCCCCCGGGGGGCCCTTCCTGTCGACCTGGTCTCCGGGGGCCTCCTCCAGGGGTGGAGATGTGTTCCCCACAGAGCCATCCTGCGGGCAGACAGAGGATGAGCTCGGGGGCCGGGCGCAGCCAGCCAGCGTGTCCTGAGCCCCTGAGGGCGGGGAGGTGCCTTCCTGCAGCGGCCCAGCAGCTCTCTTCCTCGGAGCCCCCAGCACAGACAGAAAGGGGGCCTCTGCCAGGAGTGAGGGCCGGGCCGCGGGTGGGCCTTGACCCTGGAGCAAAAACGGGCACAAGGCTGGCCAGTGGGGCTCGTTGGCTGGGCGTCGTCCCAGGAACCAGGAGGTTCGATTCCCGGTCAGGGCACATGCCTGGGTTGGGGCTCGATCCCCAGTGGGGGGCGTGCAGGAGGCAGCCAGTCCATGATTCCCTCTCCCTCCCCCTCTTTCTAAAAATCAATAAAAACATATTTAAAAAACAGGCACAGGGGCGACGCTGGCTGAAATCAGGGGGTTCTCCTCTCTTTTCTCCAGAAGGCAAAGCAGAGGGTCTGTGGGCTGGGGGACCAGGCCTAGCCGCGGGCGTGGGCAGAGCTTGTGACGACCATGTTGGACTAAACAAGGAACTCAGAGCCCCCCCCCAGACCCGCTTCCCGAGGGCGTCCCCACCCCCACCCCGACCTCCCTCCTTAAGGTGCCCCCAGAACGGGCAGTAGACGTGGCCTCACACGGGGCCTGGAGGACCCCCTGGGGACCCCCGAGCCCAGAGGAGAGCCTGAGACCCGAGGGCTTGCTGCGGCCCCAGAAGACGCCCTGGCCCAGGCTTCCTTCCTGCCGGCCGTTACCTCTAGCGGTGGCCCAGGTTGCAGACCTGCCCGTGAACATCACACCCCGGAGCCCCGAGTCCCCCAGGCTCGCCACCCCACACCGGCCGGAACGGAACTGCTAGGTGCGTCTGGCCAGAGGCGGCCTGGTTCCTGGGTCCCCACGTTTCCTCTTCCCACCTCCAGGGCCAGTGTCCCAGGCTAAGCCCAGGCGGGTGGGAGGGGACACGCCGACCAGAGCTGACCCAGGCCGACCCCCCAGCGCCCGGACTCACCGGCAGGGAGCTGGCCGTGGCCGTGGCCGTGGCCGAGTGCAGCAGCAGCAGGCGGCCCAGCGAGCCCCCGCCCAGCTCCCGCGCGTACAGGCCGTAGCGCTCGTCCAGAGCCGTGGGCACGGGGAGGCCGGCGTCTGTGGGAGGAGGGAGGGCGGTCAGGGCACGCCGCCCGGTCCAGAGCGGGGCGCGGGCGAATCCTCCCCAGGGGCCGCGTTTCTGTGACTTCCTCTCCGCTCCGACCGCTGCTTGGAAAGGTCCTGCTGGTTCATGCCCCGCCTTTCATCATAAAGTAACAGGGGAACTTCCAAGAGTGAGTAACAGGCAGGTTAGAACTCAAGGGCCTGGCTGGGTGGGTCCGTGGCTAGAGCGTCGGCCAGAGAACAGTCTCCGGGTGATTCTGGTCAAGGGCACACACCTGGGCGCAGGTTCCCTGCCCGGTGGGGATGTGTGTCGGGGGGTGGGGGGACGACAACCAATTGATGTGTCTCTCTCACATCCGTGCTTCTCTCTCTCGCCCTCCTTCCCTCCCACTCTCTCTAAAATCAATGGACAGCCCGGCCTGCGTGGCTCCGTGGTTGAGCGTCGACCTATGAACCAGGAGGTCAGGGTTTGATTCCCAGTCAGGGCACCTGCCCGGGTTTCGGGCTCCATCCCCAGTGTGGGGCGTGCAGGAAGCAGCTGAGCAGTGACTCTCATCATTGATGCTTCTCTCTCTCTCTCCCTCTCCCTTCCTCCCTGAAATCAATAAAAATATATTTAAAAAATAAAATCAGCCCTCACTGGTTTTGCTCAGTGGATAGAGCATCGGCCTGCGGACTGAGGGGTCCCAGGTTCGATTCCGGTCAAGGGCATGTACCTGGGTTGCGGGCACATCCCCAGTAGGGGGCGTGCAGGAGGCAGCTGATCGATGTTTCTCTCTCGTCGATGTTTCTAACTCTCTTTCCCTCTCCCTTCCTCTCGGTAAAAAATGTCAATAAAATATATATTTTTTAAAATAAAATAAAAGAAAATCAATGGGAAAAAAATCCTCTGGTGAGGAGTAACAGCAACAACGAAAAGGAAGCTGAAGAGCCCGCCCTAGGTGTGCGCCCAAAGGAGCCACAGGTGGTCGGACAGCTCAGGCGCGAGGCTCGCAGCAGCGTGAACACCTGGTGCCCCGAGGCAGACGCAGCCCCACTTCTGTCGGCTGAGGCGTGAAGGAAGGTGCTGACCGGGCGGCGGGCGCACTGGCCTGCACGCTGCGGAGGGGTGAGGGGCGTGAGGGGCGGCAGGCGGCGGGAGCCTGGGCGGCACAAAACCTAAACGGTCCCAGCTGACGGCGCAACAAATCGTGTGCATCTCGGCAGAGGGCACCGACCTCGCGCATTGGCCTCGTGCGTACAGCGACACCTGGGGTGCACGGTCCGGGGTGCACGGCGAGGGGGAAGCAGGGCCCGGCCTCACCCTGAATGAGCTGCCGCTGGTCCCGGATGATCCCCTCGCACAGCAGCTGGTGCTGGCGGAGGCGCCCGATGAGCAGGTCCCTCTGCGCCAGCAGGTGCGCCCCGTGCAGGCGGCCGGCCTGCAGCGCTGCGTTCTCTGCCTCCAGCTCCTGCGCACGGCACAGAAGCCGCTCCTCCAGCTGCGCCTGCGGGGACCAAGGTCTGTGCCGCCCCACCCGCCTGCTCCCCCCAACGGACCCCGCCCACACGCCCCCGATGGACCGGGTGTGCAAATTGAACTCAAGAAAATAAGCAGCGGCCGGTGTGGCTCAGTGGTTGAAGGTCGACCCATGAACCAAGAGGTTTGATCCCAGTCAGGGCACATGCCAGGTTGCAGCTCGATCCCCAGTAGGGGGCATGCAGGAGGCAGCTGGTCAGTGATTCTCTCTCATCATTGATGTTTCTATCTCTCTCTCCTTCTCCCTTCCTCTCTGAAATGAATAAAGAAATATATTTTTTTAAAGTTATGAATAATTAAAAAAAAAAAGAGGGCCTTGGTTTGGTGACAGTTTTTAAGTGAAATAAGTGCCACCTGCTTGTAGTGACAGGGCATCATCAGACTCAGCCACTAGCCTGAAAACAGTCCTGCACCCATTTGCCTCGGGGCGGGACACAGCTAGCGCCCCGCACTTTCCCCAGGTCCCTGCTGCATAAACAGCTCAGATAAATCGCTCGCTCTTGCCTGGCTGGCCTGGCTCCGTGGCTGAGCATCAACCTAGGAACCAGGAGCTCAGAGTTCCATTCCCGGGTTGCAGGCTCGATCCCCAGTAGGGGGCGTGCAGGAGGCAGCCGGTCCATGGTTCTCTCATCATTGATGTTTCTCTCTCTCTCTCTCTCCCTTCCTCTCTGACATCAATAATATATTTACAAATAAATAAATAAATAACTCGCTCTTCCCAGGAAACAGCCTGGGAGAAGACTCACTCTCCAGAGAGCAGCCTAGAGCCGGGCTTCCCGGGCCGCGTCCCTGTCCTCTCTCCGGTGCCCGTGGCAGCCTGGGGAGCCTGCGCAAGAGCCGGCCGAAGGCCCTCCCAGGAGCCGCTGAGGCCCTGCCGCCCTGAGAGGAGCCGGTGTCGTCCTCAGACCGGCAGCAGGGCTCTCGGTGGACTCCACGCCGCCTCCCGCCCTGCACTCGGGCCCTGCCGCCCGGGTGTGGCCGTCGCTAACATGCAGGGACATGGGTTTGCAGCCAGCCCGCCAGCCCAGCTCTGCTCCTGCCCTGGGGACCGGGACCAGCTCTCTGACCGCTGAGCCCAGCTTTCCCGCCCGCAGAGCCAGCGCCGGTGCAGGGGCAGCGATCAATGTCGTGACTCGGCCCGGGTGTCGCCTGGGCTGCCGGCCCCTCCCCACCTGGAGGGCCACGGTTTTCCGCTGCGCGGCCAGCAGCAGGGAGACCTCCGCTCCGGCCAGGGCTCCCTCGTGGGGCTCTGCGGACTCGCCCTCATCCCCAGCTGCGTCGTCCACCGCCTGCTGCTCGTCCCCCTCAGGCGCCTCGTCCTGGGTGTGGTGGGCGGGCTTCTCCCAGCTGCAGCCATGACAGGGGGGGGTCAGAGCCCTGTGGGCGCCACTGGTCTAGTCACAGGCGTGGGCATGGAAAGGGGCAGGGTTGGGTCTGCTGTCTGACAAAAACTGGAAAAAGTAAAGAGGTGAATGGCCCGGCGGGTGTGGCTCCACCTATGAACCAAGAGGTCACAGTTCGATTCCCTGTCAGCGCACATGCCCGGGTTTCAGGCTCAATCCCCAGTAGGGCGTGTGCAGGAGCCGATCAATGATTCGTTCTCATTGATGTTTCTATCCCTCTCCCTCTCCCTTCCTCTCTCTCTAAAAATTAATTTAAAAAAACGATTAAAAAGAAGAAGCAGCGGTGAATGTTTGCAGTATGATCACCGAGCAATTAGGCACAGGACCCTGTAGCCAGCCCGCCCCTCCCTCCTGGACTCCTCTGAGGCCAAGGTCACTGGCCCTCCTGCCCCTCCCCCCCAGTCCCTCAGCTGTGAAACTGCCCCGGGCCTGGTGAGCTCAGGGCAGAGCCTGGGCAGGTGCTGCCCGTGAGGAAGGACACGGGAGCTGGGGCTGGAAAGGGCGGGAGTTCCTCGGAAGCAGGCGCTTGCGCGGTTAAGCGAACAGACAGAGAGGAGGAGGGAGGATGGGAGAAGACATGGATGGATCGCAGCGTGCACGCGGGTTCCCGGTGACCTGCTCGTCCAGGCCACTGCGGCGATGCCGGGTGTCCCAGTGTCATTGCTAACTATGCCCCACCTCCCACGCCTGTCCGGGGACAAAGCACAAGGCCGGTCCAGCTCGGGCAGCCTGCTCACTGCGGGTGGCGGGAAGAAGGGCTGGGCCGTCCGGAGAGCCGGCCGGTGGACGGACACTCACCCTCAGCCAGCCCCACCCCTGAGCCTCAGCATCGCCCTCCGTCCCACGGGCTGACCCCGGCCTGCAGGGCTGGCTCTGGGCTCCAGCCTGTGAAGGGGCCAGCGGGACCTGGACGCCGTCTCCACCTGCTCCAGCCTCGCTACAGGCGGGAGGGCGGGAGGGAAGAGAAGGAGCCCTCGGCTAAAGGCCCCGTGGGGACCCACAAGCAGGGGAGGGAGGCTAGACAGTCGCAAAAAAGGAGCCCCCACCAGCGACCCCACTGGTTCTTCTTGGCCCTCCTGCCCCATCGGGAGGGTGGCGCTGGGCCCTGGGCGGCGCCCACGGCGGGCACACTCACTCTGCAATGGCCAGCAGGTGCTGGGACACGTTGGCGTGCAGCTCGATGTTGGCGTCCTCCAGTTCCACCGGGCTGTGCGCCATCTCCGGCTGCTCCTGGAAGGTCCCCATGAGCTGGGCCCGGGTCTCGTTCATCTGCAGGCGGCTGTCCTCCTCCGGGTCCTGGGCGGGCATTGCGACTGGGGCAGCAAGAGAGCCGGCTGCACCGAGAGCGGTGCCACCTGAGCCAGGGCTGAGCTCCAGGCCTGCCCACCAAACAGGTGGAGCTCACGCCCTGTGAGGGTGGGTGGGTGGGTAATAAATTGACGAATGATAGGTGGATGGGTGGGTGGGTGGGTGGATAGATGGATAGGTAGATAATGAATCTATAGAAGAAAATATTTGCAAACCATATATTTGCTAAGGGTTAATATCCAAAATATATAAGGAACTCATACAACTTAATAGTAAAAAACAAACAATCCAACGCGGAAAAATGGCGAAGGACCTTAAGAGACAGTTTTCCAAAGAAGATGTGCAGCCCGGCCGGGCGGCCCAGGGGTGGAGCGCTGACCTATGAACCAGGAGGTCAGGGTTCAATTCCACCCAGGGCACAGGCCCCGGGTGCAGGCTCGGTCCCCAGTGGGGCACGCAGGAGGCAGCCGGTCCATGATTCCCTCTCATCACGGATGTTCTCTCTCTCCCTCCCTCCCTCTCTGACATCAATAAACACATGTTTCTAAAGAAGAAGACATGCAGACGCCAGCAGGCCCGTGACCATCAGGGAAGTGCACCCCAAACCCGGGAGACACCAGCCCCCCCGCCCCCCGCCCCCCGTCAGAGTGTCTGTCGTCAAGACAGGAGAGAACAAGCCCTGGCCGGGCAGGAGAACAGGGCCTGCGCGCTGGTGGGTGAAGCCGGTGCCGCCACCGTGGAAAACGGTGTGACGTTTCCTCAAGCCCGGCCCGGTCACCGACCTCCCAGCCTCCTCTCCCACCACAGGGCACCGTCTGTCCTGAGCTCACACCCCCCGCCCCAGGGCGGCACCAGGTCTGTGCCAGGCTCTACCTCGAGCGCCCGGGTTCCCGGGCTCGCTTCTCCTGTGCTCCTGCCTCTCGATCTTGGACTTGAGGTGCTCGATCTGCCTGCGCAGGTCGGAGATGACATCCATGTCCTGGTCCAGATGGCAGGACATGGTCAGCAGGTTGCGCTTGACCTGGTGGCAAGACACACCCCAGGTCAGGCCAGCAGCCCCCGAGGAAACATCTTATAGCCGGGAATTTACGGCAGAAACACGCAGTCTTGCTACTAAAATTCAAACCAGCCCGGCTGGTGTGGCTCAGTGGTGAGCATCGACCTAGGAACCAGGAGATCATGGTTGGGTTCCTGGTCAGGCATAGGCCCGGGTTGCGGGCTCAGTCCCCAGTGTGGGGCGGGCAGGAGGCAGCCGATCTGTGATTCTCTCATCGTGGATGTTTCTATCTCTCTCCCTCTCCTTCTCCCTTCCTCTCTGAAATCAATAAAAACATTTGTTAAAAAAAATTAAAATGAAATTCAAATGAGTACTACTCAGTCTTGAAGAAGGAGATTCTGACACATCAAACATGGGTGGCCCTGGGGGCATTGTTCTCTGCAAAGGAAATGAAGGGCCTAGAGGCGAGGACACTGGGTTAGGGTCAGGGAGCCCCGAGTCCAATGCTGACGTCCTCAGCGAGAAGAGGAGGCCCCAGGAGAGAGACAGGAGGCGCAGGGCCAACGCAGAGCCGGCAGGTGCACCACAGCTGAGGCCCAGGAGCCCGAAGCTCTGGGGGTGAGAGCGTGAGGGGTGTGTGTGCACCGCAGCTCGGGGGGGTGAGAGCATGAGCGGTGTGCATGCACCGCAGCTTGGGGGGTGAGAGCGCGAGGGGCGTGCGTGCACCGCAGCTTGGGGGGCGAGAGCGTGAGGGGCGTGCGTGCACTGCAGCTTGGGGGGCGAGAGCGCGAGGGGCATGCGTGCACCGCAGCTTGGGGGGCGAGAGTGTGAGGGGCGTGCGTGCACCGCGGGCAGGCGCTCACCCGCGTCTTGATGCTCTTGGCTCTGTGCGCATACAGCAGGGTGCTCCTCGACTCCTCGAAGGATGTGCTGGCGGGGCTGATGTGGGCAATCATCACCGTCCGGCTGTTCCCTCCCAGGGCGTCCTGCTCAGCGGGGGCACGAGCTGGGGTGGTGGGAACAGGCCCCCTGCCCAGTGGTGCTGTCTTTCCCCCACCCCCGCCAGGCCCATGGGCACCGCCCCGAGGCTCCTGCTCCAAACCCTGAGGAGGGCAGCTCAGGGGTGACGCTCAGGGTGAGTGGGGTCTATGCCAAGCCCACCCCGTCCGCCTTCCGCTCCGAGGCGAGCAGGTTAGACCGGAGGCGGGTCTGCAGGGACACACCCGGCTTCGCCATTTGTTTGTGTGGAGCCCGCCTGCTACAGGGCAGAGGCGACAGCATCGGCTCAGCGTGGGGACCTTCGCAGACAGACTCCCCGTGACGTGACGGAGGCAGTGAGCTCCCTGTCCCTAGAGGTATGCAAGCATGGGCTGCACCATGCTGAGAGGGCGGGCAGTCAGGTCGTGACTAGAAATGGTTTCTACCATATTCTCCTGCCTTTGGGGGTTCCTAGGAGGGTCCTTAGACCTCACTCAGGGCCTCTCTCCTGGCTGGTAAGTCCTGGAAGATGCAGTCAGCTGTGGCAGCAGGACACACATGCACACCCATACACACATGTGCACACAGGTGTACATACAAACATATGAACATACACACACCCATGTGTACACACGTGCGTGCACACACAAATACACGAACACACATCTACCCATACGCACACATATATGTGCGCACACATGAGCATGTGAGCACACACATACACACATGTGCACACACATGCACACACCCGGCCTGCAGCTCGTACCTTGAGCAGGCGTGTGAGCTTGCTGTCCCTGAAGTTCACGTACTGCGTGCGGCCGCCGCCCCTCTCGCTGAGCGCATTGATGCAGTTGCCCAGCGCCAGCAGGGAGCGGTTGATGTGCGCGCCCTCCTGCATCCTTTTGCCGCGGTTCTGGGTCTGCTCGGGGAGAGGCGGGCTGGGGGGAGATGGTCTGTGCCCCACACCAGGCCCCGGGCCACACCCGTCCCCGGATGCTCGGGCCCTGCAGGCACGGACTAGACCCAAACCCGGGGCCGCGAGGCGGGTGACAGAAGCCCGCGGGCACCCTGGGCAGCCGCTGGAGGGAGGGGAGCCGTGTGCGGCGCTGGCAGGTGCCCTTTAGCATCAGGAATGAGGTAAGCGCAGCAGGCGTGTCTGCAGCGCCATCTGATTCAGTGAGGATGCGAATGCGCTCACGAGGCCGCCCCGCAGCGGCGCCCCCTCATCCTCCCGACATCACACGGGGCCGGTCCCCCTGCCCTCGTTGTCCAGGACTGGGCCCCAGGACCCGGGACAGCTCTGTCCTCCTGCATCTGGAATTATTCCAGCCGCAGGCCCCGCCCGCTCGCCCTGCCTCGCCTGCTCCCCCCGGGAAGCCACGGGGAGGCTCATCAGGGCCCCCTGCTCCCGAGGGCCCTGTGCTTCCCGAGGGGCCGTGGCGAGGCGTGGCCCCTCCTCTCGGGAGCCGTTACCATCTTTCCAACGGCTGCTGTCTGCCCTGCTGGCTCTCCTACCTCAGATTTCCCATTAACATGCACATTGCATTCCTAGGGTTAGGTTACAGTATCTGACTCTGGCCCGAATGGCATGGCTCAGTGATTGAGCGTTGACTTATGAACCAGAAGGTCAAGGTTCAATTCCTGGTCCGTCAGGGCACATACCCGGGGTTGCAGGCTTGATCTCCAGGAGGGGGCATGCAGGAGGCGGCCAATCAATGATTCTCTCTCATCATTGATGCTTCTCTCTCTCTCCCCCTCTCCCTTCCTCTCTGACATCAATAAAAAAATATTTTTATGAAATAATTTTTTAAAAAATATATTTTATTGATTTTTTCCAGAGAGGAAGGGAGAGAGATAGAGAGCTAGAAACATCGATGAGAGAGAAACATTGATCAGCTGCCTCCTGCACACCCCATACTAGGGATGTGCCCGCAACCCAGGTACATGCCCCTGACTGGAATCGAACCCAGGACCCCTCAGTCCGCAGGCCAACGCTCTATCCACTGAGCCACACCGGTTTCAGCAGCAATAAAAATATATTTTTAAAAAATAGCCTGACTCTGGGCCAGGCCTGCCGATTCAGGAGCCCGAGCGCCAGGGCAGGGCCAGGGCATGGCAGGGCGGGGGAGGGGGGGGAGGGGAGGGCCTCCACGGTTGGGTGGGCACAGGGTGGAGACTGGGATTTGGGCCCCTCCCCCTGGCCTGCTCTTCCGTAAACTCCCCCAAAGCCCTCAGGGCCCGTCAGGCCCAGCCCTGAGACCCCACCACTACCACCACTCTCCTCTGAGCTCCCATGAGCTCCGTGTGGACCCCAAATCTCAAAGCACAGCCTCCCCGAGCTGCAATGGTTTGCTCACAATTGTCTCCCCGACCCCTGAGGCTCTGGGCTCCCTGCGGGCGGTGGGGGGCGGGGGAAGGGGGGAGACTGCCACTCAGAACCCTCCAGGTCACTCAGCCAGCGCTCAGGGGGCACCCCAGGCCTGGGAGCTGGAGGGAGGGACAGGGTCCTGCTCACAGACTAAAGGGCAGGTGACAAGCTGAGGGACGGTGGGAGGATGGAAGGGATGCGGGGGGCGCGTGGAGGAGGCACCTGGGATGCCCGCTCCGAGCCCGCCAGGTCCACCAGGAACAGCCTCCCGATGCGCACGCCCTCCGCCAGGTGGTGGCCGCGGCCCTGCCGGCGCACGGTGACCTGCAGCACCGCGTGGGAGCGCGAGGACGTCCTGTTGGCGGCCGTCGGCTCCTGCGTGCGCTGCCGGTTGCCTCTGGTGAGGAGCTGCATGATCTGAGGACAGAGCCCGCGTGGGGGGCGGCGATTAGGGCCCGAGGGGCCCTGTGCTCCCTCCAGATCCACCGGGCAAGGGAAGGGGTGCCCCGAGCTCCTGGGGCAACTCGTGCTGGGGTGCTGATGCAGCACCTTGTCAAGGGGAAGCGATATCTGGTTTGCGGGTGAAGTGACTGATTCACGGAGAAATGGCAGGTGGCTGGGGCATGCGTGGCCCCTCGCCGTCCTCTGCCTGTGGCAGACATCACCAGTGGATTACCCATCTCTTCCCACAGAGCCAGGGCAGCCAGAACCCTTCTCAATGCAGATCTCAGGCCCCGATGGGGCGGCAGGTGGGCAAACCCTCCTGCGAGCAAGCAGCTGTGGAAACCACACCCAGGAGGCTCTGCTCAGCACCTACTGTGTGCACACGTGCTAGGACTGCAGAGCAGGGGTGAAGGGAGACGGCACAGTGCTTGCGACCGAATAGGCAAGAAGCCCGGCATCTACCTGCAGACCCTCACCCACCTCTCCCCGCCCGAGCCCACAGGGCTGGAGCACGGCCATGGGGCGGGCTGAGCCCTTGAAGGTTCCTGGGCGGTGGGAGCCCACCCAGAGGGCAGTGCTGTGAGGGTGGCACTGGGGAGCCTGGGGGCAGAGAGCAGGGGCAGGGCTGCAGAGATGCCCACACTCGCCCTCGCTAAGGAGCCACCTCAGGGTGGGGAGGGCACCCAGGGTCACTGAGGCCTCCTGCATAACCGCAACCGTTAAGGGGGGACCTGCAGAGGGGAGTCTGAGAAGGGGGGACCTGCAGAGGTGGGGGCTGAGGAGCCACGCTGGGCCGTGTGCCCGGCTCTGCTGCGCACCTGAGGAGAAGGGCCTCCTGGCCTCCCCGAGCGTGGCGCCTGGCCCTCACCTCCTGGGCATTCGAGGTGGAGACCTCTGTGATGCCCGCGATCTGGATGCTGCCCCTGGCGTCCTCCCTCAGCTCCAGGAGCCCCGAGGACGGGTTCAGCAGGTCCCGGATCACCTCGTTGTAGATCTGGGCGAGACGGAGCAGCCGGAGGAGCAGAGGGCAGGGCTCACGTCGCTGGGCTCTGCGTCCACCAGAACCCGCTGCTCCGAGGCGGAGGTTTGCAAAGGGCATTCGGGGTAACGCGCCCGCCTGGCAGGTCAGGCGCCTGAGGCAGGTGGCAGGCTCACCTCCAGGTAAGACATGGACACGCTGGAGTCCACGCTGTCCCGGGTCCGCTCGATGGCCCGGAAGAGGTCGGCGAGGGTCTGCAGGTAGATGCCGGGCTCCGCGTCCATGCCCAGCATCGTGTGGGTCTTCCCGGCCCCTGCGGGCACCACACCCACCGGCCCTGAGTGGGCGCATTCCCCGGAGACTATGCCCGCGCCGCCTCGATCGCGCAAACCCTCCCGCTGCTGACGTCTCGCTTCCTATTCTGGTAACAAGGGTAAAACCGTCAGTCCGACCCGGCCAGCGGGGCTCAGGTTTTGAGCGTTGACCTATGAACCAGGAGGTCACAGTTTGATTCCCTGTCAGGTTTGTGGGCTCGGTCCCCAGTGGGGGGCGTGCAGGAGGCAGCCGGTCCACGATGCCCTCTCATCATTGATGTTTCTGTCTCTCTCTCTCTCTCCCTCTCCCTTCCTCTCTGACATCAATAAAAATATATTTTTTAAACCCACAACACCCTCAGCGGTCCCGGCTGCCTGCAGAGGAACCGGGGCTGAAGGAGGTGCTGGTGGTGCGGGCGGCGGGACGGGGTCTCTCTCTCCTCTCCAAGGTGTCTGAGCCATGTTGTAACCGAATGACCGCATCACGCTTTCTAAGGAGTCTCTTCATGGGGCCCCCGCCCTCCCCCGCCCGTACCCCGCCCTCCCCCGCCCACTGACAGGCAAGGACCAGGCTGCTCTTCCCCTTCGCTGGCACCTGGCACACAGTAGGTGCTGGTGACCTTTGTTGAACGGATGAGGGATAGACAAGCTGTGGCTGTGGCTGTGGCTGTGGCTGTGGCTGTGGCTGTGGCCAGGCTCTGCTCAGGGCCTCAGTTTCCCCATCTGCACAGGAGGGGCTAGGCCTGACCGCACTGACCCCGGCGCAGAACCGCAGGGGGAAGGCTGCGTGCTGGGGAAGCCACTGTCCCTCTCTGAGGCCCCATGTCCCTCTGTGAGAGGGACCTCCCCTGCCTGTCGAGGCTGCTGTGCCAGGAGCCGGGGCCAGAGGCCAGCGGGGCGCCCGCACCCGGCAGGTGCTTGGGCTGCTAGGGAGCCCGCACCACCAGCCCCCCCTGCAGACACGCCCGGTACCTGAGGGGCCGTAGGCGAACACCGTGGCGTTGTATCCGGAGACGATGCCGTCCACCAGGCGCTGGGTGGTGGCGCGATACACGTCCCCCTGCGGACAGACGGAAGGACACCACAGCCCAGTGGACAGCAGCTGGAGGCAGCCTGCGATGTCCATGCCGTGGGGACATGGACAGGGCCCCACAGGGGAGGGCAGTCCAGGCACAGCGGGGGTGGGCATGGCTGGGCTCCACCCCGGATGCGCGTAACTGCACCACCCGAGGCCTCACCTGCGCCGGCCCCGCCTCACAGTGTGAGACAAGGCGGACCCCACAGGGAGGCTGCGGAGGGGACACTCCGCCCTGAGCCCGGCCCCCGTCATACCACACTCCCGTGAGTCCTTCCCAGGGCTGCTGAGAAAACGGAGGAATCAGGGGGAACGCAAAGGGCTGGGGCAGCCACAGGGCTCGGCGTCTGGGAGGAGTGTGTGACCCTCTTTATGGGACAAAACTGGGACCAGGGAGTGGAAGTCTCCACCCGCAGAATTTAAGGTGAGGCAGCAGTACAGCGATGGGAGTGTGGGGTAGTGAGCTCCCTGTCCCTAGGGGCATTCAAGAAAGGACTCCTCCAGGGACCCAGTGGGACAGGCGGCAGGAAGGAAAGAGGTGGACTGAGATGGCTGGAAATTCCCTGCCCCCCCCCCCCAGATGTGCGCCTAATCCCCTCCCCCCAAGTCTGGGCCAGGGAAGCGGGCAGAGGGATGCCATGCCTGGGGTGGCCGAGTCTTTTTGACACCTGGCAGCTCCTCCCTCACCCCCTTGGAGCTCAGGGCTGCCATGCTGTGAGGAGGCCCAGGCCACACGGGGAGGCCACAGGTGGCTGCTGCAGGTGACGGACGCCCGCAGCACCAGTCCACTGACAGCCCTGTGGGTGGGCCATGGGGACGCGGGCATGGTCGGGCCTTCGGGTGCCTGAAGTCCCTCCCCATTATGACTAAAGCCGCCCAGGACTGATGGGAACTGGCAGCTGCAGTGGAGAAGGGCGGGGAGGGAGGGCGGGGGTTGGGGGCGGTAGGGCTGGGGTCCTGGAAGGAGAAGGTGGTGCAGATGGAAGGTCCCCTGGGTGCAGGGCTGGGCCCAGCATCCCAGCTTCATCGCCTGCTGGGGGGACGTTCCCAGCCAGGAGGCCGGAGTTCAGATCCGCTCTGCGGGGCTCAGTGAGTGTCCTTCACTCTGTCATGCCGCTCTGAGCCCGGGCCCCTGTGACGAGGCCCCTCTGATGTGGGTGACGAGGCCCCTCACAGGCAAGGGCCCGGCGAGGTGCTGGTGAGGACGACCTGACCCGGCCTCAGGCTCCTCGTCTGTGGACTGGGGACCGGGAGCCTCTGCTCTCATAGTGGGTTCCTCCTCCAGGTCTCAGCCAAGAGCCCGGAAAGGCCTCCGCTCGCTGCCACTGCACCAGTGCCAGTGCGTCTGTTTCTACTGCTCACTGTGCCGCCCTCCTGGGACAGGAGCCCTGTGCAGGGAGTGTGTTCTAGACACATGGCAGCCAGACACCCCTGTGCCAGATGGATGGGTGGACGGACGGATAGGTGAATGAATGGACGGATGAACAGACAATGGATGGATAGATGGATGGATGGGAAAATGGGGGATGTATGGGGGGATGGAATGATAGATGGATTTGTGGGTGGATGGATATGGATATGTGGATGGATGGATGCATGAATGGGTAGATGGATGGGTGGATAGATGGATAGGTGAATGGATGGATGGATGGGTGAATGGATGGATGGATGGATGGATGGATGGGAGGTGGATGGATGAATGGATGGATGAATGGATGGATGGTGGATGGATGGATGAACAGATGGATGGATGGATGGTAGATGGATGGATGAATGGGTGGTGGATGGATGGATGGATGGTGGATGGATGGATGAATGGGTGGTAGAGGGATGAATGATGGATAGATGGGTAGTGGATGTATGAATGGGTGGATGGATGGATAGATGGGTGGGTGTATGAATGGATGGATAGATGGATGGGTGTATGAATGGATGGATGGATGGATGGATGGATGGATGATGAATGGATGGATGGGTGGTGAATGGATGGGTGGGTGGGCGGATGGATGGATGGATGGATGAGATGTGTAAACCCTGCTAACCTCCTTGATCATCAGGGAAACCCCTGTGATGAGGGATGGATGAGGCCACCTGGCCACACAGTCCTCCCCAGGGGACGGCAGGGCTTGGTGAGGACAGTCAGGACAGCCTGGCCCAGAGGGACTAAGGGGCAGTGGGCAGAAGGTACCTGCGATGCGTGCTGGTCAAAGACGGTGTCAAAGATGAAGGTCTTCTCCCGGGACCGGTGTGTGCGTAGCGTGTCCTCGGGGTCCTCGCCCGGGTCCATGAGCACCACCATCTAGAAGCGGGGCGGAGCGTCAGTGGGGCTGGGGGCGCCCAGGGAACCAGGTGGGCAGGCTCCGCAGGATGGGAGGGCTGCGTGAACTGTCAGGTGGTGAGCCAGCGTCTGGCTCCTGCGTTCCCCTGCGTGACCCCAGCACGTTCACTCCCCCGGGAATCCCTCTTCTTGCCTGGGGCTGAGCTACCCCAGCGAAGGGGAGGATGGAGGGCGGGGTGCACAGGTACCTGGAGAAGGACCCACCTGAGCTCTGCAGCTCTTGCTTTCTCTGAGGCCCGGCCGCCCCTCCTGGCCCCGTCCTAACTCACATGAATGCGTAATTATGAAGGAGGGTGTGAGGACGTCTGGGGGCCATGGGAGGTTCAGAGGCACCTTTCCCAAGGGGCTGGGGGGCAGGGCAATTAGAGACCAGTCAGCTCTGTTTACTCCGAGCTAGAGGGCGCTGGGGAGGAGCCACAGTGTTAGGGACACAAGGGCCACATGGCCACCCGCCACCCTGCCCTGGCCCTTGGTGCTTGGCTTTGGAAACAGGTCCCGGAGGGGAGGGCTGCCCAGAGGTCCGGGCAGGGGGGGGGGGGGGGGGGCAGGGGGAACAGGCAGAGCAGCCCCAGCACTTCTCCCAGGACATAAGCCAACTCTCTCTCCTTCTAGTGAGGGTTCAAGGCAGCGATCTTCGACCTTTGTCATCTCAGCACATAAGCTAATTACTCAAATTCTGTGCACACCAAAAAATATATTAACTTTTTGCCGATCTAATAAAAAATAGGTATAATTTCGATCAATTTACAAATAATAATAATTACCTACGCTTTTTTACTCCAAAGTGACTTTTTAAAAAACCAGGTGCCAACCCCTCGCTGGTTTGGCTCAGTGGATAGAGCATCGGCGTGCAGACCAAAGGGACCTGGGTTCGATTCTGGTCAATGGCACCTAACTTGGTTGGGTTGCCAGCTCCTCCCTGGCCCGGGCCCTTGTCAGAGCGAATGCGGGAGGCAACCAATCGATGTGTTTCTCTTACATCAATCAGCATTTTACTCTATCTTTCCCTCCCTTCCACTCTCTCTATAAGTCAATGGAAAAATATCCGTGGGTGAGGGTTTAAAAAAAAGAAAGAAAACAACAACAAACAGGTGCCCATACTCGTCTATAAGGGTTTCTGGTACCAAGAGTTAACCAATCAAACACAACCTTATTACGCAACATAACCAATAAGATGCAACTCTATTATGTGACCTGTACATTCACGGTTCAGGACAGGGCATTCACACCCACGGCTGTAGTTGTGCTGGCCGCTGTCACTTTTTATTTGAAAGTCTAAGGCAGCGGTTCTCAACCTGTGGGTCGAGACCCCTTTGGCGGTTGAACGACCCTTTCTCAGGGGTCGCCTCAGACCATCCTGCATATCAGATATTTACATTACGATTCATAACAGTAGCAACATGATAGTGATGAAGTAGCAACGAAAACAATTTAATGGTTGGGTCCCAACAGGAGGAACTGTATTAAAGGGCCAGAAGGTGGAGAACCGCTGGAAGGGAAAAGCGGGCAGTGCCCTGACCAAAGCATCAGGTGTTGCCTGTTCTATGAGTCCCTGGTCTAAGGCTCCCACTGCACCTGCTGGCTGGGCCGGGCCTGCGCTGGAGGGGGCCCTGGCCTGGTCCCTGCGGGGCTCCAGCCCAGCCCGGGGCGTGGGCCTGCGGGTAAGAACGCCTCACGGAAACACTGGTGTGGAGGGGCATTCGGCCGGTTCACTCTGAAATGTCCCCTAGAGGGAGTCTGTGATCAGGGAGCGAGAGGGACGCGAAAACGGAGGACATTGCTGCCTGGGACCCTGGGCTCAGAGGACCTGGACCCTCCGCAGGCCCTCCAGGGGCTCCAAGGCCTTCGAGTAGCCTGACGTCACTTCAAAACAAAAAGCTAAGCTGGGCCGGGTCGCTCGGTTACTTAGAGCATCATCCCAATAGGCCAAGGTCGCAGGCTCGATCCCTGGTCAGGGCATGTGTGCGTAAGTGAACAAGTAGATGTTCTGTTCTCACATCAAATTTAAAAATAAAATAAAAGGTAAAAGAAAATGCTACAACATGGACGAACCTCAGAAACACGCTCAGTGCGGGAAACCAGCCGCAAACGGCCCCTTCCCCCCGCCCGCCCGCCCTCCCCGTGCGATTCCATTGGGTGAGTCGTCCACTCGGGCAAATCCAGAGACAGGTGCCCAGTCACTGGGGCTGGGACAGGGACGGGGGCACTGCTTAGGGCAGTGATGGCGAACCTATGACACGCGTGTCAGAGGTGACATGGGAACTTATTTTTTTTGGTTGATTTGTCTTTGTTAAATGGCATTTAAATATATAAAATAAATATAAAAAATATAAGTCTTTGTTTTACTATGGTTGCAAATATAAAAAAAATTTCTATATGTGACACGGCACCAGAGTTAAGTTAGAGTTTTTCAAAATGCTGACACGCCGAGCTCAAAAGGTTCGCCATCACAGGCTTAGGGCGTGTGGGTCTCCTTTTGGGGTGAAAATGCTTAGGAACTAGACGGAGGCGGTGAGTGCACAGTGTGAATGTGCTAAATGCCACTGAACTCTTCACTTTAAAATCGTGAATTCTCAGCCTGATTGGCGTGGCTCAGTGGCTGAGGGTCGACCTTTGAACCAGGAGGTCACAGTTCGATTCCCAGTCAGGGCACAGGCCGGGGTTGGGGTATTGATCCCCAGTGTGGGGTGTGCAGGAGGCAGCTGATCCATGATTCTCTCTCATCATTGATGCTTCTATCTCCCTCTCCCTTCCTCTCTGACATCAATAAGAATATATTTAAAATAAATAAATAGACAATGAAGCCGCCTTTCTAACGACAAACGGCCAATTCGGTCACTTGACAAGCTTCCCTCAGCGGTGGCGTTCCTTCTGCAAGTGACCACCTGTCTCCTGCGCCATGAGCGCCCGGCTCCAGCCCGAGTCCGGGGAGCAGGAACCCTGGCCACACAGCAGGTGAGGTCCCCATCCCTGTCCCGGGCCTAGGACAGTGCTCAGCCAATGAGACGCTGGCTCCAGCGGAGGGGGGGGGGGGGCCTGCCCCGCCCTCTCCCACACACCACTGAGCCCCCAGGCTCCCCGGCCTTTCGTGACCCCCATCGACCCCCACGGCTCTGAGCTCTGACATCACACACTCATCTGTTCCCAGTTTGACCCCCACACGGAGGGGAGCTGGCGGTGGGCCCTTGTTGCCCCCATGGCTCCGCCTCGGCGTCCCTAGTGAGCATGACACGGACATTTCTTTTTTTTTTTCTTTTGAGAGGAAGGGAGAGGGAGAGATAGAAACATCAAGATGAGAGAGAATCACGGATTGGCTGCCTCCTGCACATTCCACACTGGGAATTGAGCCCACAACCTGGGCATGTGCCCTGACCGGCAATCGAACCATGACCTCCTGGTTCATAGGTCGACACTCAACCACTGAGCCACGCCGGCCGGGCTAGACATTTCTTCAATGAGCGAACGAGTGAGTGAATGCGTGAGTGAGTGAGTGAGTGAATGGGTGAGTGAGTGAGTGAATGGGTGAGTGAGTGAGTGAATGGGTGAGTGAGTGAATGGGTGAGTGGATGAACAGGTCATGGACGAGTAACCAGTGTACAGATGGGCATGAATCACCGAATGAGGGTGAATGAGCGATTGTCCCAGCGGAAGTGGCATGCCTGGGAGGGTGAGCCTCCTGCCTGCGGACACCCTCCGTGGCCCTCAGCCTCACCTGCTCACCCACTTTGTGGGCGATGACGCTGGCTCCCTCCTCCTGTTCCGTGTCATTGAGCGGGCGGATCCGAAGCGCTACCTGTGGGCGGGACACTATGCAGCTGCATCGGGGCCTATTCCCCCCTCGGCCCTTCCTTGCCGCCCCCACCAGGGCTTCCCACTCCTAGTGGAGCAGGAAAGACCAGCGAGCGAATCCCAAGCCCCTCCAGGCATAACTTTCTAAAAACATATTTTTATTGATTCCAGAGAGGAAGGGAGAGGGGGAGAGAGAAACATCAATGATGAGAGAATCATTGATCTGCAGCCCCCTGCCCGCCCCTACTGGGGATGGAGCCTGCAACCCAGGCCTGTGCCCTGACTGGGAATTGAACTGTGACCTCCTGGTTCCTAGTTCGACGCTCAACCCCTGAGCCACCAGCCGGGCCAGGCATAACCTCCCACCCAGGAACACGAGATGTTCGCACCAACAGGGCGCTCAGAGGAGGGACTTCAGCGGCCGGCTCAGTCTCGGAAGGGAAGACAGAGGCACTCGCCCAGTCCCACAGCCACTCGTGGTCCTGCCCTCACCTGGCCCTCTGCTCACAGAAGGTGCAAAGGCTCCATGGCCCATCGCTCTGCACACCCCGCCCCGATAGGGGAGCACGAGGGAGCCCTGTGGAATTGCAGACCGGAGCCCCAAATCCTCCTCCATCCCGTGAGAGCCGTGCCCCCACCCCACCCCTGCTTTCTCCTGGGAGACACAGAAGCTGGGCTCCTCCCTGGGGCAGTCATGGCGGGTCGCTCTGTAACCAGCCTACAGGTGTGGGGCAGGTCCCTGGCCCCATCTCACCCAACGGGCAAATGGGCCAAGGTTCCAGTGACCCAGCAGGTGGGTCTGGTCAGGCCTTGCAGGGCCTGGACGGGGTCAGGTGGAGGGCCTACCCCATCCCGTCTGGGGGTCCTGGTCCAGGCACTGAGTCCCCGGGGAGGGAGAGTCAGAGGCGGGAGTAAAGGGGTATCTGGAGAAGGGTCGTTACACCCCAGGAGGGCAGTCCCCAGGAGGGAGGCGGGCGGGCCTGCACGGCTGGGCGCGGGGGCGGAGGTCAGCAGGCAGCCAGGAGCGGGAGGCAGCCTCGGTACACACAGCCCCACGGCTGTCAGGCCACACAAGGGACACTCACCGTGAGCTGCTGGTCCTTGGGTTCCATGTCCCTTATGGCAGGGCTGCCTGGGCTGGCGAGAGTGGGCACACAGCCTGCTCCCTGCTCCCCGCTGTCCAGCTGCACAGACCTGCAGTGGGTGAGAGGGCACAGAGCCGGTGGTTACTGCTCCCCGCTGTCCGGGCTGCACAGACCTGCGGTGCGTCACCTGCTCCGCCCTGGTGGCCCTGGTGACATCAGTGCTCCAGGGGCCCCTCAGGGATGCTGGGCTGCCCACGTGCTGCAGGTGGGCCCCAAGCAGCCAGGTGGCCCAGGCCCGGTGGGTACAGGCTGGCTGCCCGCCAGGAACATGGTTACAGCGCCAGCCTTTGACTGTGCGCTCATCTGACACCATGGCAACCCAGGCTCCTCTGCCCCCCCCCATCCCCCGCCCCACACCTGCTCCACAGGTGCGCCTGCCCGAGCCCGGCCCCCGCGTGGGCTTGCGGCTTCCCGTGGAAAGGGGGATGGACGCCCCCAGTCGACATGCAGTGCAGTGCTCCCAGCTGTGAGCACTTTTCCCCGAGGAGCTTCTAAAGCACCTGCAGCCCTCGGGCTGGCGGACGAGGACGCGGCTGCGGCCCGAGCACACTACCACCTGCTCCTCTCCCACGGCGCCTCCAGGGACGCCGCTGCCTGCTGGTCAGGCCCTGACCATGTGGCGGACTTGCAGGTCCCTGGCCACAGGCAGCCCCACTGGTGCGAACTGTCAGTCACTCCTGCACTTGCTATGAACCAGAGACCTAGACCGTGAAGTTCAGGTCAGAAATTCCAACCACAGGGCCTCGGGGCCGCAGAGGCCACTCCAGGCTTGGGCCTTGGGTCGACTGCTCAAGGGCACCATGGGCTCCAGCCTCGGGCCCGGCAGACCAGACGTGGCACTTGGGTGGTCTCGGGCACACCCACGTTCCCTTCCTCGGCCTCCGGGTCCACGTTGGACTCCAGGATCCCTGCCCCCAGCCATGAAGCGCCAGCCTGACCCGTCAGGACTCTGCTGGAGCCCAGGTGTCCAGGTTCTGGGCCAGGGCCGGCCCACCCTCACCCACCCCCACCCTCCATGGGCCAGGAACTGCCCACAGGCCAGCTGGGAAACCATGTCTGCAGCAGAGGAATCAGAGCAAGCAGTGTTTCAGGACGTCTTTATTGACAAATTATGTAAAACAATTACAACTAGTGAGTTTAAAGGCATGAAGTCAGTCCTTCGAAAGCGCTGGAATCTGTTAATGGAGCTGGGCCTTTTTCCTGGTCCGGCAGGAAGGCGGCACCGTCTGCTCCGCTGAAGACCAGGAGAAACGGGCGACGCATTGCAGCGAGGACGCGCGCACGGAGACTTAAGGCTCTGAGAACAGACACAAGCACCTGTAGTCGGACGGGCCACGCTGGGCAGCAGGCCAGCCCACGCAACGGGCCGAAACCACACGGCTCTGCGCACTCCCCTTCAGTGGGGAAAGGTCACGTCATCAGAGGACCACAGAAGAGCAGCCAAAGCGACAGCTCGACAGGCCTCCGGGGAGGGTGGAAGGCCCTTCACGTCCGGGAATGACAGGCATGGAGAACCCGGAGACAGTTACAACCCAGAGCTCAGCTGCGCAGCAGGACCCCACCACAGGGTGCACCCAGCCTGCCACGCCTGCGCCTGAGCGCGTGACCGAGGAGCCGAGCCCCACAGGGGCAGGGAGAGGCACCAGATCACGGTCGCTACCTACGTTTAACGACAAAGAAGACAACTTGTTCGTACAGGTTTGCTTTTATTTCCATTGAGAACCTGCCACAGCCTGGACGCAAGACCAGGCGCTGGGTGCCCCCGCACAGGGACACAGGGTGCACTGCTCCCAGCTGCTGTCCAGGCCCCGGACAGCGCCCCCACAGGAGGCCGAGGGGATCGTCGCCTGGTGGTGCAGCAGGAGGCCCAGCTGCAGCTCCCACGGGAGTCTCAGCGACAAGCACGCGGTGACTCAGAAACCACAGGAGAGGCTGGAAGCAGTGCCTCGGGGCGCCCGCTGGACACCAGGGTAAAGGCACAGCTCTGGAGACGGCTCCCGGGGCGCGGTCAGAGCGGGAAGCACAGGGACGCCTGGCTCCGGCACAAGGTGGTGCTGCAACGAGGGGACACGGCTGACCCTCCGTCCTGCACGCACAGGCCCACGTCAGGGGCAGCACGGGGCAGCCACACCGCCCAGCCCCAGGAGGCAGCCCCAGCCCTCAGCCTGGCGCCGGGCTGTGAGCAAGTCTCGCCGGTGGAGCCGTCCGAGGATGACCAGTCACTCCCCCGCCTGGGGCACCACTGCCTGGACCCCAAGCCCCTCCCCTGACCCACAGCTCCCAGCTGCAAGGCCTCTAGGCCCTTCGTCACGGCAGCACCCGAGTCCCTGCCACACCCAACGGGGCTCCGAGGGCTCTCATCTCAGACCCACCAGGGACGGGCACTGGAGGTCTTCCCCCCACAGTGGCCAGCCCCGACACCTGGGCTGCATCTCACCGTCACAGCGCACAGCGAGGACCTCACTGGCCTGAGAGGTGAAATGGACTTTCCTGTGTCACCCTGAACGGGACACTGGCTGACCTGCGTCCAGCAGGAGGCAGCTGCCGGGGGGGCGGGTCTTACCACAGTGCGGCCGGTCACTCCTGACTCCCCAGGGGGATGATCTCCTCCGTGACAAAGAACTCGATGGTCTCCTCCTCCCAGTCATCCACGTTGCTGTCCAGCTCGTCGGTGTCCACGCCTAGAGGAGGGACAGAAGAGTGACAGAGGGGCGGGCGGCGCTGGCCACAGCCTCAGGGAGCACGCCCACAGCCAGGCCAGGCGGCACGGACCACAGGCCTCGCCGAGGCTTCGGGCACGGCGGGTGGGAAGGCAGCTCAGACCTGACCTTGGCTGACGAGAACGTGTCACACACAGGTGTGCTGAGAAGCCCGTGAGGGAGCACAGACGCCAAGAGAAAACGGTTGAACAAATACAAGCTTTAGAAGCAGACCCCGCTGTTACCTCCTCGCAATTCCAAACGGTCGTTTTTCTGCTCCATGTACAGCTCCTGGGCCATTTTCCGGTACTTCCGGAAGTCCTCCATCATGGTGCGCCGCCTCTCCACCAGTTCCTAGGGGTGGGGCCGGGCGGGGCAGGGTTAGAGCGGGCACTGCACCCAGCACCCTCCCGACCTTGCTGCACCAGGAGGGTCACAGCAGACGAGGCAGAAACATTTCCCTTAAAGGGCCCGCCAGGACAGGAGTGGTGGGGTGCTCCTTCCCCCTCCCCTCCCCTGACTACCCCACCCCACAACTTCTGTATCTGAAAGCCAGTTGCCAAGAGAGCCCCAGGCCCAGGCCATGCCCCGACCTACAGGCGGCACAGGGAGCACCCTCCATGGAGAAGTGACTGCCCAGGGGACGCCCCCTCCCTCCCCACAAGCCAGACACTGGCCCCGCTCTGCCATGAGAGACAGCGGCCATGTGTGGCCTTTCCCAGTCCAAGGACCACACTGACCTTTGAGGCTTTGGATTGGCTCAGACGATCCTTCTGTTCGAAGATCTTGGAGTATTTCTTCAGATCTTTTCTAATTTGCTGAAACAAAGACAGGTCCCTTAGGACTTACGCACACAAAGCAAGACCCACAAATGCACCTTCCATGCTGCCAACATGGAATGACACCCCAGCGACCGACGGGCACAGCCTCCAAGGCACTCGGCGTGGCTGGGCACTGGCTCTCAGGTCTCGCAGCGGGCCTGTCCTCCCTTCCCGGGCTCCGTCCCTCAGCCTGGTCCTCACACCCTAACCCACTGCAGAGCTCCCCATGCGGACGTGAACCCTGTGGGGACGTGGGCACAGCCCCTTCCCAGTTCGCGCCCATGTCCTAGAGGGGTGCTGACGGGCCTGCGGCTCCTGAAGCTCCGTGACTGCCCTCAACTGCTCTCCCCCTCGGTGGTTCCTGCTCGGGCATCTCTTCCCAGGGCCCCCAGATGTCACCTTGCTACTCCTCATTGCCACCCTCGCCCGCCTCAACCCGCTGGAGAGCAGACCTTTATCTGGTCCTGGCTCAGGAGCGTGGGGGGCCGGGGCCTCCACAGCAGCTGGCAGAAGCGATCCTTGTTGTTCTTCTGCAGGAGGCGGCCCTGGAAGGTCCACAGCCAGTACGCATTGTCCACCTGCAAGAGGAAGGCGGTTCTGCTACCTCAGCAACCGGGTCCGCAGTGGCGCCCGAGCCACACACCCACCTCACTCCAGGCCCGGCCAGCATGGCGCAATGGTTGAGCGTCAACTCATGACCCAGGAGATCACGGTTCGATTCCCAGTCAGGGCACATGCCCGGGTTATGGGCTCGATCCCCAGTGGGGGATGTGCAGGAGGCAGCCGATCCATCATTCTCTCTCGATGTTTCTCTCTCTCTCCCTTCTGTCTGAAACCAACAAAAATAAGTATTTTTTTAAAAAGCCTATCCCACTCCTCACTGGTATGCAGGCAGATGGTGCCTTTGCTGGCGGTAGCTGGGGACACGGTACCTGCTACCATGCTTGCCTCACTCTGGGGCAACCCTGTCAGGCAGTGCTGCGGAGCACGTGCAATTTAACCACGTGCCGAGGCGGCCGGCTGAGCTGAGAGGGCACAGCCACGGTCCTGGCCAGAATGTAAAGACACTGCTTTGCAGCGTGTTGACCAAGCCCATGTTCCTGAAAGTTCATGACTTCACTCGACAGAATCACCTGAATTTGACCACAAGCTGGGTGACCAGATGACAATGGTCCAAACCAAAAACTGCTTGGGAGAGCCCTAACCGGTTTGGCTCAGTGGATAGAGCGTCGGTCTGCGGACTGAAGGGTCCCAGGTTCGGTTCCGGTCAAGGGCATGTGCCTTGGTTGCGGGCATATCCCCAGTGGGGGTTGTGCAGGAGGCAGCTGATGGATGTTTCTCTCTCATCGATGTTTCTAACTCTCTGTCCTGTCCCTTCCTCTCTGTAAAAAATCAATAAAATATATTTTTTAAAAAAACTGCTTGGGAGAGAAGTAACTGCTGGGAACACACGCGCACCCCACAGTGAGTGGCCCAGGGGAATGCCCAACCACAGGGAAGGCTGCAGACCGGAAAGCTGCACCACCGACCCCACATGGAGACGGAGCCTGACTCGGGAGAGCGCGACCAGGACCGGCACCTTTTATGGAAAAGGCTGATGCCTCAGGCCTCTGGTCAGGTACAGACGGCCCAAGTGTCACGGTGCAGAAGGGACACGCACTCGGGGGAAACCGAGTTTCAAGCTCTGGACCCTCCCAGGGCTAGTGCGCCCGGCGCGCTCCTCTCTGACGCTGGACGGTGGCAATGCCCGCTTCAGGCCATGTGAGTGCTCCCCGCACGTGCAGGTGGGCGAGGCTGAGCCATGCTGATTGGTGGGCACTGCCCACTATGGTACTGCCTGGAACAGCCCCCTCATGAGAAGCTTCTATGCTGAGGCAGCTGGAGCTGGGCCCAAAGGCTCAATGAACCGTGGTATCAGTAGCGATGCCCGCCCACCTGAGGAGTCAGCCACCAGCCCAGCACCACTCGGTCTCACAGTAGGCGGCTTGGTCCCCATACCTTGTGGCTCCACCAGGACACAGAGGTGACCACGTAGCGCCCAGTCGGGTCCCACTCCACGTCGGAGGCCATGTAGTGCTCTGCGATGTTCATGACCGTGCAGTCCGACGTGTCCACGAACGCCAGGGCACCGTTCATGCTGGTGAGACAGACAGACAGATGTCCTTACCGGGAGCCTCCCACGCAGTTCCCCTGTGTTCCAGGGCCCGTGGAGGCCCCGGGTGAGGGTCCAGGGCGTCCCCTAACCGCTGCTGGGCTGTTAGCGTGGACATAACAGAGATAAGGATGCTGAAGGCTGTCGGGCACAGGACCAGCCTGTGTCTGGGGCACGTTTCATAGAGCAGGCCAGCGGTGTGCGACGAGCCTCCGGAACCACAGCGGGGACAGCCGCTGGAGCGCCTGCGCACATGGGCAGGGCGCTGAGGGTCCTCGCCCCCATGTCTGCTGGAGGAGCAGCTAAGCAGGGGCAGGGGGCTGAAAGGGCCGCCACGAGAGCACGGTCATGCCTGGGCCCCAGTCCAGAGCGTGCCCCAAACTGTGCACCCATCTGCCCCACGCACCAAGGCCGGAATGCCTGTGCACATGAGAACGCCAGAGCTCAAGGATTCAGCGGTGTCACCGCTCGGAACCCAGTGCAGGAGGCGTGGCCTGGGGTTGGGTTCGGGGTCTGTGCAGCGGCCCAGAGCGCTGCTTGGGGATCAGGCGGACACTCACCTCCTGAGACCGGCCAGCACGACGAACTGTCCTTGGGGGCTCCAGAAAATGGTGTTGGCCTGCTGCTTGTCAAACATTTCTGAAAGGAAGGAAGCGGCTGTGAGAAGTCGTGGTGCAGGCGCAAGGGCCGGCGTGCAGCCAGGACCGAGGGGCTAGGGACTGGCATGTGCCCAAAGCTGAGAAAGCAGCCTTATCCACTCAATGCCAGGACAGGAAGCTGAAGTGTAGACACTGACGTGTGAGGGAGCCACGCAGGCCCCGCCTGTCCATGGATGTGAGACGCCCACGGAACCACGTGACCACAATGGGTCTCCCAGTGGCAGGCTCAGGCCTGCGCAGCTGCCCCAGCAGGTTCCCCACAGCCAACTGGCTCACCCCTACAAGACACAAGACAGGCCAGGCCACCTACTGATGAGCTCGATCTTGCCGTTGCTCTTCACGTGGTAGAAGGACACGGATATCCGGGGGGTCTCTCCGTGCAGCACCGCGAACTTGCTCCCGTTCGGCTCCCAGGCGAAGGCAATGATGGGCTCTGAGGAGACAGCACCTGGTCCGTTACAGCCGGTCTCCGTGCACTAAAAGGACCACCGAGCAGCAGGGGGAAGGCGCACCAGAGCGGCGTCCACTGCAGCTCGCTGGCCCGTGCACCTCCGGGCCAGTGGAAAGGCCCACCCGCCCGCCGTGGGCTGTGCGGCTGTGGCCGTGTCCTTTCCTACCCTCCGTGGCACACAGGGTCCCAGGGCCTCGTGGAGGGCTGCCCTCCTCCCCGGGCAGGAGGCCGGGCCTTACACGTTCTCATCTCTGTGCTTCCCCCACCCCATTCCTGTCTCTCTCTCCAGCAAAACAGAAACAAAACAGGACGCAGGCGAACTGCCACCCAAAGGCAGAGACACGGCCTTTGCACAGTTCTCGTGGGGCCGAAGAAGGTCCTCAAACGGAAACTCGGATGTGATGAGCTCCGCAGCTAACGACCCAACGTGGCTAAGACCCGCCTCCCCGTTCCCGGCCAGAACCCTCGTGCCTGTGCTCGCTGAGCGGGCACAGCGGTGAGAAAAGCGGGGGCAGCCTCCCTTGGCCACTGGAAAGGTTACGAGACTGAAGCTGGAAGGACAAAACTCCTGAACGTACAGCGTGTCTGTAGCTCGGAGACCCACGCCCTCAGGTCACTGCCGCAGCCTGTCCTGGCGCCCGCCCCAGCCAGGCACTCACACCAGTTCCCAAGGCCGCTCAGCACCAAGGGCCCCAATGAACTTGCCTTTCATTTCCACCACATCGACAGGCACCTGCTTTTCCCTCATTCGGAAAATTTCAAAATTCGTGACAACACCCTGTTAAAAAAAAGGGGGTGACAACGTGGAGACCGCCAGTGTGAGGAAGACTTAAAAGACAAGTGGAGTGGCCACAACACCCTCTCCATGACACTGGGCCCTCAGTGGCTGATGGACACCGGCGGGACTGTCTCGGGAGAACTGGACTCTCTCCCTCTCTCTCTGGCCAGACTCTACTACAAAGAACTGCCTAAAGGTCACGCCACACGCAAACCGTCCACGGATCTGCAATGCAGCCCGTCTGCAAGATTTCACGCGCTCAGAGAAGGCAGCAAGACCCAGAGGCCACGCTGTGCGGTCCACTCCCTTGCAATGCACCCATCAGAAGATCCGGACAGAGGGAGGGGCAGAGCAGGGTGTCAGGAAGGGAGTGGGGAGTGGGAGCGGGTGGCTGCTGACGGGGGTGGACTTCCTGTCTGGGATGAGGAAATGTTCTGGAATTGAGACAGTGGGGACTGCGTTACGCAAGTTGGTGAAAGCCACTGAAGCGGCCCCTGGAAGGCTGAGGGTTATGGTACGTGGATTGTATCTCAATGAAACAGCCTGTGAAGGGGGGGAACATGTCCACTGGAAGGGAAAAGCAGGCCGTTTTGTAGGAAAGTTCACTGTCATGACGCAAACCCAAAGCAGAGCCGAGCCAAGCAGGCCCTTCTTTGTGCTTAAAAATATTGAGAAACAATCTATTCCCTTCCCCTCCAGAGAAGAGGGGGGGAGCCTGGAGCCGCAAGAACAGCTGGCCCGCGAGCAAGGCAGGGGTTAGAGGCCAATCTCGCGCAGTCAGAAACCCACATCTAACTCGAGTCCCCCACACAGAACGAGCCGTCCCTTAGTGCCCACAGGGCCTGTGGCAGGGCCTCGGGCTGCTCGAGCCCGTTAGAGCGAGGGCGAGGGCGAGGACCAGCGCCCACAGCCCCTCCCAACGCTGCTGCTGATCTGCGGCTGGTGGAATTGCAGGTGTGAAACCCGGGACGGAGGCGGCTGGGTCTCGGCTGGGAAGGCCCACGTATATGTGGGCCGCGCAACCCACGCCCGTGCTGTTCGTCAGCTGTGTTCCCACTGACTCTAAGCCACGCGCGTCTCACCCACTCCGTTCTACAGATAAAGGACACTCCTCAGCGAGATACGGCCAGAGTGCTCGCTACGACCTGCCAGCTCCCTCCTCCTGGGATCAGGTGGGCCTGACGAGCCTCCACCAGCACCTCCACACCCCGAGCCGGCCCCGCGCACCTGGGTGCCCTTGGGCGTCCTGTCCACTTTCACACACAGGTAGTCCCCGTTCTTCTGCCAGTGCAGCTTGCAGTCCACCACGTTGAAGAGGTTCCTGACCCGGATCTCCTGTCGGCTGGGCAGCTGCATCAGGGTCACCCGTGCGGGAATATCCTTGTCTTCGGGCACCCAAAAGGCTATGATGTTACCACCAGGGGACCAAGAAAAGTCTCTGCGGGACAAAGGAACCACCGTCACCAGGATGCCGTCACCGGGGGCCACGGCAGAGCTCACAGCAGCTACCCTTCGTGGGAGCGCACTGCCTGGTGCTGCTCTAGGCCCGTCAGTCATTTCATCCTGGGGCAGCCCGGACCCTGAACTCTCTCTGCCAGGGAGGAAGAGATGCTGACAGCGCCGCCCAGTGCCACGGCCCCTCCGCCAGGACTCACACCCACCGACCACTCCCGGCGCTGCCAGCAGGTTCCATCCCTTTGAGGCTGACGGGCTGGGCTCTGTGCCTTACAAGGACCCAGTAGGAGCTGAGGAAACCCACAGCAACAAGGGAGGAGCCGCGGCTGGAGGGAGACTGTGAGTTCGTGCTGTGAGCACCATCTTTACTTCTGCATTTTCAAGAACTAAATACTGGCTTTATTTTCAACATAAGCCATAATTTTACCCAAAAATGTAAGAAAGGCCCAGCTAGCATGGCTCAGTGGTTGAGCATTGACCTATGACCTAGGAGGTCACAGTTCGATTCCCAGTCAGGGCACATGCCTGGGTTGCAGGCTTGCTCCCCTGTAGGGGGCGTGCAGGATGCGGGCCATCAATGACTCTCTCTCATCATTGATGTTTCTACTCTATCCCTCTCTGAAACCAGTAAAAATCTATTTAAGAAAAGAAAAGAACGCAGGGAAGGAAGGAGTAAGAAGCGTGACCCGGCACGGCGGCATTCAAGGCAGACACTGACCCACCCAGAGGCTTCAGAGGAAGGACAGGCCGTTCTGACAGAGGAGCTGCGACTCACCAGACGCCCCCCACACCACGTAGCACGGAGCCCTGTGACCACGTGGAGCCCCTGCTCCCCCGTGTGGCCCTCAGGAGGCACCCTGTGCGGGGAAGGGACACATCGCCCAGGCGGCACAGGCCGGGGCCGGAGAGCGAGAGGAGCGCCTGGAGGAGCCCCACTTACTTGATGCCGGAGATCTTCAAGCTCTTCTTGTCCAGGAGGCCCATGGACTGCAGGAAAACAAGGGTCACAGTGACCGAACAGGCCAAGGTCTCGATAATGCAGTGTTTTTACAGAAAGGCAAGCGGGGGTTCCGATGGGAGCTTGCATGAGCAGAGGCAACAACTCCTGAAACCGTCCACGTTTCCCAGCCACCTCTCCGCCCCAACCCTCCGAGCACAACAGGGGCTGGCAGAGAACGACCAGCCCAGGACACGCCGCTCCACCACGCCGGGGTCCAGGGAAAGCCCACCCGAGCCGGCCCCGCTCATCCCGCGATAATGCAGTCCATCACTCACAGGAGTTTCATAGATGCTGAGGGTGTCGAGGGTCATCCGAGCAAAGAATTTACCATCATGGCTCCACCTGAGACGAGAAAAAGACCAGTGCAGGCTCTGCCCACGAGCAGCCCCCGAGGTCGCCAGGCTCCCACTGTCCACCTACTTGAAAATTGGCCAATGAGCGGAGTTTTCACAATGAAAGCCTCTCTTCTTCTGGCCGGTAAGGATGTCCCAGATGATGATGGCCTGGGGGTCATCCTGTGTGTCCATCAGGGGGCTGAAGGTCACCAGGTATCTGTAACAGAGGGGGACACGTTTTATTTATTTAAAGTAAGTTTTTGTTGATTTGAGAGAGAGAGGAGGAGAAAGAAATATTGATGAGTGAGAACCTTCCATTGTCTGCCTCCTGCATGCCCCCTACTAGGGATCGAGCCTGCAACCCAGGAGGATGCTGGGTGGCTGTGGACCATGGCCTTCAAGGTCCTCATGTTCCACCCACTCCCCGCACAAAGCTACACGGACTATCACACACAGGAGGGATGTTCGGTCACAAGAAAATGATCTGCAAAATATGTGATCTTGAACTAGATCCTGAACTGAAGGGGGAAATTTTACGAAGGACATCACTGGACCAAGGGATAAAGTTCTAACAGAAATTAATGTTAGTTCCCCGAAGTTAACGACGGCACGTGGCTGTGTAACATCCCCTTTCCTAGCAAATGACTCGGGGGAGAGGGACGTGATCCTTCCACTTACTCCCAAAGGCTCATGAAAACATTATGCTATTTGGAGAGAAAATGACAAAGCAACCAAACCACACGTGAACTGGAGCACTCGGCACAGAGCACACAGGCGTTCTCAGCCTCCCGCCATTTCTAAGGGTAAAACTACAGCACAAGAAGCCTCTGCAGGCGGCCAGCAAGAGCTGAAGGGAGCAGTGCCAACCGCACTTCCCCACGGGCTTACCTTTCGCAAGGGGAGAAGTCAATGAGCTGGACCCCCTGGTGGCTGAATCTCTGAATCTGTTTGAATTTCTCTCCCCCCCAGAGAGCAATGCCTCGCTGATGGAAGGTGGCTAGGTAGGTGCCCTTGGGAGACCAGCGCACGTATGTCTCTGTCCACCGCTGTGGAGAATGCAATGCCACCATTAACGCAACAGCACAGCCAAGCGCACACTCCTAGACGGGCCCCGGAGACCAAGACCCCTCCCCTGCTCTGGTGCCCAGCTCCCTCCCCACGTGGCAGCAAACACCCACCGCTCTCTCCTCGATCGATACAGGATCCTTCACGTCATTCCAGAATATGGAGGTGCGTTCTCCGCTCTCGAAGATCACACTGTACTGATCCCTGCACTCCGCCTCCTCCAGCCAGTAGCGCAGATTCCCCTGGAAGAAGACCGAGGGCGGGGTCACATGTCAGTTTTTATGAGGGAAACGCACTCATTGGTAGCACTGCTCTTGGAGGTGGACACATTCCGGCAGCATCTCCAACTGCCCAGGAACTCCCCACCTCAAGCCAAGAGGCTAGCCAGCATTTCAACTACTTAGATACCGACTCCATTCAACATACCAAGTCTTTGAAAGGCTGTTTCTCTGGAATATCCCATTCATCACTGATGGTCATATACCTGGAAGAGAAAAAGAAATGGTCCAGTAGCAGTCACATGGCAGCTCCCCCTGGTTCCCCCCACCCCTGCCCTGGGCAGTCCAGCCAGCCCTCAGTTAACACCCACTAAGGACATAACTGATGTAAGTGTCTACGGCAGCTCATCAACACTGTAAGGAAACGCCATGTTTGAGGACCTGCTGCACTGCACCCTGCTGTCCACCCCAGAGCAGGGGAAGGACGGCTTTTATTGGCAAAACCGGTGAGGGTGCTGGTGTGAGGAAGTGCTACTGGCCAGTGTGAGGGGCCAGGGATGGGAAATGGTCCTACATAATGTGACCAGAAGAGGAGCCACCCAGAAGGCAAGAGCCCTCCCCCTGACCCGGGCCATTCGCAGGGTGAAGGTCAAGGTTTGCATGGCCCGAGCCTGAGCTCACTTGTCAAAATCGGTGAAGAGGTTGACTCTGAAGGTGTGCTGCTTGTCCAGCTTGTAGCCGTCGGCATTCTTCACGGCATCCAGGGCATGGGCAGGAGACGCGTACTCCAGGAAAATGTAACTGAAGCGAGAAAGAGGCAATGCGTGGACATTCAGATCAGCGTGCTCGTGCTCAATACGCACGAGACCCATTCATCACTGATGAATCCACAGCTGCAAACATGGCACGCACCCGGGACCGTGCCCCTCCATGTCCGAGGCAGCCACATCTCGGGCAGAGCAGTTCCCTGAGCATGAATGAAATCCCAACAGAAGCTCCCCATTCATCAAAACGTCCATTAGCTTGACTGTGGTAATGGTTTCATGGCATGTGTGTCAAAATGTGCGAAAGCAGGCACTTTAAAACTGGGCACGTTTATTGTATGTCAACTGTTTCATAAACTTGTTACAAAACCTGAAGTCATAAAGATTATGGCCCTGGCCCGGGTGGCTCATGCACCAAGAGTTGCTGGTTCCATTCCTGGTCAGGGCAGAAGACCCACTATGGGATTTCAAAAGCAAACTGCAGGCTCGATCCCCAGTAGGGAGCATGCAGGAGGCAGCTGATTGATGTGTAGCTCTCACATTATGTTTCTCTCTCCCTTTCCCTTCCTCTCTAAAAATCAATAAAAATTTAAAATGAAAACACCCCCTGAATTTGGAATGATTGAAAAAAAGTCATAAATATGTGTTAGGTTGCATTACAGGCAAAGTCACCAAGGTTCTCAAGGGTGTTTCATTATAAACAAAACAGAACAGGCATCCTCCCGCCTGTTTCCACACAGAAAACATCAGGAGCAGCACTGTGCTTGACCACGTTTTTGTAAATTAAAACTATGCTAGCTGGTTTCCAAAATCTCAACCACACAAACGTGATCACCTGCTCAGCCACCCGCTCAAGGCTGACATTTACATGAAACGTAAACAGAATGTCTGACTAGACATTCCTTCCTCCGATGGCCACCTGGTCACCAGCCGACACTGCCCACGGCGACCCCCAATCCAGCGGTTCTCAACCTGTGGGTCGCAACCATCGGAAAACACATATAGCACATCAGGTATTTACATTACGATTCATAACAGTAGCAAAACTACAGTTATGAAGTAGCAACGAAAATAATTTTATGGTTGGGGGTCACCACAACATGAGGAACTGTATTAAAGGGTCGTGGCATTAGGAAGGTTGAGAACCACTGCTCCAATCCCACTCCTAGGTCCAGAGCAAGGAAACAAACACACGTGCTCAAAAAGGGACACATGGGAGACTGTGTAACTGGGAAACATGAAGTCAACTGATAGGAAGCAGATGACCTGTCGTGAGAGAGGACAGAAGCCACAGCATTTAAATAAAGGAACCAGAGTTCCAGTCACCAACACAGAAGACCCACTATGGGATTTCAAAAGCAAACTGCAAGACTGCCTATTATGCTACCATTTGTAAGAGGCACTATTTTATTAGTAGTAACACCAGGAAAAAAAAGCTGATTAAGCAATGACAATGCTTTCACCTAAACCGTAAAAAATATCCCCATTTGTGATGTTAAAACGTGAAAAAAAAAAAAGCGCGTCTTAGAATCAATGCGATTGCACGTGTGAAATGTCCCTGGAATTCTGCCAGCTCCCAGGTCCTGGGGCCCGTTACCCTGGGTGAACCGTGCCCACGGCTCTGACAGCAGCTTGAAACACCAAGCTCTGATTCTGTGAGCGCCCAGCAGCCCGGAGGCCTGTCCCGAGCGAAGCACACACACCTCCCAGGTCCACGTGCTGTGGCAGAGCTTCAGCTGAAGGTGAGCGCCCGCCAGACTGAAGCGGAGTCAGAGAACTCAGCCACTTGGTGGTGGCTGCGGGGGGGTGGGGGGGGTGCAGGAGGGAGGACACTTAGGAACCCCGAGTCCCACGCACCCTTTCGTCTTGCCCTCCTCCTCAGGGTAGAAGTCGTTGGTGATCTTCCCGAACTTGGAGAAGATCTTGTGGATGACGTTTTTGAGCTTCTCCAGCCGGTCAGGTCCCACCTGAGGCACGTTGTCCACCACGATCACCGAGTCGATCCCGTCCGCCTCCTGGGGCCGGTCTTTGAGCACATCTCCCAGCAACTCTGTCCGAGAGAGAGTGGTCCAGTGACTCCCTGACCGAGCAACTCGCTCAGACGTTAGCTTAGCACTTGGCTTAGCACTCGGCCCGTTTCTGGCCCGTTTCTAACGCCTGCACCTTGAGGAGGAAGCCTGGGCCCCGCTCCCTTCACATTTACACGTGAAAGAATGCGGAAGGTTTTAACTCTTCACACTCCCTTGGACAGTCAGGCATGTCAACAGGTTCCTGGCAATAAGGGAAGATTTCAAGTGAATGTAAAACAAAAAGGCTTTTAGTAATGAGAAGGCACACGGAGAGGAAGGCTTTCCCGGGAATTGGAAAACCTGGGGTGGGCGGGACTGCCGTGGAGGCCTCCCCAACCCACCGCCATTGGACACAGCCCCCAGGCAGTTCCTCCCCGTCAGTCTGAGCAAACAGCTCCTTACCCAACAGGTACTAATCCCACCTTTCTGAATAAATTCTACAAATTCGTTAGCTTGTCTAGGGAGCTGTGAAATGGCAAAGCACTGGGTGAGAAGACACCTGCAGAGCTGCCATCACAGCACACTCCGCAAGCGCGTCCATCTCAGCCGGGCCGGGCCAGCGAGCGCGAGCCTGGGCCATCCCAACCACAGGTGTGCCCTGGAACCCGCGGGCCACTCTACTTTCTTCTTTTCTTATTAATTTCAGAGAGGGAGGGATAGAAACATCAATGATGACAGAACCATGGATCAGCTGCCTCCTGCACGCCCCACATTGGGGATCAAGCCCACAACCCGGGCATGTGCCCCTGGCCAGAATCGAACCTGGGACCCTTCAGTCCACAGGCCGACGCTCTATCCACTGAGCCAGACCGGCCAGGGCCACTCTATCTTCTTTATCACACTTAAGAATTTCAACACACCAGCCAGCCTGGTGTGGACACAGAACCCCGCACAACGACAGGTGGTCGTTGGGTTCCGGGTCAGATCCGAAAGACAGGAGGCAACCAATCGATGTTTCTCTCTCTCCCTCCCTTCCTTTCTCTAGAATCAATGAAAGACATATCAAGTGAGGATTTTTTTAAAAAGAATTTCAACATGCCAAATAGAACATGTTCTTTGCTGCATTTCATTCTCAAAATTTAAGATGGATTCTCTTCACTTTTGTGTTTGAAATGTTCAGTAAGTTCAAAGGCCTTTCAAAAAGGAGTCTTAATTTCAAGAAGCATGCCCAGTTATAAACTATTTCTAACTCATTTCAACCCTTTATAATATTGAAAGTGTTACCTAAAAAAAAGAACTGCCACTTAAATTTCAAATAAAAAACTAAGACCCAAGAGAAATAAAGGGAGAGGCAGGTTAAGTCACGCCCTGGCGACGGCGTCCCCACAGGACGGTCCGATCCAGGGCTCTTTTTAAGGCTCAGGCACCAGGCCATTAAGCGCCTGCTGAGCCCGATCTGCGTTTACAGGTTCCCAGTGACTGCGTCAGCGTCTCTGCCCACGCGGACGCCTTCCCGGTGTCAAGTCCTTATGGGAACAAGTGTTCTTTCCAAGCGTCTGTCCCTACGGCAAGGCGGTTAGTCACCACACAAACACGTCCTCCCTCGCACGGCCTGCACATCTGGGTGCTCCGGGCGCATGGATCCCCAATCCGGCTCCAGAGAAAGAGAACGCAGCAATCCTCCAAGCTAAGCAGCAGACATAAGCACAAATAGTTCTTAACGAGCCCAAAGGAAGACACGTAGAGGGAGAACTTGACCACCTCTGGCCGGCCCGGGGGCGCCCAGGGCACTAGGAGCGGGCGCTCCCCAGACTGCGTTTCCAGAGAAGGAACCCCAGGCGTCACTCTCTGCTTCCCACAGACAAAATACGAATCGCACGTGAGCAACGGACCACAGGGGCGGGAGAAAGGGGAGGCCGCTCCGTCCCGGCTCTGGGACCGGCACTCGCAGGTCACTCTGGCTCAAGCCCGCCGCCCCCTGCGCTCCCCCAGGGAGGCCTGCCCAGCCGCCGCCTGGCCTCGCGCTCGGCCAGCACCCCGAGGTCCACCCAGTCCTGGAAACGGCTCCCGTGCTGGTCTCGGGGGAACGAGGCTCCACAAGCGCCGAGTGGGAGGACGTCCTGAGGGCTCACCACGGCCCCATGTGGGCACCGATTCACAGCAGAACCGCCGGCGCGGCAGGCAGCACGGGGCGGGCACTGTCTCCCTGGGAACGCCCGGCGCCCTGCTGGGGCCCAACACGTTCCCTCCCGGCGGAACCAGCTGTCTGTGCCGACCGACAGCCCCGGGAAGCGCGTTTACAGCCGACAGTCCATGTTGGTCCCTGCACGCACGTCTTCATTCCGCCCGCGGTTCTCTGTGGTTCTGTGCCCACCTCTGGGAGCAGACACAGCAACCAGAAGCTTCCGGCACAGCCGGTCCGCCGCCGGCATCTCCTCTCGGGCAGCGCCCCTCCCCACGGGGCGCAGGGCAGTGGCCGGAGCTGCCCACAGCCCGTCGGGAGCCGGGCCCGCAGGCGGGGCTGCAGCTGATCAGGCAGGAGGGGGCAGCCGGCGGCGCTCCACACCCCCGCGGCCGCAGAGCCGCCAGCAGCCCGGGGGAGACAGCGTCCCTCCCACCCGAGGAGTCGGCGCCGAGGGGTTCCGGCTCGGACAGCTGTGGCGGGGCCGCGGCTCCACCCCGGGCGGCGAGGGCTGTCACCCGCCCCGCTCGCCCCCGCTGCGCACCGGCCACCACCCCCCGAACCGTAGGACGGCCGGTCCCCAGGCTGCCCCCACCCGGCACGCTTTTCCTGGGAAAAGGGGGGAGCCCAGGCCCTCACAGCCAACCTTCCCGCGCGCGGGGCGCTCACCTTCCTCGCTCACGTCGTCCACGAAGTCCTCGGGGTCGCTGAAGGAGGGCTCGTCCGCGTCGCCGTTCTCGGCCGCGCCGGCGTCCTCCGCGGGGCCGCCCTGCACCCCGCCGGCCCCATCGGACCGGGCCTCGGCCGCCGCGTCCGGGGCCTGCTCCCCCGGGGCGTCCGACTCGTCCTCGTCCTCGGCCGGGGCGGCGGCGGGAGAGGCGGGCTCCTCGGGCGGCGGCGGGGACGGGCCGGGGGTCGCGCCGGCCGCCTCCTCCCCGTCGGCCGCGGGCTCGGCGGGCACTTCAGGGCCCGGCCCGGCCTCCGCCTCCTCGTCCTCGCCGTCCGCCGCCTCCTGCGCGCCGGGCGCCCCGGGCCGCAGCTCTTCCCCCGGCGGCTCGGCGGCCGGCTGCTGCTGTGCGGGCTCGGCCCGCTCCTCGGCCGCCTCGGGCGCCGCCACGTTCTCCGCGTCCTGCATGGGCCCGCCGCTGCCGCCTCGCCGCGCTTCCGACTCTCCCAGGCCGCCCCGCGCCGCCGGCAGGGCCATGTGCGTGCGGCGGGCCGTCCCACGAGGCCGGGGGGGGGCTCCCGCGCCCTGACGCCCCCCGAGCGGCCTGGAGACGCAGCGGGCAGCCGAGTGTCCACCCGCGGTCAGCGCGGGGCTCCCACGGCGAGTGCGCGCTCAACCGCGATCACCGCAGCCCCGCAGGCCCGTCGGCAAACTCCCGGGCTCGACAGTCCCCACCCCCGGGGAAGGGACAGAATGGTCTCGCCCAACATGGCGGCCGCGCTCTTCCTCCTCCCGTCGGGCGCCGCGGCGGCGGCCTCAACCATTCGCGACGCCGCAGGGGGGCGCAGCAGCTGGCCCAGGACTCAGCACCGTGCAAACTCGGGAAGCGATGGCAGGGAGCCCGCAAGCTCAGGGCCTGCCTGGCTGGGACGGCCGCCCCGCCGGTGACAGCCTCGCTTGCACTGTCCTGAGCTCCCCCCGCGCGTGTCCGCTCTTAGACTCGTCTACTGACGGGCACTAGGATGGACGGTTCCGAAACAGAAAAGGGGGTCCTGGCGAGCCGAGCCGGAACACGGCCAGAACCTCGGCTTCCTGGGCAACATACAAGTGAGAGCGGCTCTCACCGACCCTGCCCTGGGAACCCCGCTCTCCCCATTCTGATGGTCACGGTCGGGGGGCGGAGAAGCCCCGCCCCTCGACGTGGGAAACGAGCGTGGGTCACGTGGGTGGGCGGGGCGTGTACGGGGGCGGGGCCTTGCGAGGGCGGGGCTGCTCGGGAAGGTGCGGGGGACCAGGTGATGGACGTGTCTGGCTCGGTTTGGACCCTTCGGGAAGAGTATCCTGTACTTGTTATCTTTTAAAAAAAACATATATATATATATATTTTTTTTTATTGATTTCCGAGAGGAAGGGAGAGGGAGAGAGAGAGAAACATCCATGATGAGAGGGAATCATGGAGCGGCTGCCTCCTGCTGGCGGAGCTCGCCACCTGCTTGGCAGGGCACGTGCCTGGACCCGAATGGAACCAGGGACCTGCAGGTTGACGGGAGGACGTTCCACCAACGGAGCCAGACTGGCCAGGCGCTGTGTTCGTGTCTTGCATTTGTACCTGGTTGTTGCCAGGAGTGAGGGCAGCTGCTGGTTGGCAGGGTTTGAATCGTGTAGAACGGGAGCTCAGTGGAGAGGGGGCGGCTGGGAGCCGGGAAGTTGGTGTTTCACGGGGCCTTGAGCCTCGGTTTGGGGAGATGAGAACGTTCCTGAGATGATGGCGGCGATGTTAGGGTGTGACTGTGCTCCACGCCCAGGCCGCACAGTGAAAACAGCTAAAGGGTACATTTAAAGGCGTCAGCGTCTCTTACCCGCATTGAGCGGGAAAAGGAGAAAGAACCCAGGTCTTGGGTTGCCTGATGCTAAGTGTGACTCTTTCAGCTTTGGGCCGGCCTCCGGGCCTCCGTGTCCCCCTCTGTAACACGAGGAGTAGCCCCTGTCCCGTGTGTCACCTGTGGACCCGTTTCGAAAGGCAAACTCATTTCTGCTGGAGGCCACAGTCCTCATTTCTAGCTCCATCTGCAGTGTTCCTGGGGGATGAGGGCGTGACCTTGAGGCAAGGCTAGGAGTGCGGGCGGCCGGCCGGGGAAGGGGTCAGCGGAAGGCTAGCCTCACCTGGCCCTGGGAGCTCCGAAGGGGCCAGACCGCCCCCACCCGGCCAGCTCCGGGGTTGGATGTGGATGGACCGGGAACAGTTGTCCAGAGAAAAGTCGACGGGGATGCCCCAGGGCCCAGGCTGCGTCAGCTTCGCTTCCGCCATCAGGAAAAGAGAGGGACTGTGCTCCTGCCTCCCCTGATTGCTCCTCCACACTCCAGCAACAGGTTTCAGTCATGCCCGGCCGCACTCTTCTACTCTTTTGTTTGTTTATTTATTGTCTAAAGTTTTACATGTGTCTCCTTTTCCCCCAATTGATTCCCACCCCCAATTCCCACCCCCGGCAAGCCCCCACCGCCCCAGTGTCTGTGTCCATTGCTTATGCTGATGTGCATGCATACAAGCCCTTTGGTTGCTCTCTAAACCCTCCCCCCCCCCCCCACTTACTCTTTTCACTCAGCACTATCATCAGTATTTTATCCCACATTTTACTTGTTTGTTGAAAGATCAGACAGAGGCCGAAAACCAGGACTACAGGCTTTATCAGAGGAGAAGGACCTGCCGGGCTGTCTTGCCAGGGGAGGACAGCAGCATGTGCAGGGGTGAGCACGCCTTTTGAGGGGCGGAATGGGAAGGAATGGGGGCTTAGTGTACTCGGCGGGCGCTGATTGGTGGTTTCATGTATGGTCCATATAGGACAAGGCTTAGGGTATTTGGCAGGTGTGGATTGGTGGTCCAATGTATAGTCCATATAAGGAGCCTGGTTAGTCACTCAGGTATTTCTGGGCCGCAGGTTCCGTCATACTCCGCCCACCAGTTGGGGGAAGGGAGGATCTATCATTTGTCATTACCATTTGAAAAACTCACTGACTACATGCAGTGTGGCAGTCTGGGGTGGATCCTGGGACCGAAACAAGACGTTCACGCCCAGCCAGCGTGGCTCAGTGGTTGAGCATCCACCTATGATCCAGGAGGTCATGGTTCGGTTCCCAGTCAGGGCATGTGCCCAGGTTGCAGGCAGCTGATCAATGATTCTCTCTCATCATCGATGTTTCTATCTCTCTCTGCCTCTCCCTTCCTCTCTGAAATCAATAGAAATATATTTTTTTAAAAAAGAAACAGGACGTTCATGGAAAAACAGCTGAAACCTAAGCGGTGTCTGGCGTTGAGTTAACAGCATTGTGTGGGGGTGGTTTTCATGGCCCGGTAAACGCATGAGCAGCACGCGGCCCACCCTGCGATGGAATAGTGTTCGGTCTGGAAAAGGAAGGGCATGTCGACACCCGCCGCCGTGTGGATGGGCCTCGAGGACATGCTGGGGAGATCAGCCAGACACACGAGGACACACTGTCTGCCTCCACGCCTGCGGGGCTGGGGAGTCAGCTTCACGGAGTGGAAGCAGAGGGTGGGGCCCGGCTGGGGTGGGGCTGGGGTGTTTAATGGGGACAGGTCTCAGTGTGGGAAGATGGGAAGTTCTGGAGATGGCGGTGGGACGGCTGCCCAGCAGCGTGAGTGAGTGTGCGCCCTGCCCTTAAACATGCTCACATGGCAACTTGTCCTGTGCCACAACCAAATGGTTGTTAAACTGTCGCAAGGTTGTCCTGCCAGTGGCTGGGGGCCTCGGCAAGGGTGCTGAAAGGACAGGGCCTTGGTCTTTTCTGGGGTGGATCTTCCTTCCCCTTTGGGGGTGAGGATCCCGAAAGAATTGATGAGCCTGCAGGAGACAACTCGCCTACAGGTGGTGCTCTCGGCCGCTCCCGTTAGAGGTCTGGGCTGCCTTCCCTTCCCCTTCGCACTCCTAACCAGCAGGCAGCTCTCTGAGTCTCCGTCGTTTCTCCTGGAAATTTCCCCGGAACGCGGCTGACTGTGGTCACAGAGCAGGGAGAGGACAGGACGGACGGACTCAAAGGGTCCAGTGTCGCCCAGGCGTCTGAATTCCCCGCCTCGCCCGACCCGCACGCCTCTGCCTTCAGCAGGCTGGCTGGGCAACCTCCGGGGACGTCCTTCAGGTGCGGGGCAGGGGCAGGAACCAGACAGTCCTCACCGCCCCCCCCACCCCCCCCGGACCTCCGCATGCCCTTTACCTGCTCGGAGCCGGTTCCCAGGTGTGGCCCACGCACCAAATAGTCGTCGGATTGATTCCCAGTCAAGGGCACACACCTTCCATCCCTGGCCACAGTGGGGCAGGATGCAACCAATCCATGTGTCTCTCACATCCACGTTTCTTTCTCTCCCCCTCCCTCTCCCCCTCCCTCTCCCCCTCCCTCCCTCCTTTCCACTAAATAAAAATAAAAAGTAAATAATATCCTGAGGTGAGGATTAACAGTAACAGCAACAGAGAATGCCCTGTGTGGAGGTATGCCAGGCACCAGCCAACCTCCCCCCACACTCCCCGACACCCTTCACACCCCCCCCCGCCCCCCGGGGGAGAGTATCAGTAATTGCCAGGGGTGCTAAGACCTACTGAGCTCCTACTCCGAGCCGGGCAGCGCCTTAAACACTTTACAAACGTCACACTTCATCTTGGCGCTGTGGGCGAAAGGGGCCACAGGCTGACCTGACAAGCTCAGGGGGGCCTGCGTGGCGGTCTGGCAAACTCAGAGACCTGAAGTCACCACAAAGGATGGTCTGAGAATTAAGTATTTAACTACAAACAGGCTACGGTGGGTAGTCGTGTCCTAGGCCGGTATTCTTCCTGACAAAGATCAACTGAGGTCTTTACTGAGCCCATTTGTCTTTTTGCCTCTAAGAGAACATATCGGTGAAATGTCTGGATAACTTGTAACTTCCCTTTTTTCCGGACCCCTCAGGGCACAACAGGTGGCACCAGGACATTCCCTCCTTGTTATTGTTATCAAGTTAATTGCCGACTGTTAACGATGTTAAACTGTCCTGTATCCACCTACAGAAAAGAAGCACATGTCCATCATTTCACTTGTTGCCCTATCCCAGAGTTCCCCCCTTTGCTTCCTCCCGCCTCCTTACTCTACCACCAATGGATTTCATGTCACCCGCCTGCGTCCCCTCCCTTTGGTTGCAATGTGTAAATGCAGATGTAACCCACCAATCTCCGGAGCATTATCTCAATTCCTTGAGGTTCTGCTTCCTGGCTTATGTCGACAGTTTGGCTCAAATAAACTCACAAAAATTCTTTACAGGATTCAATGGTTTTTTATGTTAACAGCACCTTATTTTATTTTATTTTATTGATTTTAGGGAGAAAGGGGAAGAAACATCGATTTGTTGTTCCACTTATTCATGCATCCATTGGCTGATTCTTATTCATTGGCTGATTCCCGTATGTGCCCTGACCAGGAATCGAACCCGAAACCTTGCCGCAGGGGGAGGGCACTCCAACCAGCTGCGCTACCGGCCAGGTCTTCTGGGCATTTTTCGACACGAAGAGAAGCACAGAGTGGTATTCCCTCGTGTCCCTGCATCCGGATTTTTAATCGCTTACATCTCATCACAGTTGTCTCCGAAGTTTTTTCTAAGGAAAAACAGGGCCTCGAAGCCCCTAAGTTCCATGTCCTCCCTGTTAGGTCGGAGGGAAGTCCAGGAGCCGATGCACGCACCAGGCAGATGGTGACGCAGATACTGGTCCCTTCCTGGAACCCGTGAGGAACCTGCCCGCGACGGGAACTCCCACAGCTCGTGCTCCCCGCCCTCACTGAACAGCTGTATAAAAAAATGCCTCCACTCCCTCTTGGCGCCACCTCACTGGCCCCGCCCTTGGACCGTGAACCTCGCCCACCCGGGAGTGCAGATGAAAGCTCCTCCTTTTTGATTTGCCTGGGTCTCTGACTTGGTCTCCTGCGCCGAGAACCTTACACTCCCCCCGCCTCAGAAGAAGCCATCATGTATGTACCAGAAACATGTAAACCTGTGGGCATTTTTAATGGAATTTTCACTGATCTAATTGTGGATTCGCGTGCAGGTGTGAGAAATGACGGCCCAGTTTCCCTAATGGTACGAAGCGGCCAGGACACCGGGGGCAGAGGCACCACCCTCGGAGCTTCCCTCAGGTTACCCGTCCACGTCCGTTTGCAGGTATGTCTTCAGATGTGCGCGAACAGTAGACTGTGCACAGCCTCCTGCCATGTCCTTCCTCCCACAGACACGTAGCCGAGCCCGCCCATCGCGGTGCAGGCCGTGCCAGCTCACACCATGCGTGGACGTGCCGCCACCTATCTTTCATCGTCCAGGACGCGAAGGGGGCTGGGTGGGGGCTGGCCGGACGGGCGGCACTACGGTGAGGAGCCTTGCGGTGTCCCCAGGAGCCATCGCTGGGAGCATGAGCAGAAGTGGGATTTCTGGTCACCGGACTCCTGCATCCGACCCACCGGACGTTAACAGGTTGCCGTCAGGCTCACCCACTTCCCACTCCTCCCGCAGCGCAGGGCTGTGCGCCTCTGCTGGTCTGTGCCGAAGGGGCCTGTGTCACTGTTCGGACTTGCGTTTTCCTGGAGTAAGAAGGTTTCTGGCTTCAGCAGAAAAGGAAAGTGCTCACCTGAGTCTCCGGAGGGCTGGCCACCTGCTCAGAGTCACCACAGAGTGCAGCGCACAGAGTCCTGCCCCGCGAGCCCAGCTGGCACCATGGACAGCAGTCCTGCCCGGCCCGCAGCCCCTACCACCCTGAGAGATGCAGGTGCCTCGGCCGGCCAGTGATGGGCTCCTGTCCAGGGCGAGCCTGGCTGGTGCAGCCACATCCCACCTCGTATGTAGACAGACTTTCTCAGCGGAGGCGGGTCCTCCCACACGGACAGACAGGTTCAGGAGCCGCGTGTGCAAGAAACAATAACAGAGTCACTCACAGTGCGGGTGAGTGTATATGGATCTCAGAGAGGAAGGGGGCGGGGGAGGGGGAGAGAGAAACATCCACGATGACAGAGAATCATGGATCGGCTGCCTCCTGCACGCCCCACACTGGGGATCAAGCCTGCAACACAGGCATGTGCCCTGCCTGGGAATCGACGAACCGCGACCTCCTGGTTCATGGGTCGACGCTCAGCCCCTGAGCCACGCCGGCCGGGCAGGGTGAACATCTTTTACACGTTCACGCTCAGATGTGCTGTTGAGCGAGTTGCCCGTCCACCCCCTCCGCCTCTTTTTCTCCATGACCCGTGCTCTCTGCGCCTCCCGGCGTGAGAACGTGGCTGGTAGGTGGGTTGTCGGTGAAACACTAAAGCGCTGGACACGATGTAAACTCCATCCGATTAACATCGTCGATGAGCTGGCAAGGAAATAATTGCCGTGAAGAATGGTCACTGCACACACAAGCTGTTGGAGTCCAAGGGACTGGAAAGGCATTTGCCAACCTGGGTGAACTTGAGCTTGACCTTGAGTTTCAGCTAATGACCTCAGCATTCGTGGAAGACCTTAGAGACCAGGGTCTCTACAACACTGGTGTACGCTAGAAGCAAACTGTCTGTCCAGCCTGGTGTGGCTCACTGGCTGGGCGTCACCCCAGGCGGAGAAGCTCAGGGGGCCCCCCGCCCAGGCTGGCCACCCCAGGGCCTTGTGGGAGAGAGGAGCACCATCACTGAGCCTTGCAAACAGGCCGGCAGCGTGGCTGCCGTTGGAGGCAAAGCCGTTGGGACATGGCTGATGGGCCTCAGCCCGCCAGCCCGGACAACGCACCGGAAAGCTCTTCCTGGGGTGGGTGGCCAGCGTGGCATCGACTAAGCTGAGCTCTCCTTGCAGGGTGGGCCGAAAAGCGAACAGGGAGTTCTGGCTCCGAGCGGAGCTGGCCCGTAGCGGCCAGTCAGCAGCCTTGGCCAGGCCAGGGTCAGCGATGGGTGAGAAGGTGGGCTTCCATCTGCTGCTGTGATGGAGGGCATCGCTTCCTTCCTGCCAGGCTGCCACCTGATGAGCAGAGACAGGGGCTGAGGCCTGGGTGCCTCGAGGGGCCACGTGGGGCGGGAGCTGTGCTAGAAGGTCTCCGAGGGGGTCCGGGAGGAGCTGCAGGGGCTCAGACCACCGTAGCTCAGGAAAGGTTGGTCCTCCTTGTGGTTAGGGTGCGACGGACGACAGAAGGTAGAGATGAAAGGCGTCCTTCTGTGGGAGGGCGGGGGGTGGACGAGTCAACACCAGTCAGACGTGGGCCTATTTCACCAGGAAGGAAACGGGTCTGCTGCCCGACCACTGAGGCTACGGCCGCACCGGGACTGGCCGTGGTGGGACGGCCTTTCTCGCACCCGCGCTCAGGAAGCCTGTGGGGAAGAGACGGGCATGCCGCCAGCACCCGGACTCATGTCCTCATGCCGTGAGCTCTTCCCTCCAAGGTTTTCGGGGGAGATCCGCTTTCTAAGGAGGTAGATTCTATCAAGAAAAGAAAAAAAAAGACTGTTTGCAACCCGTGTGCTCACTGAGCAGCAGGGGACACACAGCTCCCTGCCCTTGGACTCCTTCAAGGAGGACCATGGCTGTTCTGTCCACGCTGCGGCCCGATCACTAGGGCTCCCAGCTACAGAGGAACCGGGACTGCACGTCCCCATACACGGAGACACGCATGTCCCCGGTGGAACCGTCTCTCAATCTCTGTTGAACCCGGTGCTTGCCGTGTCGCCTGTAGGATGCCATGCATGACACACAGGATGTAGCACACGTCAGCACGGTGGGATCACAGCAGCCCCAGATCAGACAGGCTGTGTGTTTTGTGTGTGGGTCCGTGTATCCTGGCCTTTCCCCCAGGACACAGAACTTCCAAATGAACCCGGAAACTGACGAGCTGGGTGTGCCTGAGACAGAGGAAGACCACCCAAGGGCAGCCTTTAAGGACATTAGGTATCACGTGGAGGAAACACGAAATATAATCGCTCGGATGAGACACCAAAGTGCAGGCAACAAAAAGAAAACAGATAAATGGGACTTTGCCAAAATTTAACCCAGGGAGAGAGGGGAGACGTCGTGCCATAAGGGACCCTGTATCTGGAATAGAGAACTCTCCTAAGTCAACAACAGCAAAGGACACCCAACTCCAGGAAAGGCCAAGGACCCTGAGCAGACGCACACAGACAGCCAATCAGCACGTGAGAAGATACGCAACATCACTAGTTGCCAGGGAGATGGAAGTCAGGACCATGATGAAACACCACTTCACACCCATAAGAAAGGAATTTATATGAAGAACAAAATCGGACAAGAACAAGTGCTGGTGGGAATGTGGGGGAGCTGGAGCCCGCGTGCACAGTTGGTGGAATGTACGACGGAGCGGCCATTGTGGAAAACGGGGTGGCTCCTAAAGAATTCAGTACAGGACGGCCACGTCACCCAGCAGGTCTACTCCGCACGCCCGGCCGGTGTGGCTCCGCGGTGGAGCGTCGACCTATGAACCGGAGTGTCACAGTTCAACTCCCCGTCAGGGCGCACGTCAAGACTGCAGGCTCGATCGCCAGTGGGAGGCGTGCAGGAGGCAGCCAATCAGACTCTCTCTCATCACTGATGTTTCTATCTCTCTCCCTCTCCCTTCCTCTCTGAAATCAATAAAATATATTTAAAGAAAATATATTGCCCTTAAAACTGGGACCCCCCCCCCCCCCGCAAGGCTGTGTGTAAGGCTGTGTGTGTGTGTGTGTGTGTCTCTGTGTGTCTGTGTGTGTCTCTGTGTGTGTGTCTCTGTGTGTGTCTGTGTGTGTGTCTGTGTGTGTGTATCTGTGTGTGTGTCTGTGTCCTCATGGTAAGAGTGAGGCGAGAGCAAGCCTGCCCTTCCTGACCAACGGGAACGTGAGGGAAGATGCCCTAACAACACAGCTCTTGGCGGGGGGTGGGGGGGGGGTGGGGGTGGGGGGGAGAGGAGGGAGGGAGGCTTCTCTCCGGGAAGCTGTGACCGGAACCAGCCCCCCATGGATCTGTACCCCAAATGGGAGACTCCAAAAACTCAAGCATGGAGAGCAAAGTGGTCTCAGACCAGTAGTTTGCCTGAGCACCTAGGAGAAGCAAGCATATTTTTTAAAGTAAGAAAGAGGTTTACTCCAGCCCGGCCAGTGTGGCTCAGCGGTTGAGCATCAGCCCAGGACGCCGTAGGCAGCTGGTTCTGTTCTGGGGCTGGGCATCTGCCGGGCTCGCAGGCTCGGTCCCCAGGAGGGGTGTGTGCAGCACCAGGCAGCCGGTCAATGTTCCTCTCTCATCGATGTTTCTCTTGATCCCTCTCCCTTCCTCTCTCTAAAAATCAATACAAACATTTTTTAGAAAAAGAGGTTTACTCTATTCAGCCAACATCTAGAGGTGACCCCGTGGCTAATTAATTTCCAATCTTTCTCACGTGTTCTCCTGTGCGCACATGAGAGGATCGGTTTTCCTTCCAGCAGCGCCTGTCTGCTCTCCCACTGCCCACTCCCACGCCTCTCTGTTGCGTATGAATCTCTCCCATCTCCACGTTCGCGGGAGCTTTTGGGTGGCAGTCTGTGAGTGATGTTTACTGAGGTACAGTTGCATGGGGGGGGGGGGTAAGTGTCTCCTGAATTAGAGACCAAAGGGTCTGGACCAAGGCACAGACCAGCGTGACGGAGGCCTGGTCAGGAGATGGGGCCCTGCTATCGGAGGTCCCCTCTCCAGCCCCGGCAGCCACACGACTTCCTTCCCAGGTTTAGCTTCCCTCTTCCGCTCGTCACCGCTCCGCCTGCTGTGGAATTTTATATGAAAGGAAAACAGATTTGCCCTGTGCCTGCTCCTCTCCCTCAGGTCAGTGCCCTGAGACGGCCCGTGTTGCTGGGGTTCGGCAGTTCGTTCCTCCCCATCGCTGAGGGGGCTTCATTATAAATCCAGGACAAGAAGATTTATTGCGAGTTCAGGACAGGGAGCTTTTCCTGGACATCTCGGCTGTGTCCAGCCCTGGTCACTGTCAGGCGGCCGCTCTGTGCCCAGCGCGCACGTCTTTGTGCGAACAAGCCCGTGAGAGGAGCATCGTGGGTTCAGAGAATTACAGCCACCACCACGCGTCCCCCAGGTCGGTGGGCGGTTTTGCATTCCTGCCTACTACACGTAAGAGTTCCGGGTGGTTCTCGTCCTTGTCCCCGTCTGGTTGTCAGCCTTTAATTTCCACGGTTCTGGCCGGGCTGTGGTTCCAGTGTGCGCTTCCTTCATGGCGGTGCCGAACGTTCTTCGTGTGCTCATTGGGGATTGTGTGTCTCCTTTTGTGACGTTTCTGTTTAAGTCTTTGGCCCATTTTAAAAATTATTTAAATGATTTCAAAGAGAGGAAGGGAGAGGGAGAGATTGAAACATCAACGATGAGAGAGAATCATCGGTCAGCTGCCTCCTGTACGCCCCCTGCTGGGGACTGAGCCTGCACCCCCAGGCATGCCCTGTCCCCCCTGGCATCACCGTGAAGCTGAGCTGCAGATCAATGGCCCGTGTATGGAGGGGCTGACTTCTGGGCTCTGTTCTGCTCCGCAGACCTGTTCGTGCTAAAGGATGAACACCACCTCGCCTAGGGCCGTGGCGCCCAGAGTCCTGAAATCAGGTCGGAGCCTCCTCTGACATTGTTCTTTCTCAAGATTGTGTTAATTATGCTAAACACTTGGCTGTGCCTATACATTTGATGATTAGCAGACACATGTCCAGGACAAAAGCGCACCAGCCCTCTGATTAGCAGTGCCTCAGGCTGCCGGTTAAGCATCAGGACCTGGCACCCTGACAACGTGGATGTGAATATGAGTAGTTCGCCTTTCATCGTGCTCAGCCGTGGTTCCTAGTCTTCATTCTAGAGGCTCAGCCCATATCATGGAATACTTATCCCTACATATTTCATTTTTACACTGTCAGGATTTTTTTAAAGTTGTTTCCAATTATACATGGTCAGGATACAGACATACGAAAGAGATTTGGATTTGATGTTGTACCTTGCAAACTTGCTAAACTTAGTTACTAGTTTTTGTTTTTTTTAAAGCAGGGGTTTTATTTTATTTATTTGTTTTTTAATCCTCACCGGAGGATATTTTTCCATTGATTTTTAGAGAGAGTGGAGGGGAGAGGGAGAGACAGAGAGAGAGAGAGAGAGAGAGAGAAACACATCTATTGGTAGAGGTAGAAGCACATGCCCTTGACTGGAATTGAACCTGAGACCCTCGAGCCAACAGGCCCACCCTCCAGCCACTGAGCCAAACCGGCCAGGGCTAGTTGCGAGTTCTCATAGCCTTTCTGGATTCTATAGTCTTTGCCGTGTGCACTGTGGTATTTCTCATGAGCAGCTTTTCTCTCCTATCTGTGAGCATTTCCCCTTCTCCGGCTTCTCCGGGCACTGGCTACACCTCCGAGCAGGCTGCGGGAGCAGTGGGTGTGCCCGTGGGCATCGTCCTGGCCCGGGGCCTCGCTTGTGACTGGGCGCTGATGTTTTCCCCATGTTTTCTGTGCAGCCACTGAAACGATCGCATGGGCTTTCCGCTTTGTCCCATCAGTGTGGTGTTACGGGTCCAACCGTATCCCCCGCCCCCAAAATATGTTGAGGTCCCAGCCCTCAGTCCTGAGGAATGTGACCATTGGAAATGGGGTCTTTGCAGATGCGATCAAGTTCAGATGAGGTCGTCAGGTGGGCCCTAACCCAATGCGACTGGTGTCCCTATAAGACAGTGGTTCTCAACCTTCTGGCCCTTTAAATACAGTTCCTCATGTGGTGACCCACCATAAAATTATTTTCGTGGCTACTTCATAACGGTGATGTTGCTACTGTTATGAATCATAATGTAAATATCTGATATGCAGGATGGTCTTAGGCGACCCCTGTGAAAGGGTCCTTTGACCGCCAAAGGGGTCGCGACCCACAGGTTGAGAACCGCTGCTATACGAAAGTGGTGTTACTCTGTCCACCGCAGCCTGCCCTCTGGCCCCCAAAGAGTCACATCCATCCAGTTTGCAAAATGCATGGGTCCTATCCCAACATCCCCCAAAGTCCAAAATCTGTAAATCTCAGTAGCTCCAAGTCCCTAATCTCAGCATCTACATAATGTAAATCAGGTCTGGGTGCGGCTCCTTGTAGATTCCTCCCCGCCCGCCCCTGCCCCCGCCCCAGGCAAATTCCTCTGCTCCTGTGCATTTAGCAAGCCGATCCTCTAATCCCCAAATGCAACTGTGTGCCAGGGGATAGACGTTCCCCTGCAAAGAGGGAGAGAGTGGCCCGGGCCTGGCTCTGTGGTTGAGCGTTGACCTATGAACCAGGAGGTCGCGGTTTGATTCCCTGTCTCAGCAACTTCGGGATCCAAGGAGCAAAGTCACAGGTTTCCAAGCCTCAGCGCTGTCCTCTGGCTGAAGGGCCTGCCTCCGGGCCACGGCTCCTCCCCGGTCTTCCGTCCCTGGCTGAGCAGGCAGTTGGTCAGAGGTCATCCCCTAAGCCTAAGCAGAATGGTTCCTGTGTGGCCTCATCATATTTATTAAAGCTGGGGGCAGTGAGACAGGGAAGGGCTGGGGCAATCCCAGGCGGTAAGGCTTCGCTCACTAAGAAGTCAGGGAAAGGGGGCCTTGGGGACAGGCTCAGGGGTTGCCTGGGACGAACGGCCACGCCCACTGCTGTCCTGGTTGTGAGCCTGTGGGGCCCCTTAGAGCTTAGAGATGCCTGCCCGTGGGGGAAGTAAGGGGGTAGGGAGGGCATGGGCCTGCTTCTGGGAGGGAGAGCAGGAGCTGGGACCTTTGTTTTGAGGGGTTTTAGAAGCTGGGCATTGCCCGGCCAGGTGCTCAGTGGTTGAGTGTTGACCCATGAACCTGGAGGTCACTGGTTCGATTCCCAGTCAGAGCACGTGCCTCGGTTGGGAGCTCAATCCCCAGTAAGGGCGTGCAGGAGGCAGCCGATTGATGATGTTTCTCTCATTATCTATCCTTCTTCTTTCCTCTCTCTCTCTAAAAAAAATCAATAAAAACATATTTAAAACGATAAATGCTTACATAGTTAACCTTTAAAAAAAAGCTGGGCGTTTAGGGAGGGATCAATAAAATATTCATCAGCGTTTAGCCTCTTAACTTCACCTGTCCTTGGGAGTGATTGGCGAATGGCGCTACTTGGATTTCTGCTGTCTCCCTGAGTATGCTTACCCCCCGCCCCCCCCGCCCCCCGCAGGGAGGTCCGGCTTCTGTGTTCTGCACTCGGTTCTGTCACTTTGCAGAGACAGTCGGCATGTTCCTGAGTGGAAAGCAACGCATGTAATACACGTGGCGCAGAAGAGAGGTGAACGGTCTTCATAGAGTTGGATTCTTGCCATGACTCCGAAGGTCTTAAAAACCAGAAATTCCGCTCCCTGTTTACTCACCCGGAGGGACAGGGACACGGAGGTAGAATAAGAACCAGGCTTCTGAGTGAAGATCCCAAGGAGTTACAGGCAGACGGATTCAGCGCATGTTCCCCAGGAACCTCGACCCAATGCAGGCTCCGGGAGTCCCTCTTCCGGGCACTCAGGACTGAGGGCTCCTTCGCCTTTCCTGCCACAACACCCACGCTTCCGCCTCTGACCCTGCGCCGAGGGAGGGTCCCATGGTGGTGTTCCTCCATCCAATTCAATGTGGTCAGGCGCTCAGAGATGGAACCACCTCCCCACCCCCCCACTTCCCCTGTGTTCCCTGTCCACGCCTCCCTCCCCCGCCACCTCCGACAGACGTCAGTACCTACTAAATACTCAGGAATGTTTGAGGGAATAAAACAAACCTTCCGCTTAGAGCAGGGGCTCCACCTGGCCTGCACATTAGTCACCTGGGGGAGCTTGACCACATCCCCAGCCAGGCCCCAGGCCGATTTCATCAGAGCCCTCCGGGCAGGCTCCGGGTGGCTTATCTGAACACTCCCCGGGTCAGTGGGCCGGGCAGCCAAGACGGAGCCACTGGACTCGAGGCTGTGACTGTACCACAGGGGTGCTCGAATGAAACAATATGTTTATCCGCTGCTGTCCCTGAATAATGTGTAATTTATACTCGTATAATGCTTTACAGTCTTCAAAGTGCAATGAGCTTTTAAACATTTAATAGAGGACCTGTATAATCCACTGTGGACAGGGATCTGTAGCAAATACCAGGAAGTTGTGTGTGTGTGTGTGTGTGTGTGTGTGTGTGTGTGTCTGGGGAGGGGAGCCCGGTGTGGAGTGGGGAAAGTGCTGATCCTGTGGTTTGAGGGATCTGCAGCGGAAAGGAAGCCCCGGGTGGGGGAGGCCCGGGGAGGAAGCAGCTTGAGATGAGGTGGTCGCAGGACCCGCAGTGTCCCCGGCGACTTGGGGGAGCTGCTCTCTGTCCGTCCGGAGGAGGGGCAGCGTCCCCGGGTTATGGCGTGCGGAGGCGCCAGCTCACTCGGATATCCTAGTGCGCTGGGACCAGTGTCCTAGGTGTGGGGCCTGTGAGTGCGCAGGGCCCAGGAGCGAGAGCGAGAGCGAGGGACTCCCTTCTTGGGGACCCATCCTAGGGCCCAGGCCGGCGTCCGGGCTCTTGATTGCTAGAACTCCCCTGGCGTTGGCATCAGTATTGGAGGGTCCAGGTGATGACTGGTGCCCCCCCCCCCCCCCCCCCCCCCACCCCCCCCGAGCGCCTTAGCTCTAGGTCCACAGCTTTGCAGCTCTTTGATGCCTCGGAGCCTTTGCTCCCCTCCTTCCTTCATCCTGTCCCTCCAGGACCAGCTCAGGCTCCACCCCATCGGGGCTCCCTCACCCTCAGGGCCAGGGGAACCGCAGCCCCGTTAGGGAACAGCCAGAGCCCTTCTTCCACTCCGGTCCCCCGTCCCTCTGTCCGTCCTCAACACCCGGAAGGCACCTGGTGCGTCTCCGTAGCCTGAGCACCCAGCACAGGTTGCCAGCCCTCCAGGCGGCAGCCAGGAGACTGGAGTGAGCGGTGGGTGGAGAGTGAGCGCCTGAATGAGCGGGTGAGCGCATGAATGGATGAGGGTGAATGAGCGAGCAGGACGGAGTGCGCGTGGGTGGAGGAGCGAGCGAGGGCGCGACAGGTGCGCGCGTGGGTAGGCGAATAAGGAAATGGCGAGGGAGCTGACAAGGGGCTGAGCGTGTGATGAGTGGGGTGAGTGGGTGGGTGGGTGGGTGCTGAGTGGGGGCGGGCGGGAAGCAGCGCCGCGGAGAACCCGCGGGGAGGAGCGATCCTCGCAGGAGGGCGGGAGCGAGGGCCCTGAGCGCGCGCCGGTCCTGCCCAGGGCCGCGTGGCCGGGGCGGGGCCGAGGGGCCCAGGCGTGGGGGTGGCGAGGAGTGGTGTGGGCGGGGCCAGTCCGGGAGTTGGCGGGCGGAGGCGGGGAGTGGGCGTGGCGAAAGCGTGGCACGGGCGGGACCAGCCTGAAAGCTGGCGAGGATTGGGCGGGGCCAGGCCAGTCAGGGAGCAGATGGGGGAAATGGGCGGGGCGAGCCGGGAGTGGGCGGGGCGAGTCCGGGCCGGGCCGGGCGCGGAGGGCGGGCGCGGAGGAAGTCACGTGGCGCGCGCTCACATGACTGGCGGTGCGATGGACCCGCTGCCCGCGGCGGCAGTCACGGCAGCCGCTGAGGTGGAGGCGGACGAGGAGGCAGATCTACCCGCGGCAGGTAAAGCGGTCGGGCGGGCTGGCGGCGCACCTGGGCCCGCGACCCCGGGGACCCCGCGGCCCTCGGCTCCCTTCCCTCCCGGGCGCCCCGCCGGGTCGGTTCGCCCGCTCCAGGGCGCGCGTGGCCCCGGGCGTCCGGTCTGCGGCCGCGGGTCCTGGGGCCCGAGCACCGGCCCAGGTTGGCACCTCGCCGCGCACTCCTGCCCGCGTCTTCCCGGGGGCTGTCCGGACCCCGGGGCAGCGGGTCTGCCCGCCCCACGCTTCTGCGGTGCCGCCCTGCCCGCGCGCGGCGTGGGCACCGCGCCTGGACCTGCGGGTCGCGGCCAGTACCCTGGTCGCTCGGGACGTGGGCGCTCTCCTCCGTAAGCCGTCCCATTGCCCGTAAGTGCGCTTCGGAGTGGATGGGCGTGGACACCGAGAAGCATGCGGGCGGCGTGGCTTGCCCAGGCTGCCCTGTTTAACGCCCCCTCCCTCCCCTCACTGGAGGGGACAAGCAGGTGGGTGTCGGTGTGACTTGCTGTTTCTTCTTGGCAGAGGGGCACACAGTTGGGGGACTCCGCCTGGGGGGCCTGACGAGGTGACCCTGAGTTCTGGAGGCTCTAGAGCAGCGGTTCTCAACCTGTGGGTCGCCACCCCTTTGGGGGTCGAACGACCCTTTCACAGGGGTCGCCTAAGACCATCGGAAAACACATATATAATTACATATTGTTTTTGTGATGAATCACTATGCTTTAATGATGTTCAATTTGTAACAATGAAATTGGGGGTCACCACAGCATGAGGAACTGTATGAAAGGGTCGCAGCATTAGGAAGGTTGAGAACCACTGCTCTAGTGTGTTCATTAGGGGGAAAGGGAGGCTGAAGCTGCCGGGGTGTTGAGGGGGCATTGCCCTGGGCTGGGCATTGCGCTGGGCTGGGCATTGCGCTGGGCTGGGCATTGCCCTGGGCTGGGCATTGCGCTGGGCTGCGCATTGCGCTGGGCTGGGCATTGCCCTGGGCTGGGCATTGTGCTGGGCTGGGCATTGCCCTGGGCTGGGCATTGTGCTGGGCTGGGCATTGCGCTGGGCTGGGCATTGCCCTGGGCTGGCCCAAGAGATGGGAAGCCCTGGGTGAGTCCTTCTGGACAGCCGCCCCCTCTCCCCCGCCCCCTGGCCTTTCTCCTCCGCTTGGAGCTCTGGGAGGGGAAGCATGTGATAGCCCCGCTGCCAATTAGAAAAAAAACACTGTGTTCATGACGTCACACCATTGAGCCCAGCCGGGACCCTGGCCGGTCACACCGGGAAGCGGTGATTGGGTGGGAATGCCCCCTCCCCGAGGGGTAACGCAGCCCAGAGGCCCTGCGTGTGGTGGCCTCAGGGTGTCCTTGCGGGTGTGGGGACTGACTGCACTGGGTGCTTCATGCAGGGCTCACCCACGGCTGCCCTGACGGTGTCATTTATGGCCCCACTGCCCTCCTGTGACTTCCTGGGACTTCCCAGGCAGCTGGCCTGCCTTGAGGTGGTGGTTTCGTTAGGCGGCTCCCGGTGGGGACAGGGCGGCTTTCCCGCAGCAGGGAGAGTCTCAGAGGGGATCCACGGACCGAGGACATGGCCCGTCACTTCCTTCCATCCCAAGCCGTCCCCCGTCCTGTGAGGCAGGGGAAGTGGTGGGCAAACCTTTGCACACTCGGAAAACCAAGCCAGAGGCCAGTGCCCGCTTGGGCACGGTTCAGGGGCCTGTCGTGGGGCGGGGCCGAGGCTGGGGGACTGGAGTGTGAGAACCTCAGCCTTTGAGAGTCAACTTGGTCCAGGGATGACGTGCGTCTTGCACTTTAGGAGAGGCTGGTTTTCACGGTTGAAGAAGCGGGAGTTGTGGTTCACGGATACGCAGCGAATTTCCGCTTCTCCGGTGTGGTGTCCGCGGGGCCAGCGCCATCGTCAGCGTTAATTGTGGGGACCGTGAGGTCTGCATCTCTCAAGTACCCTTGGGATTGTCAGGGAAGACAAAATGACTGTGTTCCCTGTGGTTTTCAGCATTTCCTATCATACGTTTAACCCGTGAGTGGTAACTCCCTCCTAAGAATTTAACACTGAAGTGTGAACTACATGCACAAACACATTTTCTTTGAAAGAAAGACCGTTACAGTTCAGGTTGAAGTCTCGCCCCCACGCAGTCCCCCTCTCTTTCCTGGAGGAGGCCGTCGCTCTCAGTTTGGGGGGCCCTGCCAGTCCCGTTTGTGTCCTTTTTATGTCTGTGGGCTCAGAAGACACATGCCTCCCCGCCCGCTGCCCGTGCCCCCCCCCCCCCGGGGAGCGTATTAGTTTCCTGCGGCCGCGGTAACAGGTTACCTCACCTTCAGCGGCTTAAGCCACATGCATCCATCACCTCACAGTCTGGTGGTCGGTAGTTGAAAGTAGGTTTTCCTGGGCTAAACCCCAGTGCGGCCCAGCTGCGTTCCGCCCGGAGGCCCTGGGGGACCCGTTTCCCGGCCTTTTGCAGCTCCCGAGGCCTCGGCATTGCTTGTGGTCGGTGCCCTTTCCCCTGTGGCTGTGGCCACAGCATTCCCATGTGTCATCTCTGGTTCTGCCTGTCCTTCCCCTGTTCCATGTGACGGCCCCTGGGGTTGCACTGGGCCCTTTACCCTGTAACCTAACAGCCCCAGGTTCTGGGGGTGAGCACGGGGGCGTCTTGGGATCCATTATTCTGCCAACTATTGAGATACTCGAAGAGCAGATTGCAGGGTTGTAGGGTTTGCACACTTTTTCAAATACACATTTTTATTGATTTCAGAGAGGGAAGGGAGAGGGGGAGAGAGAGAAACATCAATGATGAGAGAGAATGATGGATCGGCTGCCTCCTGCATGCCCCTCACTGGGGATCGAGCCTGCGACCCGGGCATGTGCCCTGCCCAGGAATCGAACCATGACCTCCTGGTTCATAGGTCAACGCTCAACCACCGAGCCACACCGGCCGGGCTGCACACTCTTTGTTTTAGCTGATACTAACCAATTACCCGCTGGTTGGCCATGGCCAGTTTATACAGTATTAGCCGTGGATTAAACGCATCCTTTCCCACAAGCTCGTCAACACGAAATCCTGTCTTTCAAACTCCCTTCAGACTTAGAAAAGTGAAGAAAGTGTTTCATTTTTGTTTTGATTGGCGTTTCCTTGACTATTCATTAGTTCCTTGAAGTTTAGTTTCTTGTAGTAATTTCACCGTGGATGGTTCTGGACTGCCTGTTCCTATCTTTTGCCTGTTTTCTCACGGGAATGCCTTTCTCCTTTACGGGTTTGTGTAGCAGTTCTTCCCGTACTTGGACGTAAGCCCTCTGTGAGTTTATTGAAGCTCTAGCTACCGAAGTAGCTGACTGACCAGAACGTTCTGTTCCCGGCCGGTGCGGGAGGAGTGCTTGTCCCGGGGCCTCTCTGAAGCCATAAACTCAGCGACTGTGACAGAGTAAGAATGGCAGAGAAGACGTGATGCGCGTGCTTGTCCTGTCCAATGGCACCGCACGCGACAGAAACTTGCACGGGCCACACCGCGCCCTGCGCGCCCCAGCCCGGTCTTGGGAACAGGAGCAGCGCATCCCGCGGCATTCCATTCATTCCACCAGGAAGCTCCCCGAGCCGTTTGTCTTTGCAGAACCGGCTGCCTCCTGATGGCCTGTGGGGTCAGGCCAGAGCTCTGCCGGTCACCCTCACCGCCCGCCGCCGCCCGCTGCCGCCTGCCCTGCTGGGCGATTTCCATGCCTCCATGCCGCCGCCCTCGCCTGCTCCTGCCTCATACATTTGTTGAGTCCACTGAGTTGCTCTGAAGACGTCGCACTGGCCTGCGATGAACTCGGACCTCACAGCTCTGCCTGCGCTCGGCGGTCCCTCCCTGCCTCCCACACGCTCCCATCCCGGCTCCTCCGGAAGGAGCCGGTTCCTCTCCCAGGCCCAGGCCTAGAGTACCTGCTGCACAGAAAGGGCGCCGACGTGTGAGCAGACTGGCGTCTTTGTCAGGGCCTTTTTTAGGATGGTATCGCCTTTTCATGTGGTTCTGTGGATGTTCTTGAAGTTTGTGTCGTGATCTTTACACGCTGTCTCTCTCACTCACACACACACACGATTTGCAAGGTAAAACGTGTCCATTCGGAGAAAGAGGAAGTAACGGACGCACGATTATGTAGAACAGATTTTGGCAGAGTCTGTGGTTAGCAAGAAAGAGATGTGCTCCGCCGGGGGAATTCTGTCTGGGTGTTCATCTTCCCTTCCTGAGAAAACGCCTCCCAGGAGGGCTGTTTGCCGCGTGCTCGCCGGGGGCCAGAGGCGGGACCTGCTGTGGCCACTGTGGTGAGAGGCTCGGAGCGCCGCTGGGGCCGACCCCAGGCGTGTGGTGATCACCCCCCTCCCCTCGGAGGCTGTAGTGTTTGGGGCCTTTGCATGAATTAGCGAGACATCCCAGCCAGACTCGGGCCGGCGTGCTTTGTGGAAATGTCAGGGCTAAGATCCGTTTGTTGGTTTCACAGCTGACGCTGCTGGGGAGAACCTGAGGCCCTGGCACAGTCGGAGGGCTCGCCAACAGCACAGCCTGGCCCAGATAGGGACAAGCATAGGGTTTTATTGATCTCGGATGGAAGGGAGGGAGAGAGAGAGAATCACTGGCCGGCTGCCTCCTGCCTGCCCTACGGTGGGGACCATGCCCACAACCCGGGCCTGTGCCCTGACGGGAATCGAACCGTGACCTCCTGGTTCATGGGTTGACGCTCAACCACGGAGCCACGCGGGCCGGGCATGAGGATCGTTTTGCAGGAGGTTTGGGTTCCCTGTTTCACTCTCCAGTTAGCAGTGGGGAGAGGGCGTATTGTCTCTCATCCCTCCTGGCAGAGTCCTGCGTTAGTCAGCAGGTCGCCCCGCCCCGCCTGAGGTCTGTCTGAGCTGTTGGTCCGCCCAGGGCGCCGGTGCGTCCAGCTGCTTCCGGGGCCCGGCGTCTGTGTGGCAGCAGGAGGGGTGTCTGGGAGCCTCACCTGCTGCTCGGAGCAGAGGCCTGTGCGGTGGCGGAGGGTCAGGCGGCTCCTGACTGAGCACTTACCTTGGGACGTAATTGCACCTCCCGACTCCGGAGAAATTCCGGCCGCGCTGCAGCGGGTCGGCTGTCCCCGAACTGGCCACTCACTGCGGTGCCGTGCACGAGGGCGGAGCGAGCTGCGTCTCAGCTCGCGGGAATCCAGGAAGGTCAGTGTGACAGTGTGTGCCCCGCGCCTCCAGCTCCTGGGGCCGCAGTGACGTGGGAGGCTCGCGGACATCCCTGCAGAAGTGAAGGTTGAGCTGTGTCGTGGGGCGTGGACACGCTTCTCCGAGGTGGACTGTGTGATGGGCGGGCTCCTCGGGAGGAGAGGCCCGTGGAGGGCGAGCTGTGCAGAGAACGGTGGCAGCGTGGCCGGGCCGGTAGCCACGCCTCCCTGACACCTGCGTGGGACCTGTGTGCAGAGCCCTGCTCCTCCAGTGGTCCTGTGGCTGGAGCAGTCCCGTCACCCTTATGTTACAGATGGGGAAACCGAGGCATGCAGCAGGCCCGTCCCTTGCCCGGGACCACACAGCTGGTAAAGGTGGAGCTGGGGTCCAGCCCGGGCCTCGGGCTGCAGTTAGGACCGGGTGGATGTCCGCTCCTGGCGCAGTCCACGTGGCTGCCTCTGTGCCTCCCTTAGCATCCGCTGACCCCGCTCCCGGCGGACTGCCCCCCGCCCGGCGGCTTCCCTTACAGATGGTGGGCGCCCCGTCTCACGGAAACCCAGGGCCCTGGGAGGCGCCGTTCTTCTCTGGAAGGGAGAGCGTGTGAACAGTGACACGGGACAGGAGAGACACGTGACCCTGCGTGGCTGCGGGAGGAGCTTGGCGGAGGAGCCGTTGCAGCAGAGTTTGGGGATCAACCCTGTGCCGCGCCTGCAGACAGTGCGCAGGGCAGCCGGGAGCCGGGACCCGCCCATGCTGGCGTCCAGGTGAGGCCGCTGCTGAGTCCGTGCGCAGCTGGCAGGGCTCTGGCTTCCCGCAGGGAGTCAGGAGCTCTGGGCACATCCCAGGGGAGAGGCGAGCCTTCTCCTCTTTCTTTTTCAATATCTTTTGTCGATTTTATTTTTTATTTTATTTTTTTAGAGGAAGGGAGGAGGATGGAGAGAGAGCAACATCGATTGGCTGCCTCCCACACTGAGGATGGAGCCCGAAACCCGGGCCTGTGCCCTGACCAGGAATCAAACCAGACACCTCCTGGTTCATGGGTTGACGCTCAACCCCTGAGCCATGTGGGCCGGGCAGGGGAGCCTTCTTTGCACAGAGAGCGAGGCTCCAGATCAGCGCCGGTGCTGTGGCGGGAACCGCTGGCGACACAGGGGTCTCGCTGGACGTTTGCCCGTTCCCAGTCTGCCCACGCCGGCTCCCCAGGCGATGCTTTCCGGTTGGCGAACTGCATTCCGGGTGTGGACTCGGCGGGCGGCTGGAAGGCAGGGGTCCCGTCCTCCCTCCGGGGTCCCTGCGTGCATCAGCGAATGGTGGGTAAATGGGCTCTGTGGGGTGACTGGGGCTCGGGCAGGAGCCCGGATGTGGGTGGAGCCCGGGGTCCGCATGAGCGCTGCCTGGGATCCACAGGGTCCGGTCGGGGAATTTGGAATATTTCCATTTCATGTCAGAAGATTCTAGAAAACCCGAGCCACTTTCAGACTGAACAGCCAGACCCAGGATGAGGTTTAAGAAAGAAGGAAAACCAAAACGGTTGAACTTAGAGACAAGGAGTTTTTTTTGTTTTGAACTTTGAACTCCTACGGTGTGAGTTATTCCAAGATCCCCCAAATTAGCCAAAGTAGTCTCCCCTAAACTTTGCAGGAAGTCACTGCCTCCCCAGCTAACGATGCAGGGAGACCCCGGGAACCCGCGCTCCAGGTGGGTCAGGGATCACCTGGCAGGTGACGGTGTCGGCTTTGACTTAGTTTTCTGACGTCTGAAGCAACAAACCAGTGATTTTTTTCCCCTTTGTGGTCTGGGCCCTTGCCTCTCCCTCAGGGAGGAACAGCCACTCTCAACTTGAAAATGTATATGTGTGTGCGAGTGTGTGTGTGCGAGTGCGTGAGTGTGCATGAGTGTGTGTGTATATGAGTGTGAGTGTGCATGAGTGCGTGAGTGTGCATGAGTGTGTGTGTATATGAGTGTGAGTGTGCATGAGTGCGTGAGTGTGCATGAGTGTGTGTGTATATGAGTGTGAGTGTGTATGAATGTGCGTGTGAGTGTTTGTGTGGTCACACGTGTCACAGGTCCCAGGACAACCAATCCACCGTCTCTGTGACCAGTGGGGCTCCGGCTTCATGTCTGTGAAATGGGGTCACTGTAGCTGCTGGGAGTGCTGCAGGGCTGGCAGGGGTGGGGGTGGGGAACGTCCGCCCGCGGGCTATGTATGGCCCGAGAAATCCTTTGGTCTGGCCCTGCCAAGGCACCCGCAGGCGGACTCGAGACTCAGTCAGTCTAGGCCAGGGGTGGGCAAACTTTTTGACTCGGGGGCCACAATGGGTTCTTAAACTGGACCGGAGGCCGGAACAAAAGCATGGATGGAGTGTCTGTGTGAACTAATATAAGTTCAAAGTAAACATCATTACATAAAAGGGTACGGTCTTTTTTTTTTTTTTAGTTTTATTCATTTCAAACGGGCCGGATCTGGCCCGCGGGCCATAGTTTGCCCACGGCTGGTCTAGGAGCTTTTTCATAGCAACATCCATCTTTACGAAGTGAAGCGTATGAAGCGAGTGACGTTACAAATACCCGATGGCCGTTGGCAGAAGAAGGCCCTGCCCTGCTTAGAGGGTGCTGGCTGAAGCCCCGGGAAGGTTCTGGGCGCCACGGCGCTTGGTCGGCAGTGGCTCCGGTGTCAGCGGCGTTTGGCGCTGCGCTCAGTTCTCCCGGTGACCGGCGGAGCCCGTGGTGAGAGCATGGCGGGCTCACCGGCCCGTGAACACTTCGCTGGCCCAGTGCTGTTTGCACTGTGTCGGGGGCCGAAGTTCTCAGCTGACACCAGGGAAGGCCCGCGGGACCGTGAGCGGTGGTTTATCCTTACCGGGTTTCAGGGCAAACACACCGTGGGGGAGATGGAAAAGCTTTTTCTCGTCTCTGAAATGTAACTGGATTAGAAGGATATTGGAAGCAAGGCCCGCTGGGAGCAACGCTGCTCGCCCGGCCGTTTGCGTGGCTCGCTGGGCGGGCTTGCTGCTGCGGGAAAAGTGGGAAGAAACGTGGTCGTGCAGACACGCTGGGTGTTGAAAGCGCATCTGCTGCGGCCCAGGCGCGCGGCGGACACAGATGGCGGCCCGAGTCCCAGGAAACGGTAACGTTAGCACAGTGAGTGGTCACAAGAGAAATAAGTCAGCGGCAAGGGGAGGCCATGGGAAGCTTCTGTTACTTGAGCCCGGGGTTAAGGGTAGTGCAAGGATTGGCGGGGGCGGTGACTTTTCAGGGAGAGCCGCCCCCAGGAGGGACGGCTGCTTCCCGCTGTGCTTCCCGCCGTGCGGCGTCGGGGTGTCTTGACCGCCCCCCCATCTGCTGAGCCCTCGATTCTGAGGCCGAGGCCGAGATAAGGCCGAGGAAACTTCTGCTTCCACTTCCTGAGAACAGTGTGTCGTGTCAATTGAGAACAACAGAGTCGCTTGGAGACGTTTTAATCGGAGGAGGAACCGGTCTCGTGAGCCTGGAGGGACGTTGGTTCACGTGAGCGGAGGACAGTGCTGGCCCCTTCGTGTTGTCCCCGCGGGGCGTTGTCCGGGTTAGAGAATGCTGGCTGAATGGTGGGGCCGTCGCGCGTCACCGTCATCCCCACCGGGAGTGAGTGCCCGCGGCAGCTGCCCGAGCGCCCGCCCCGTTAGGTTTGGGGCATCAGATCCCCTCCCTCGGCTCGCCCTGTGGCAGCGACTCAGTGTGCCCCTGACCAGCAGCCTCACCGGGGAACTTGTTAGAATTTCCGATTCTTGCCCGGCCGGCGTGGCTCAGGGTTGAGCGTCGACCTATGTAAGAACCAGGAGGTCAGGGTTCGATTCCCGGTCAGGGCTCCTGCCCGGGTTGCTGGCTCAATCCCCAGTGTGGGGCGTGCAGGAGGCAGCCGGTCCATGATTCTCTCTCATCTTTGATGTTTCTCTCCCTCTCCCTCTCCCTTCCCCTCTGACATCAATTAAAAAAAAATGAAAGAGAAGGAAGACACGTTTGGTTTCAGAGACACGTCCCGGCCTCCGGACGGGGCAGGACCTTCCTCCCTGCTGCCTGTGGCGCCAGGCGACCCTTCCTCACACGGGGGCTCTGCCAGCGGGGAGCGCCCAGGGAGTGCCTGGCCACGAGTTAGGGGACCCCAGTGCTCAGTGCCGCCCTCCACGTGGGGCAGGGCTGCCTGTGAGTGGCCGGCCTGTGCCCGCTGGGCAGAACGGCCACTCCCCCCCTCCCCCGCCCCCCGCCTGTGACCTCTGCCCCGTCAGCATTTGCTGAGTGAGGTTGGCTTTGGCTTGGATAAAGCGAGGGCATGCGTGACGGCACGGCTCACTGGGCAGACCTGCGTGTTTCCTGGCCCTTTGGACTCTGATGAGCAGGGCTCAGATGTCACTGCTGACGGGCCTGGAGCCGGACCGTGCGGTGCAGACCTGGTGGGGACTGCCGCGGGTCCGATGAGTGTGAGAGGGCCGGCAGCTCTGTGCACCGACGTCTCACCATGACGCCTGCCAATGGCCGCCTTGGCGGAGCAGGACTGCACGCACACGCATGCACACGCACACACACACACGTACACTCACACGCATACACGTACACACACTCACAGACATATACATGCTCATATACACACACACTCATATACATAGCCACACCCCACACACGCACACACATGCACACACACATATGCACACACTCACAGACATATACATGCTTATATACACACACTCATATACATAGCCACACCCCCATGCACACACACACATGCACACACTCACAGACATATACATGCTTATATACACACACTCATATACATAGCCACCCCCCACGCACACACACACATGCACACACTCACGCACACACACGCACACACTCACAGACATATACATGCTCATACACACACACACTCATATACATAGCCACACCCCACACACGCACACACATGTATGCACATTTGTATGCACCGACTTGTGCATGCTTATATACACATGCATTCATAAACATACGCACTCAACACACACACATGCACACCCCTAATGCACGCTCAGATACATGCACACATTCCTCCTGCACACACGTGCCCACACGTGTGTGCATGTGGACACATGTTTTAACAAGTTGCACACGTGCTCCTCTGCTGCGACGTGGGGTCCTTGGTAGGAGGCCACAGCACAGGCGTGAAGAGGGAGACGCAGGTGCAGCTGGGAGGGCCAGGCCCCCCGCGTGGGCTTCTCAGTCCCGGACGGACGCCGCCCCGAGGCTGCCCTGGGCACTCAGGCCTCAGAGCTCTCGCTGCTGAGTGTCCGTGGTTTCCCCGGGCCCCTGGGGGCCCCCAGGAACGGCGAGGCCTGGCTGCTTTTCTCTCTTAAGCTGCGGCCGTGAAAGGCGGCTGCGCTTTACCTCCTCACACGCTGAGCAGCTCCGCAGCTGGCAGGGAGGCGGCATTGGCTCTGCCCGCGTCCGGCTGAGGCTGTGAGGGGTCAGCCACAGCAGGCGGGCCGGCCGCTCCGTGAGGAACTGGGAGAAGAAAGACCCTCGCTTTGCTGTGCTTCCTGGAAAAGACCTTCCCCGCGGCCCTGGACTTAGACCCTCACGGAGAGGATCTTCTCTCTGGGACTCTGTACGGGGACCGGGCTGCCTGCGTGATGTCCTGCGTGCCTTTGCCGGGTCCCGGCTGCCCGCTGTGGCGGGGCGTGCGCCCTCCTCGGCGAGGCGCGGACGCTGGGGCTTGGTTCTCTGATTTGCAGGATCGGGACCGAGCCCTATGCACACGCGGGGTCTTACATGTGAATGAGTTTCACAGGGGAAGGAGGTGCGTGTGGTAGAAACGGACGCGCAGACAAGCACGTGGCCGGCTCTTGTTGGAGCCTCTGGCGCACCCGTCCTGTCACCTCCCTTCCTCCCACGTTGAAACGGGACCTGGAATGTGGGTGTGTTTGCTGGTCTGCATGCAGGCGGGCCCAGGAGCAGGGCCTGGCCTGAGTGCCACTCGCGCGTGAATGACGGGTGTGACCCAGGTGGGCGTGGGGTTTGCGGGGGCCTGGCCTGGGGCTCTGTGCTGGGCTCCCTGACCGTGCGGGGACTGAGAGCCGGCGGGAGCCCCGCTTTCTGAGCGGCCGGTCCTCCTGAGCGTCTCCTTCTCTCCGCAGGCCTGCCCACGCCCCCGGCCAGCGAGCGCAGGGACCCGGATCCCAGGCGGATGCAGGTGCCGCCGGGCAACCCGCTGCTGCTCTCGCACACGCTGCAGGAGCTGCTGGCCCGCGACTCCGTGCAGGTGGAGCTCATCCCCGAGAAGAAGGGCCTCTTCCTCAAGCATGTGGAGTACGAGGTGTCCAGCCAGGTAACCCGCGGGCGGGGCCCCCGGGAAAGGCCCGGGGATGGCAGGGCCTTGCCGGGGGCGAGTCCCTGCGTCTTTTGTGTGTGTGTGTGAGAGTGTGTGCGTGTGAGTCCTCACCTGAGGATACTCTCTCCATTGCTATACAGAGAGAGGAAGGGAGGGAGGAGAGAGGGGAAGAGAGAGAGGCATTGACTGGTTGCCCCCCACACGCACCCCGACCGGGGGCGGGGAGTGAATTATCACCCAGGTACGTGCCCTTCACTGGGCATTGAATTTGCGACTTTTCAGTGCAGGGGCCGGCGCTGTAACCGTGGAGCCGCCGGCAGGGCCGTCCGCTGTCTGCTGGTGGCCTAGCCCCCCTTGTACCCCCGCCCCGTACTTGGGCGGGATCCCAAGTAGAGTGGACACCCCCACCTTCTTGTTTCTTCCCATCCACACTTTCAGTGCTTTTTACAGACGCTCTCTTTGGGGCGGGTTTAGGCCACAGCAAAGGGAAGCAGGAGGTACGGACTCTCCCACGGCCTGGCCCCCACGCGCGGCCTCCTCGGCCACGTCCCCCCCTCGCGTGGGGCACTGGCTCCCCTCGGTGAGCGGCACTGACCCGCCCTGTCACCTGCTGTGGCCCACAGGCCCCTCGGGGTGGACGTGCTGTGGGTTTGGGCAAATGCATATGACGTGTCCCATGACCGTGTCGTGTCCTGCAGGGCAGTTTCAATGCCTGGTGTCCGGGGCTCCACCTGCTCACCCCTCTCCTCATCCCTGTTACCCCTGGCAACCACTGACCGTCCCTGCCCTCACAGTTTTGCCTTTTCCAGAGCGTCCCAGCCTCGGAATCACTCGGTGTGTAGCCCCCTCAGACCGGTTTTTCCGCTGAGTGTTGTTATTAGCGATCAGTGTAGCATGTTGAACTTTATTTTCATTTATTTTTTTATTGATTTCAGAGAGGAAGGGAGAGAGAGAGAGAAACATCAATGAGAGAGAATAATTGATCAGCTGCCTCCTGCACGCTCTCTCCTGGGGATCGAGCCCACAAACTGGGCATGTGCCCTCGACCGGAATCGAACCTGGGACCCTTCAGTCCGCAGGCTGACTAGGGGGCGTGTTGAACTTTAGACACAGCTGCGCACACACGTTTCTCCTGCGAGCTCTGGTTATGCTGGACCCAGGTCGGGCTTCCCTGGTGATGAGGACGCTGTCCTCTGCAGCCGGCAGCCTCCCCAGCGCTGGGCCCACAGGTCCACAGCCCGCTGTGCGCCCCATCTCAGTCCACATTCCGTGTCTGGTCTGACGCTGGGGGGCGGAGCTGCTGTCTCAGCATTATTTGCAGGTGTGTGTTGAGGACACCCCCCAGTGAACTAACGAATGCACTATTCGCCCTGGCTGGTGTGGCTCAGTGGATACAGTGTCAGCCTGCGGACTGAAAGGTCCTGGGTTCGATTCCGGTCAAGGGCACGTACCTCAGTTGCGGCGGCTCCTGGCCCTGGCCTGGGGCGTGTAGGAGGCAACCAATCGATGTGTCTCTCTCACATCGGTGTTTCTCTCCGTCTCTCCCCTTCCCTTCCGCTCTCTAAAAATCAATGAAAGATATCCTCGGGTGAGGATTAACACAAAAGAACGCGCTGTTCTCTCTCGGACCCAGGTGACGTGGTTCCGTGACATCGGACTGCGCAGTGTGTAGCGGCTGCGTTACCAGACGAGGGAGGGGGGTCTGCCTTGGGTGGAGGCCGGGGTGGGGTGGGGTGGGCGGGCCCATGAGGGAGGTGTCACTTCCGCGGGTCCTGCTGGGAGGTGGACCCGCTGGTGCCACGGCTGAGGCGGACCTGGCCTTGCAGCGCTTCCGGGCCTCCGTGTACAGACGGTACAACGACTTCGTGGTCTTCCACGCGCTGCTGCTGCAGAAGTTCCCCTACCGCATGGTGCCTGCCCTGCCGCCCAAGAGGATGCTGGGAGGTACAGCTGGGCCTGCGGGGGGAGAGGGGGTGTCAGGAGGGGGCTGCCCCGGGTGCTGGGTCCACCCTCCGCTCTGGGCCGTCTTCCCTGGCACAGTGCTTGCCCCTCGGTAATCTGCTCACGGGCCGGGCAGACGAGTGGGACGGCACCTGTACCCGTGGCCTCCGCGGGCCCTCTGCTCGGTGACTGACGGAGGCCCGCTGTGCCCGTCCGTCCGGGAGCCCCTGCGGGAGGCCCCGAGTGGCCTGCTCTGCCTGCTCCCGGAGCCGGGGCCTCAGCAGCCGCACGGCCGTGAGTGGGTGGTTCTCAGGGAGCGGGGAGTGCAGGGGCCTCCGATCTGACCTGCGTCTGAGAGGAGATAGAAAGGCCGTCGGCATTGCTGCCCCTGCACTTCCCTGGGGCCAGGCCCAGGCGCCTGTCCTGCCTGGCCTGTTTCTGCGGGTGCGGGTGTGGGTGCGGGGACGGCGGCTGCCTCCTGTCCTGTCTTGGTGACCTCGGTCCCCCGGCCTGTCCCCGACCCAGAATGCACTGGAGAGGGCGCACGCCCAGGGCCGGCCGCTGAGATTCTCAATTACGACATCCCCGAGTGGGAAACGAGGCTGAGGTTTGATACAGTTTCCAGTTTCCAGCTTCTGAACCAACCTTGTCCGTACACTGTCCCCCTCCTGGCCGCCGGCCGTCCCAGGTCTAGAGAAGGGACTCTCCCGCCCGCGGGAGCCCGCAGGACACTCATTCGCTCACAGGGCCTGCGGGGCCGAGTCCCGGATGGGGTGCCTGCTGAGACCCAGGCGCCAGGTCAGCGGGGGGCGAGTGGGGTGGGAGTCTCGAGCCCGGAGCGGCAGGCACAGCCCAGTTGGGCGGTTCTGGTTCAGCGTCTGGGACGGCCCGGCCTCTGGGCAGGGTTCCTGCTGCCCAAGGGGCGCTCGCAGGAACTTGGCAATGACCTTCTAGACAGGGTTTCTCTTTAGGGCCAGACTAAATACCTCGAGGTGCGTGGGGGCGGCTTTGCTTTCTGAAGGGAAGTACTGAGCCCCGTGAGGCCCGTTAATCGGTTCCATCCAGGGTGAGGGGCAGCGAGGTGGAGGGAGAGCTGGGCGAATCGCTGCGTGCGGCACGCCCTTCCCTGTCGGAGGCGACGGCGGTGTCTGCCATGTGCGCAGACGCGGGTCGGAAGCACAGGCTCGCGGCTCCCCTCGGCCGCCCGACCACGCGTTTGTGGGGTGGTGAGGGGGCTCTGCCGCGTGGAGAGTGCAGGGTCCCCGCCCGAGGGGGCGCCCAGACCCGTGTGACCGAGCTCTGCCTGCAGCGGACAGGGAGTTCATCGAGGCGCGGAGGAGGGCGCTGAAGCGCTTCATCAACCTGGTGGCCCGGCACCCCCCCTTCTCGGAGGACGAGGTCCTCAGGCTGTTCCTCTGCTTCAGCGGCCCTGTGAGTACCCGCCCTGGGCCGGGGTCTGCTGCCCGCTTGCCCTGTGCCCGGGTTTCCTGCCCTGAGATGGGGCGGCGGGCGGGGGGTGTTGGAGGCTCCTCCATCGTGACTTGGGGCTGGGCTGCCTGCGGCGCGGAGGCGCTCTGTGCGGTCGGGACCTGAGCTGGAGAGCAGTGGGGAGCATGGGCCGGAGGCGGCGGGAGAGTGCGTGTCGCATGTTCAGGCGGACGGGGCACGCTTCCCTCGGGCGGGCTGAGCTGTGTTTGGACGGCCGGTCTCCGACTGTCGGCGGCCGTGGCGGTCAGCGGTTTCTCTCTCCTTTCCCAGGACGTGCAGAGCAAGTTGAAGGAGTCGGCTCAGTGTGTGGGAGACGAGTTCCTGAACTGTAAGCTGGCGACTCGGGCCAAGGTACTCGTCTGGTTGGGGTCCGACTCCCCGTGGCCAGGCATCCCTCCCACATGGAAGGGTGCAGGGGACAGAGACCCGCCCCTGCCGTGTGCCGGGAGGGGCCAGGCCGGAAGGCCACCTCGGAGGTCAGACGTCTGAGCTGTGCGGCCGGACACCAGGCTCGTCGTGACTCGGATGGACACGAGCTCGGTGGCCAGCCTTTTTCCGGGGCTCGGTCTTTGCCTGGTTTAGTTTAACGTCAGTTCACCGGGTCTTTCCCCAAAGGGTTAAGGCAGCTGTTGGCAGCTCTTTTCCTGCTTCCGCTGCTTCTCCACGTGAGCACGCCCTAGGCCTTCCTTCACGGCTGAGCCCTCGCTCCCTCAGTCAGCGTCAGGCTGGAGGGACGTGGCTGCGAGGCCTCCTCCCCTGACGGCCCGTCCGGTTCTCCTCCACTGCAAGTCGAAGGCTGTACCCGGTGTTTCTGCAGGGCCTCTGGTTTCATCAGTTTCAGGGGACGCTGGAGTCGTGGCCTCGCTGGTTGTTCAGCTGTGTGTGCCATGTGCTGTGTGTACTGTGTGCCATGTGTGCTGTGTGTGCCGTGTGCTGTCTGTACTGTGTGCCATGTGTGCTGTGTGTGCCGTGTGCTGCCTGTACTGTGTGCCATGTGTGCCGTGTGTTGTCTGTACTGTGTGCCATGTGTGCTGTGTGTGCCGTGTGCTGTCTGTACTGTGTGCCATGTGTGCTGTGTGTGCCATGTCTGCTGTCTGTACTGTGTGCCATGTGTGCTGTGTGTGCCGTGTGCTGTCTGTACTGTGTGCCATGTGCTGTGTGTGCCGTGTGCTGTCTGTACTGTGTGCCATGTGCTGTGTGTGCCGTGTGCTGTCTGTACTGTGGGTACTGTGTGTGCCATGTGTGCTGTGTGTGCTGTGTATGCCGTGTGTACTCTGTGTGCCGTGTGCTGTGTGTACTGTGTGCCGTGTGCTGTGTGCCATGTCTGTGATGATATTTGTTTCTCTTACCCACGCTGGGGTGCAGGGCCCTGTGCTGGTCCCACACGACCTGGATTTGGGAGCCCGTGTCCTCTGGGTCTCCTGTGCTGAGAGGCGTACACATGTGGCGGTTCATGGTCACAGCTCCCCTCTCCTCCCGCCAGGACTTCCTCCCCGCCGACATCCAGACGCAGTTCGCGGTCAGCCGGGAGCTGATCCGGAGCATCTACAACAGCTTCTACAAGCTCCGCGACCGGGCCGAGCGGATGGCGACCAGGGCCATCGACAACGCTGCTGACCTCCTCATCTTCGGGAAGGAACTGAGGCAGGTGGCCCGGAGGCTTGCGGGCCCTGGGGTGGGAGGGGCCTTAGGCTTTGGTGCTGGGCTTATGCGTTTCCCATAAGACCCTGTTCTGACCTGTCCCGCTCCTGCAGGGAGGGGAGGGGTGCACATGGGGCTCACTCCTAGAAGGAGAGGTGGATTTCCACACACGACGCTTGCCGGGCCCTCGTAGGCCGTTCCCCTGCTGTCAGGATTAGACCTCAGATTGGTTTGACTTTGGGAAGGACATGGCGGCTGTGGCTGCCGCCCTCAGGAGAGGCCTTTCCCGGACTCCGCCCTCCACAGGAACTGGCTCCCAGGCCCGCCCTGCGCCCCGCAGAGGCCTTGGGAGGAGCGGGAGAGCGGTTCTGGGCTGAGGCCCTTCCTCCCCCAGCCCCCAGGCATCCCGTGGCTGCTGAGCAGCGAGGGTCCCGGTCAGGAGACGTGCGGGGACCCCGTGACGTGTTGGACGGAGGCCGGTGTCGGCTTGGACTGCCGGCAGCTTCTGGGCCCTGAGTGTCTCCTGTTGCGTTTTCCTTCAGCGCTTTAGGGTCCGACACGACCCCGCTCCCCTCCTGGGCCGCTCTGAACAGTAGCACGTGGGGGTCCCTGAAGCAGGCGCTGAAAGGCCTGTCCGTGGAGTTCGCTGTGCTCGCAGACAAGGCCGCGCAGCAGGTGAGCGATGGGCTCCCGCACACCCGCTCCAGAGCGCCGGGCCGCGGCCCACACGGCTCCCTCTTCCCAGGTAGCCTCGGGGCTTGGGGGCCCCCGGAACCCCGGAACAGGATGCAAGTCCCTCTCTGAGTCAGTTTTAGCGTCTTTTCTGATTCAGCCTCAGGGCTGTTCCCGCCTAGAGAGGGCGGAGGTCGGCCCTGACGTGGAGCGAGGAGCGGCCCTCCGTCTCCAGGCCCCTCGGGCTCCAGGCCCCTCGGGCTCCAGGCCCCTCCGGCTCCAGGCCCCTCGGGCTCCAGGCCCCTCCGGCTCCAGGCCCCTCAGGCTCCAGGCCCCTCGGGCTCCAGGCCCCTCCGGCTCCAGGCCCCTCCGGCTCCAGGCCCCTCGGGCTCCAGGCCCCTCCGTCTCCAGGCCCCTCCGGCTCCAGGCCCCTCGGGCTCCAGGCCCCTCCGTCTCCAGGCCCCTCTGGCTCCAGGCCCCTCGGGCTCCAGGCTCTGCTCTGAGCTCACGGACGAAGGGTGTCGTTTCCCGCAGCCTCGCTGACCTTGGTGGTTTTCACGTTGACGTGAAATTAGTTCTAACACGAAACCCGGTCAGACCACCGCCCATTAGGACTCTCCGACTCAGCTACGGCCCTTTTCACGCTCGCTGAGCGCGGAGGCATCTGGGGCTGGTGGTCGCAACCATAAGAATGGATCCTGGTTGTTCTCCTCAGACCGGCTGGGAGGCCTAGGAACCGCCCAGCCGAGAGGTGACACTCCCGTGGATGCGTGTGTGGACAGGGTGTGTGCCTTTGGTAACGGCGCAGGTGCGGTGTGCGGGTCGAGTGTGGTCTGGGGCCCGCAGGGGCCTGTTGGCAGATGACACGGCCAGGAGGGAGCCCCGAGTGCCCTGCTCCGTTCCAGCTCCTCTCCCGGTCAGGAGGGGCCGGGCTCTGTGGTCACTGGGTACTTTCCTGGAACCTCACTGATTAGCACGTGGCTGTGGGTGTGGGCTGCAGTGGCCTGGAACCCCTAAGGCCAGGCATGCGTGGGACGCGAGGGACTCCAGGCCCCCAAGTTGGTGCTGGCTCCCAGGCCACTGCTCGTCCCCCAGCAGACTTGCCCTCCTCACTTCTCGGCTGCCTCCTGGCTGCACCCCCTGTGGGCTGTGGGGTGAGCTTTCCACTGTCGGCCACACGAGCTCTCGATGTTGTAGTGGGACCTTGTTTCCCCGAGCCGGTGTTCCACCTCGGGGAGCTGCTGGGAGGGTGTCGCGGCGCCCGGCTCTCCTGGTGCGCGTGGGCGATGTGGGCTTTGGAGCGCGGGAGGGACACGCAGTGCTGGACGGTGAGCACACGTGGGCAGGTGGCGGGAGGCGGGGGGCGGGCTGAGGCGTGTTCTTATAGAACTGCTGGTTCCATGGCTTCTCTGCCTTGTGCTGGGCCTGCCTGTGGGGGGCTGGCTGGGTCCGGGAAGGGCCTGCCGGGCCTGCAAATACGTGCTCGGGGGCAGGTCCCGGGCCCTGTGCTGGGCGCCAGGTAACCAGCCTGTTTCCCAGGGCAAACAGGAGGAGGACGCCGTGGTGGAGAAGCTGAACCTCTTCCTGGACCTGCTCCAGTCCTACAAGGTGAGCCTCGGCTGCGCCGGCGTGTTCGCGCGTGCACGTGCGTGTGTCTGCGTGAGTGTGTGCGTGTGTATGTGTTTGAATGTGTGTATGAGTGTGTGCGTTTGTGTCTCTGCGTGAGTGTGTGCATGTGTATGTCTGTGTTTGAATGTGTGTATGAGTGTGTGCGTGTGTGTCTCTGCGTGAGTGTGTGCATGTGTATGTCTGTTTGAATGTGTGTATGAGTGTGTGCGTGTGTGTCTGAGTGTGTGCATGTGTATGTCTGTGTTTGAATGTGTGTATGAGTGTGTGCGTTTGTGTCTGCGTGAGTGTGTGCATGTGTATGTGTTTGAATGTGTGTATGAGCGTGTGCGTGTGTGTCTCTGCGTGAGTGTGTGCATGTGTATGTCTGTGTTTGAATGTGTGTATGAGTGTGTGTGTGTCTGTGTGTGAGTGTGTGCATGTGTATGTCTGTGTTTGAATGTGTGTATGAGTGTGTGCGTGTGTGTCTCTGCGTGAGTGTGTGCATGTGTATGTCTGTGTTTGAATGTGTGTATGAGTGTGTGCGTGTGTGTCTCTGTGTGTGTGCATGTGTATGTCTGTGTTTGAATGTGTGTATGAGTGTGTGCGTGTGTGTCTGCGTGAGTGTGTGCATGTGTATGTCTGTGTTTGAATGTGTGTATGAGTGTGTGCGTGTGTGTCTCTGCGTGAGTGTGTGCATGTGTATGTCTGTGTTTGAATGTGTGTATGAGTGTGTGCGTGTGTATGTCTGTGTTTGAATGTGTGTATGAGTGTGTGCGTGTGTGTCTCTGTGTGAGTGTGTGCATGTGTATGTCTGTGTTTGAATGTGTGTATGAGTGTGTGCGTGTGTGTCTCTGTGTTAGTGTGTGCATGTGTATGTCTGTGTTTGAATGTGTGTATGAGTGTGTGCGTGTGTGTCTCTGTGTGAGTGTGTGCATGTGTATGTCTGTGTTTGAATGTGTGTATGAGTGTGTGCGTATGTCTCTGCGTGAGTGTGTGCATGTGTATGTCTGTGTTTGAATGTGTGTATGAGTGTGTGCGTGTGTGTCTCTGCGTGAGTGTGTGCATGTGTATGCCTGTGTTTGAATGTGTGTATGAGCGTGTGCGTGTGTGTCTCTGCGTGAGTGTGTGCATGTGTATGTCTGTGTTTGAATGTGTGTATGAGCGTGTGCGTCTCTGCATGAGTGTGTGCATGTGTATGCCTGTGTTTGAATGTGTGTATGAGCGTGTGCGTGTGTGTCTCTGCGTGAGTGTGTGCATGTGTATGTCTGTGTTTGAATGTGTGTATGAGTGTGTGCGTGTGTGTCTCTGTGTGAGTGTGTGCATGTGTATGTCTGTGTTTGAATGTGTATGAGTGTGTGCGTGTGTGTCTCTGTGTTAGTGTGTGCATGTGTATGTCTGTGTTTGAATGTGTGTATGAGTGTGTGCGTTTGTGTCTCTGTGTGAGTGTGTGCATGTGTATGTCTGTGTTTGAATGTGTGTATGAGTGTGCGTTTGTGTCTGTGTGTGTGTGCATGTGTATGTCTGTGTTTGAATGTGTGTATGAGTGTGTGCGTTTGTGTCTCTGTGTGAGTGTGTGCATGTGTATGTCTGTGTTTGAATGTGTGTATGAGTGTGTGCATATGTGTCTCTGTGTGAGTGTGTACATGTGTATGTCTGTGTTTGAATGTGTGTATGAGTGTGTTTGTGTGTGTCTCTGTGTGAGTGTGTGCATGTCTGTGTTCGTATGTGTATATGTATGTATTTCTCTGTGCATGTGCATGTCTGTTCGTGTGTGTATGTCTCTGTGCGAGTGTGTGCATGTCTGTGTTCGTATGTGTATATGTATGTATGTCTCTGTGTGAGTGTGTGCACGTCTATGTTTGCACTGTATGTGTGTCTCTGTGAGTGCATGCGTGTTTGCGTGTATGTCTGTGTGAGTGTTTGTGCATGTGTATGTTTGAATGTATGTGTGTTTGTGTGTATGCCTGTGTCTGTGTATATGTCTCTGTGTGAGTGTGTTTGCATGTGTGGATGTGTGTATGAATGCGTGTGTGTTCACGTCTCTGTGTGTGTGAGTGCGTGCATGTGAATGCATGCATGTGTGCCTTGCAGGGATGGCCCGGCTCTGTGAGCAGGCGAGTGCTGCCCTGCACAGAGGAGCTTGCCTGTTGTTGGGGGGCGGGCAATTCTGCCTGTGGGCCTTCCTGACGGGGTGTCTGACCTGTGAAGCCGAGAGCCCTTTGTGCTGAGCTCAGGAGCTGGCCAGTGCTGTGGGAATGTTCCAGAAAGGGCTGCTCCACCGAGAGGGCTGGTGGCAGGTGGCCTTGGGAGCCCCAGCCTGGTGACCATGTGGCTGGTCCCCCCAGACTTCTGCTGGGAGGCGGGTGGGGCCCCGGGCGAGGCCCGTGCACCTCCTTGCTGCCTGCAGGACGGGCAGCGTGCCAGTCCGGCCCTGACGCCCACCCCTGCGCTGTCCACGCGGTTTCACGTGGTGGTTTGTGGTCCCCCCGGGCCCACCCGAGCTGCTCTGCCACGAGCACCTTCAGGAGTGAGTGAGCGGGTGCGTGAGCTGTTGGCAGGAGGAAGTCATTCCCGGGGAGCCCTCACACAGGACGGTCACGCACTGACGGGTCCGAGCCCGCACGCCCTCCGCCCTCCCCGTGGGGTCCTCCCGCGGGGCGCCCTCCCGCGGGGCGGGCTCCAGCTCTCGCTCCCCCCAGGACCTGTGTGAGCGGCACGAGAAGGGCGTGCTGCACAAGCACCAGCGGGCCCTGCACAAGTACAGCCTCATGAAGCGGCAGATGAGCGCCGCCGTGCACAGCCACGAGCCCGAGTCCGTGGAGCAGCTGGAGTCGCGCATCGTGGAGGTGCCCGGGCACGGGGGCATCGTGGGGGGCATCGTGGGGGGCTTCGTGGAGGTGCCTGGGCACGGGGGGCATCGTGGGGGGCATCGTGGGGGGCATCGTGGAGGTGCCCGGGCACGGGGGGCATCGTGGGGGGCATGGTGGAGGTGCTCGGGCACGGGGGGCATCGCAGGGGGCATTGTGGGGGGCATCGTGGAGGTGCTCGGGCACGGGGGGCATCGTGGGGGGCATGGTGGAGGTGCTCGGGCACGGGGGGCATCGTGGAGGTGCACGGGCACGGGGGGCATCGTGGGGGGCATCGTGGGGGGCATTGTGGAGGTGCTCGGGCACGGGGGGCATCGTGGGGGGCATGGTGGAGGTGCTCGGGCACGGGGGGCATCGTGGAGGTGCACGGGCACGGGGGGCATCGTGGGGGGCATCGTGGAGGTGCACGGGCACCGGGGGCATCGTGGGGGACAGCTTGGAGGTGCACGGGCACGGGGGGCATCGTTGGGGGCGGCATCGTGGAGGTGCTCGGGCACGGGGGGCATCGTGGGGGGCATCGTGGAGGTGCTCGGGCACGGGGGGCATCGTGGGGGGCATGGTGGAGGTGCTCGGGCACGGGGGGCATTGTGGGGGGCATCGTGGAGGTGCCCGGGCACGGGGGGCATCGTGGGGTGCATCGTAGAGGTGCACGGGCACGGGGGGCATCGTGGAGGTGCCCGGGCACGGCGGGCATCGTGGGGGGCATCGTGGAGGTGCCCGGGCACGGAGGGCATCGTGGGGGCATCGTGGAGGTGCTCGGGCATGGGGGCATCGTGGGGGGCATCGTGGAGGTGCATGGGCACGGGGGGCATCATTGTGGGGGGGATCGTGGAGGTGCTTGGGCATGGGGGCATCGTGAGGGGCATCGTGGAGGTGCATGGGCACGGGGGGCATCGTGGGGGGCATGGTGGAGGTGCTCCGGCATGGGGGCATCGTGGGGGGCATTGTGGAGGTGCTCTGTACAGGAATGGGGGAGGCGGGAGGAGAGGCCTGGACCTCCCTCCGCTGGACCCAGAGCCACACTAGGGGCCTCCGTGGTGGCTCTGGGCACCTCCGACGCCTGGCTGGGCCGGGCGGGAGTCGTGGGGGGAGGCCGGGGAGGCAATGCGCTGGCGGACCGCCCGCCGGGCCGGAGCGAGGAGGCTCTTTGTCTGCAGCAGGAGAACGCCATCCAGACGATGGAGCTGCGGAACCACTTCGCGCTGTTCTGCCTGCACCAGGAGACGCAGCTGGTGCACGCCTACCTGCCCCTCACCTCCCACATCCTCGGGGCCTTCGTCAGCTCCCAGATCCAGGGCCACAAGGAGGTGGGCTCCCGCGCCGCCCGGCTCGGCAGCTGACCCTGCAGATTCTTAGGAACGTTAGTGGGAGAGCAGGGCCTGGACGCGGGCACATCTCCTGCCTTGTGGGCAGTGGGTGCTGGTGAGGCCGTCCTGACTCCGGGTTGGGGGGGGGAGGGCGAGGGGAGCAGAGCAAGACGGGAACAGTCCTACCTCCTGGACTCCAGGAGCCGCAAGTGCAGATCCCAGAACTGAGAGGCGGGCGTGAGGGGAGGAGGGGCCCCAAGTGGGCCTCCCAGCGCTCGGCCATCCCCAGGTGGGGCTCCTGAGCCGGCGGGAGACACGGTGCCCTGGGACGTGGAGGCTGTGGCCACACCTGCTGGTCCCACTGACCTAGGGCAGCGGTTCTCAACCTGTGGGTCGCGACCCCTTTGGCGGTCGAACGACCCTTTCACAGGGGTCGCCTAAGACCATCGGAAAACACATATATAATTACATACTGTTTTTGTGATTAATCACTATGCTTTAATTATGTTCAATTTGTAACAATGAAAACACATCCTGCATATCAGATATTTACATGACGATTCCTGACAGTAGCAACATTACAGTTATGAAGTAGCAACGAAAATAATTTTATGGTTGGGGGTCACCACAGCATGAGGAACTGTATTAAAGGGCTGCGGCATCAGGAAGGTTGAGAACCACTGCCTTAGGAGCTGGCCCCGTGCAGCCCCCCAGCCCTGCTTCTGTCCTGGGGTCCTTCCACGCCCCTTGTTAGCCCTGGGGGCGCAGTTTCCTAAGCAGGTGCATCTGCCAGGCCACCCCCGGCTCCTTGGCTCGGTGCGGGGTCTGAGGCTCGGGATCGCTAAGGCCCTGACCCAGATCCCAGCCCTGCACGGAGCGCTCATGGCTTGGTGGCCAGTACCTCTGTGGCACGGATTTCCTGCCTGAACAAGGGCATGAGGCACAGCGGCGGGCACTCGGGGGCTGGGCTACATGCAGCCACCTGGCCTGCGGCCGTGCTGGGCGCAGCTGCACTCAGCGTCCCTGCCTCAGCCTGGGCGCTGCGGGGCTCGGCGGGCTGGCTGCAGGCCCTTCTTCCTACGTCTCGTCCGCTTGTGTGGCCCCTGGAGGAGGCTGTGCCGGTGTCAGCTGTTAGAGAGAGCGCCGGAGATGACAGGGTGTTTCCTAAAACCCCGTGACCAGCAGACTTGTGCCCCTCAGTCCTGTGTGCAGGGGACAGGGACTGGCCATCCGGCACCTCTGGTTTTGGGCCACCCCTCCTTTTGGCTTTGTCTGTGAGGAATGGGCGGTGACGCAGGGAGTGGAGCGGGCAGCCCAGTGGTGGCATGTGCCCCCTCGCCGGCCCCTGGCTGGCTGTCCTGGGTGTCCTGTGAAGAGCTGTGCGCTGGGCTGTGCCACCGGCTGACCCTGTCCCCTCCCCGCAGATGAGTAAGGTGTGGAACGACCTGAAGCCCAAGCTGCACTGCCTGTTCTCGGGACCCGCCAGCGCCCTGACCCCGCCTCGGTCCCCGCGGGACGGCCTGTCTCCTCACTAGTGCCGAGAGGACCCGGCGCCCCCACTAAAACTTCTTTCCAAACGGTGTGTCCCTGTTTAATTCCGTCCAGATGGCAGCTGTCCCCCGTCCCCCCAGCTGCCACCGCCCGCAGACGAGCTGGCCAGAGCTGGTGGGGCCGGGACCCAGGTGCCGTGGCTCCCCCCTCCCCTCGTGGGAGCAGGGCCGGGACAGACCCCGGGTCTGAGTGTCCGCTGAAGCTGAGGCAGGAGGCGTCTGCTGGGTTGTCACATGTACATGTGTCCCGGCCCCGGCACTGTGGCCTGTTAGTCTGGGGGTGAGAAGAGTTAAGATGCCCTGGAGTGGTTTTCTCCCGACACCAGAGGGCAGGGCGGCAAGGGTGTTCTCCCAGCAGATGGTTGCCTGGGTGTGTGCAGGGACCCAGTGTGCTGGGACCCCGTGTGCAGGAACAGCGGGATGATGGGCTGCATTAGCTGAGCAGGGAGGAGGCTGACACCCCCCAGAGGGCAGGCCCGGCCCTGCAGCCCGTACGCCATGTGGTCAGCCAGCAGCCCTGGGCGGGTGGCCATGCGAGAACGTTTGAGCTGCAGCACCCGGGTCCTTGGGCGCAAACTGTTTCCGGAGGACAAGCCTCAGCACGGGGCCCGGGCCTGGGCCTGGCCTGCAGGCAGTGTCCTGGTCCCCCCTGCACACGCACACGCACACGCACACGTCACTGACTGCTGTGCTGGGGTCGGGAGTGGAAGGCCGGTGCTGTCTGCTTGGTGCCGGGAGCTGCCCTGTCCTTTTTGGGGGTCGATGCCCCTTTTTTGGTGCTTGGGGTGGAGGAGTGAGGAGGGTGGCTGGGGGGTGCTGTCCTGGCGGTGGCAGTGGCCCAGGGGTCTGTTGCTGTGGTTAACCCTTCAAACTACCTCACTTCTCTGGGGACTAGAACCCTCCTCCTAGCCTCTCCTGCCCTGTCACCCAGCCACCTCTCCCAGGGCCCGGGGGTGGCGTCCGGCAGCTCTGGGGTGGGAGTGGTGCTTCGTGCCGAGTCCGTCTGAACAGGAGCAGACAGGACCCCGCGGGGCAGGCGCTGGAGGCGGCTCTGGCTGCACCTCGGGATCGTGGGGAGCCTGCCTTCCAGGGCGCCTGCCTGACTCGGGGTCTCTCGGTCTCTCGTCTGATGTAGCCTCTTCCTCGTGGCGTGCGGGACCGGCCGGAGGGGAGGCTCTGACGACGCGGCTGCAGAGGGGCTGCCCACGCCGGGCTCTGTCCTGGCTCAGCCTGGCCCCTGCCACTCCCTCCCCTGCGCCCAGCTCACCAGCAGTAACCAGACACTCGTCACCATTGGCCCAAGACGCAGAGCCCGAGGCGTGCGGGACTCGCTGACGCTGAGGGTGGGTCTGCAGCCCGGCGAGGGAAGCACTTTGCGCCCGAATCCGCGACTGCCACAGCAAACTGGAGTTGTTTACAAACGGTCCACAGTCCCAGGTTTTCGCCAAGAAACTAACATGAACTGTTATTAAACGTATTTATAAAAGTTGGGTGAGACTGTGAGCTATTTGTGTGAGTGGGTGGTGCCCCCCATCCTCTGGGGCTAAGGGAGGGCGACCAGCCTACGGCACATTAGACCAGGGTTTTAGCCTTGGCCCGACCGTGCCTCGGTTTCCCCTGGCCTAAAGGAAGGGTCACAAGGGTGGTGAGGACCTGCCGCCTGCCCAGCTCCACAATCCCGAGAGCCCGCGGCACCGAGCCAATCAGCGCCCAGGCCCCGCCCCCCCCCCCAGCGGTCCCAGAAGCTGCCCCCTTCGCCCGCGGCCCCGTCTCCCTGCTGTCTGCCCACTGGTGCGGTCACGGCCAAGCGTGCCTGCTGGCGTCCCGAGCACAGGCCTGGCGAGAACTGAAAAGGTGAAAGCGTTTATTTTCCTTCCCATCCACTGACGTTCCAAACACAAAACCCAGGCGCGGTTCGCCCGGTGGGCCCATGTGCAGTGCGGCCGTGACTGCGCGGCCGGAGGGGCGCGCGTGGTCCTGCCGCTAGGCCGTGTCCACCTCGCGCAGCCTGTAGTCCAGGATGGTGTCCTGGCCCTGGAACTTGAAGTAGCCCTGGAACTTCTTCTTCTGGAGCAGGAGGGGAAACCAGTAGCTGTCGTCCGGCCACATGTGGGCGAAGGGGATTTGGTCCAGGGGGAACCATTGAGGCCGCATCTCTGTGGGTGGAGAGCACGGATTCCAGCCGGGACTGAACCGGCCCGAGGAGCCCGCGAGCAGTGCCGCCAGGAGCACCTCCCCTGGGTCCTCAGGCTGTGGCTGCAGAGCAGGAAGGGGTCGGGGTGCTGGTGCCCTGGGGCCTGCCTCCCTGGAGGGCAGGGGCAGGGCTGCCCGGTGTGGCCTGGACTCACCCTCACTCTCCGTGGGCGTCCCCTGCACGCTGTCCGTGCAGAAGATGTGCACGTCCATCAGCTCGGGCTTCCCCACGAACTCAAACGTGATGTGGCCCACCTTGCATAGCGCGTCCACGGTCACCCCGCACTCCTCCTGCAGCTCCCTGCAGGGGGGATGGGGCGGGAGAGCGACAGCTGGAGCCAGGAGCTGGTCCTCAGAGCCCCCAGCACGGTGCCGGGGGACAAAGAGCGACAGGTTTTTAAAAAATTTTTAAATATTAAATTCTTTTAAAAAATACATATTTTTATTGATTTCAGAGAGGAAGGGAGAGGGAGAGAGATAGAAACATCAATGATGAGAATCACTAATCAGCTGCCTCCTGCCGAGAGGAGAGGCGGTGGCCACTGAGCTCCTGAGTCTGATTTTCTTTAAGCATCTCAGCGAATAAATTACAGCTGAAATAGCCTCCAGAGGTCAGGGTGATCCGCGGGATTAGGCCATTAGACCCAATGTGTCTGAGTCCTCGGTAGAGGCAATGAAAGTAACTATCATGCCACCTGGAGAGGAAGCTAAAGAAACTTGACCTACAAGGACAAATGGCAGACATAACTAGAACGTTTTTATAGAAACAAATAAATACAGGGCTGTGGAGGAGGGATCGCTAAACAGAGCTCAGACTCCCAGTTCCAGGGCTGCAGCGGCCCTGGGGTGACCTGACAGCAGGGACAGGGGATCGAGCCCACAACCCGGGCCTGTGCTCTGACCAGAATCAAACTCGGGACCCTTAAGTCTGCAGGCAGATGCTCTATCCACTGAGCAACACCAGCCAGGGCCAGAGTATTTGTCCACGGACGGGAAATGCGTCGTGTGGACCTCATGAGGGGTGGGGTCAGGGCAGTGACGGGCCACTGGTTTGGGTGCAGACTCGCTGTGGACCTTGTGGCTGCCCAGGCCTGCCTGTCAGCTGCTTGGCTGTCTCACGGGAGGAGGGTGGTAGAGCTGGGAACCCCCACCCGTCCACAGCTCCTGCTCCCCTGGGGCTGCAGGCTGCGGGAACCTGGGTCCTGAACCTGGGTCCTTTCCGCCAGAATCATCCCCCCTCTCTCTGTTCCTCCCTCCCTCCCTCCCTCCCTCCCACGCTGAGCACAGGGTCCCCTGCAGGCAGGGCCCGGCTGTTTAACTGGTCCAGCAAGGAGACCCTTCACCCCCCGGGCGTGGAGCTTTGGGCCTGTTCTCAGGGCTGCTGCTCAGAGGGGTAAGGTCAGCCCGGCACCAGCACAGCCAGGACGGCCCGGCCACGCCAGGGCAGGCACCCGTTTTAAAGCGTTTGCAGTTGCATCTGATGGCAGACACTCTGGCAAGCAGCCCGGGACCCCTCACCCAGAAGGAGCCTTGCACCCCCACACCCTGCAAGGAGCTGCAGACGCCACACCGTGTCCCCGCTTTACACGCAGCAGAGCGGCTCGGCCTCAAGGACTTCAACCGGTTTCTCCACCGCTGTTAACAGAGGAACAGTTTCCACCTGCTCATCACGAAGCCCCTGGCCTGAGCCCTGAGCCCCGAGCCCCGAGCCCCGAGCGCGGGTACACCGCACCGCTGATCCCCCGACAAGCTGCGCAGCGCGGCTCCGTGGCTTGGCGGCCCGTCACCCGCAGGCCAGGGCCTGGATCTGTGCTGGGACTCAGGCTGCCGCTGCAGCCCTGGAACTGGGAGTCTGAGCTCCGTTTAGCGATCCCCCTCCTCCATGGCCCTGTATTTATTTGTTTCTATAAAAACGTTCTAGTTATGTCTGCCATTTGTCCTTGTAGGTAAAGTTTCTTTAGCTTCCTCTCCAGGCGGCCTCAGCCGCATGATAGTTACTTTCCGTGCCGCTACCGAGGACTCAGACACATTGGGTCTAATGGCCTAATCCCATGATCACCCTGACCTCAGGAGGCTATTTCAGCTGTAATTTATTCGCTGAGATGCTTAAAGAAAATCAGACTCAGGAGCTCAGTGGCCACCGCCTCTCCTCTCGGCAGCAGCTGGCGGATCTCGTCTTTGAAACCTTCACCTCCTGAGTCAACATTCTAACTGGCGAACCTTCCCCGAGTTCAGGGCGGCGTGAGAAACGCCAGTATCCCCTCCCGCAGAGCTACAGCTCCTGGGGTGACCCGACAGCGGGGAAAGCACACCCACACCGGAAGCAGCTAACGGGAACTCAGTGCTTAATGCGCGGCAGCCCCAAATCCTCTATGTGCAGCTCTAGTCTTCACAACCATGCTAAGGGGTAGGTACTGTTATCTTTAAAACTTTTTATTAAATGTTTTTATTGATATTAGAGAGGAAGAGAGGGGGGAGGGAGAGAGAGAAACATTGATGTGAGAAACATCGACTGGTTACCTCCAGTACCACCCCTCGGGGGACAGAACCTGCGACCTGGGCACGTGCCCTGACCGGGAATGGAACTGGCAACCTTGCCGTGCACCGGCCGACACTCCACCAACTGAGCCGCACTGGCCAGGGCCTGTTGTTACTCCCATTTTGCAGATGAAGACGCTGAGGCTCAAGGGTTAAGCACCTGCTCCAGGTCACATGGCTCAAAAGGGTGAAACCAAGGGTCTAGCTCTACAGCCGGAATCTGCATCCCCTGCCGAAGCTGGGCCTGCGGTCAGGCCCACGCCTCCCTCACCTCTTGGCCCCGTCCTCGATGGTCTCTCCTTCGTGAACTTTGCCCCCGAAGCCATTCCAGCGGCCGGCCCCGAAGCCCCGCTTCTTCATGCCCAGGAGCACTCGCTGAGGCTGCAGCACCAGCACCAAGGTGTAGAGCCTGGAGGCGCTCATGGTCCCGAGGGTTCTAGGAGGAAGGCGGAGCGGGGTTGGCTTGACTTGGGCGTGGGGGTGTGGATGGAAGCAGGTGTGCTGCGGGGGCAGGGGCAGGTGGGCAGAAATGTGCTCTGGAAGGAAGGGACGGAGCCTGCTGGTGACCTCCCAGCTCTGCACTGTCCATGAGCAAGCGGTCTGGGCTGGCAGGAGGCCGGGCCTTCAGACCCTGAGGCAGCAGGAGCGGGAGGGACACACCTTCCCTTCCCCGCCCCTAGCGCAGGCCCCGCCCTTAGCCCAGGTTCGGCTTTAGCCCAGGCCCCGCCCCTAGCGCAGGCCTCGCCCCTAGCCCAGGTTCGGCTTTAGCCCAGGCCCCGCCCTTAGCCCAGGTTCGGCTTTAGCCCAAGCCCCGCCTTAGCGCAGGCCCCGCCCTTAGCCCAGGTTCGGCTTTAGCACAGGCCCCGCCCCTAGCGCAGGCCCCGCCCCTAGCGCAGGCCCCGCCCTTAGCCCAGGTTCGGCTTTAGCCCAGGCCCCGCCCCTAGCGCAGGCCTCGCCCTTAGCCCAGGTTCGGCTTTAGCCCAGGCCCCGCCCTTAGCCCAGGCCCCGCCCTTAGCCCAGGTTCGGCTTTAGCCCAAGCCCCGCCTTAGCCCAGGCCCCGCCCTTAGCCCAGGTTCGGCTTTAGCCCAGGTTCGGCTTTAGCCCAGGCCCCGCCCTTAGCCCAGGTTCGGCTTTAGCCCAGGTCCGGCTTTAGCGCAGGCCCCGCCCCAGCACGTGCTCCTCTACACAAGGAGGGCAAGTCCAACCGGAGTGCTCTGTGGTTGAGCACCCACCTGTGAACCAGGAGGTCAGGGTTCGATCCGGTCGGGGCCCAGGCCCGGGTTGCGGGCTCCATCCCCAGCCTGGGGCCTGCAGGCGGCAGCCGGTCCATGATCCTCTCTCATCACTGATGTTTCTCTCTCTCCCCCTCTCCCACCCTTCCTCTCTGAAACCAATAAAAATATATTTTTGCAGGAGGGCAGCCCTCCCCCTCGCCCACTGGCACCACAATAAGCATCAGTTTGCCCCATGGCCGTCCGTCCCCCTCTCCCGGGTGCACTGGCCGCCGCTCACCCGGTCCCTGCTCCCCCAGCTCACCTGCTTGGCGTTCCACGCGCTTTCAGTCCGGCGCGCTGCTTCCGGGGGCGTGGCCTCCGGCGGAAGCGGAGCCAGCACTTCCGGCGGCGGAAGCGGGTCGGCGCCCATGGCGGGGTGAGCGGTGGCGGGCGCGCGGGGTGCCGAGGGGGGCGGCGGGCGGCAGGGCACGTGCGGTCTGCGCTCAGCGGCATTTATGCGGCGCCTGCTGCATGCGCGCAGGAGGCGGGAGTGGCCGGGGGCCCGCACGGGTGTCCTCGTCCGGACGGACACCGACTCCGCCTCCGTCCTGGCCCGGACTCGGTCCGCCGGGCGATGGGGGGCTGCGGACGCGAAGCAAACAGTCGGCGAGGCTCCGAGGAGCGACGGGCGGGCAGAGAGCGGTACCGGGTTTTAGGAAGGGGAGGGGCAGGTGAGGGGGCCCCGCAGGTGGAGGTGAAGCTGGTGAAGAGCACCCAGGCCTCCAGGCTGTGGCTGCTGAGAAAGGAAGGGCTGATTGGCCGAATCCGGGAAGTGGATGTGGACGTGGACGTGGACGTGGACGTGGACGTGGACGGTCAGAGGCCCGCTGCCCAGATCAGGGGGGTTGTTTGTGTAACTCCAGCTCACCCCTCCTCCTCGGGGTTGGTTCTGGCACCAGGACCATCGGCCCTCTTCCCTGAGGCTGTGGCACTTGAAGGCCGTGATTCCTGAGTTATTGTCTTCAGATCGTGTGAACATGCCTTGGTGTTGAACAGGCTTTGGCCTGGAGCGTGTGTGTGTGTGTGTGTGTGTGTGTGTAATGATAGTTTTTTTTTTTTTCCATCAGAAAAATGTGATAAAAACATAATAAAAGTATAGAACCTATTCTGTAGATCTGAGAGTTAAATGAAGACTCCTGGCAGTTGCTAAACTGTTAAAACCTAACTTTTCCAAAGAGACTTGGGGCTTGCCCTTAAACTATTCACACCAGTTGATTCAGTTTCGTTAAGAAATGTGCTGGTCAGGTGTGGTTTGGTGGTTGAGCATTGACCTCTGAACCAGGAGGTCACCTTTCCATTCCCTGTCAGGGCACATGCCCCGGTTACAGGCTTGATCCCCAGTAGGGGGCATGCAGGAGGCAGCCCATTGAGGATTCTCATTGATGTTTCTCTCTCTCTCCCTCTCTGAAGTCAATAAAAATACATTAAAATTAAAAAAAAAAGAAATGTGAAGGTCAGGATCTCTGGCCACGGAACTATCTCACCAGGAACCACGTAGCCAGGCAAGGCCACGTCCTCCCGGAGCTGTCTCCCGTCTCACCACCTAGCGAACAGCTGTACCAGGCGGGAAAGAATGTTCCTTTTGCTATGTCAGTGCCACTGACCAGGACTGGGGGGATCTGGGTTGATACAAAGAAGGTGCTGTCACTGATGTCTGAGTTTTCCTTATGGAGAAAACTTCAGGAGAGGAAAACACTTATTGATTGATGGATTTGAGAAATAGAGAGAGAGAGAGAAAGAGAGAGGGAGACACTGATTCCACCTATTTATGCATTCATTGGTTGGTTCTTGTATGTGCCATGACTGGGGCTCGAACCCGCAACTTGGGCACATTGGGACGATGTCCTAACAACTCAGCTCCCCGCCAGGGCGAAGAACACTTCTCGACCACAGGGAGCTGCCCGCTGTGCCAGTGCTCAGGCTGCTGTAGCGAGGCCCCGCAGAGCGGGCGGCTTTAACAACCGAAATTCATTCTGACGTGCTGGCCGAGGAGCAGTCCAGAATCAAGGTGTCAGCAGGCTGCTTTCTTCTGGGCCTGTCTCTGTGTGGGCGGCCGCCTCCTTCCTGAGTCCCCACCTGGTTGTCCGTCTGCCTGGGTGTCCTAACTCATACGGACACCAGTCCTATGGGATTCGGGCCCACCCCTCTGACCTCATTTTAGCTTAATTACCTCTTTAAAGACCAGTCCATTTTGAGGTGCTAGGGGTTGGGACTTCCGTATAAATTGTGGGGCGTCCCAGGTCAGCACCTGAACCCGCTTTCTGACTGGTTTGTCACATTGCCTCCCTCGGGGGCCCCGGTGCTGCACGTCTACAACGGCACGGCTTGCCCCGGGCCCGCCAAGCTTGGGGCTAGTGGGTACGGGATGCCAACCCGGCTGCCCTTCCCTCGCCAGGTGCTGCAGGCTGGCGTGCGCGTCCCTGCAGCGCCACAGGCTCCACACGGCGGCGAGGCACTGCAAGGCCCGCACCGGCGCCGAGCACCTGTGGCTGACGCGGCACCTGAAGGACCCATTCGTGAAGGCGGCGAAGGTGGAGAGTTACCGGTGTCGGAGCGCCTTCAAGCTTCTGGAGGTGGACACGAGGCACCGGATCCTGCGGCCCGGCCTCCGGGTGTTAGACTGCGGGGCGGCCCCCGGGGCGTGGAGCCAGGTGGCGGTGCAGAGAGTCAACGCTGCAGGCACAGGTGGGTCTCAGGTGGGTCTCGCAGCTCTAGGCCAGCGTGAGCCAGAGGCCCGAGGACAGAGCGGTGGTGCGCTCTCTGAAGGTGGTGGTTTGGTAGTAATAATGGTAAAGACAGGACACCGACATGTTCAGAATGAAAGGTGCGGTGATGATTAGAATCGCCTCGGATCACCCCGCTCGTGTGTGGTGTGCGTCCCTGCAGAGTTCTTTTTTTTTGCACACGCAACGCCGTACCCACGTGCTTTTCGGAATGCGCTTCCACCGCAGCCCTCTTGCTGCCGAGGAGCCTTACCCGGCCTTTTCCGCTGGATGGCAGTGCTGTCCCTGTGACCGCACCCGGTTCCGGTCCTGCTGCTGAAGCCCTTGGCTCCCCGAGGTCCCGCTGGGGCGCTCCGCTTGCACAGCTGGGGCTCCGGACTCTCAACTCGGGCTCAGTCCGAGGGACGCAGCTTTTATCTTTCATATTTTCGGGTTTTGTCAAAGGTGTTTTTTTTTTTTTTTTTAAAGAGGTAGATTTATTTTTTTTTTATTTTTTTATTTTATTTTTTTAATATATTTTATTGATTTTTTACAGAGAGGAAGGGAGAGAGATAGAGAGTTAGAAACATCGATGAGAGAGAAACATCGATCAGCTGCCTCCTGCACACTCCCCACTGGGGATGTGCCCGCAACCCAGGTACATGCCCTTGACCGGAATCGAACCTGGGACCTTTCAGTCCGCAGGCCGACGCTCTATCCGCTGAGCCAAACCGGTTTTGGCAGGTTTTTTTTTTTTTAATCCTCACCCAACATTATGCTTATTGATTTTAGAGAGAGGAGATTGGGGGAGGGATGGAGGGAGGGGAGACAGACATCGATATGAGAGAGAACATCGATTGGCTGCCTTCTTCTGCACTTACCCCAACCAGGGTTCGAACCCACAACATAGGTATGAACCGTGACTGGGAATCGAACCTGCAGCCTTTCCAGGTAGGGATGGCGCTCTAACCCACTGAGCCACACCAGCCTGGGCTGTCAAAGGTGTTTTTTTTAAAATATGAAAAAGGTTCCCCTGATTAATAAAACAGGTAAACCAACACCCATACAACTTAGAAAACAACATCATCCTTTTGAACAGGTCCTGGGGGACTGTCCCCGCATCTAGGGCATCAGGTCTTGGCGCTGCAGTGAGCCTTCTTGCCATCTGCATGCCCAGCCGTAGAGTCTGAGGGTCCTGCGTGCGCTGGCGTTACATGACATTTGTGACAGTTCACCAACATCTCTCCCAGCTGCCTTAGAGCGGGGACATTTGTGCCCGTTTTCCTCACGAGAAAACTGAGGTAGAGAGTGGAGTGACCCGCAGAAGGTATAGCATTGGGCCTGCCTGGTTCACTCAGCAGCCCCGCCACATGGCTGGGTGGGGCACCGTGGGGCTTGAGAATTGGCATAAAAACATTGTTTTTAGTCCCCATGCTTGTTGACCGAGTGACTGAACTTGGGTCAGAAATGTCCCTGGCGCCACCGCAGTGGTTCCTGTCCCCGACGGGCTGTGTGGAGCAGCAGGAGGCCACGGTGGATGTGGGGAGAAGTGGAAGCAGAGCATGTGGGCGAGCAGCTTGCTTTCTCTTCCTCCCGGAAGTTGCCCAACTGCACCCAGAGCGATTTGCCTCGGTGGTCACTCCTGCGGTGGTGACGATGCTCGGGGAAAGCACCGAGCCGGCCAGCCGCTGCAGGAAGCCGGATGTGGGCAGGGACCACTCTTGGCCCTTATTCTACATCTGCCCTTTCCCCCGTATCTCGGCCTCTTTTTAATGGAAGGAATTCGGCTGAAGCTGCAGACAGACTTGTTGGTTTAACCCAGGGGCACTTTACATGCTAGTGTAACAGTTTCTGTCTTCGCTCACCAGGTGAGCAGTCTCCGGGATGAAATGAAATGACATCAGAGCTGGAGACGCGTCCGGGGTATGGCCCCGGTCCTGCCTTCCACTCGGACAGCACTGGCCTCTCTGGGCGGGTTTTCTCAGATGTGGCGGGAAGCACCCCACTCCCCCACGTGTGCACGTGCAGGATGTAGAGTGGGAAACGGCCCGTGTCCGCCTGTCTGCACGTTAGCTCTTTTCCTTGGTCCTATTTCACGACTTCGAGGCATGTGCTTTTGTGGGAAGAATCGGTGTAAATAACTAACTCTCAGTTTCTTCCTTAGATCCCAGCAGTCCCGTGGGCTTTGTGCTCGGGGTCGATCTTCTTCACATCGCCCCCCTGGGAGGAGCGACTTTCGTGTGCCCCGCTGACGTGACGGACCCACGGACCCTGCAGAGAATCCAAGAGCTGCTTCCCGGCGGGAGAGCAGATGTGGTTCTGAGTGACATGGCCCCCAACGCCACAGGCATCCGGGGCCTGGACCACGACAGGCTCATTGGCCTGTGCTGGTCGCTTCTGGACGTGGCTCCAGACCTGCTGTGTCCCGGGGGCACATTTCTCTGTAAAACCTGGGCTGGAAGTCAGAGCCACCGGTTACAGAAGAGACTGACGGAGGAATTCCAGAGCGTGAGGACCCTGAAGCCTGAGGCCAGCAGGAAGGAGTCCTCAGAGGTGTACCTCTTGGCCACACAGTACCGCAGAGCCCGGGGGCCCGGGGGGGCCTGAGCTCCCGCCCGCCCTTGCAGGGCCTGGTCACTGCACACGTCGCTGCACTCTGCGGGGCTGGGAGGCCCGGGCTTGACCTGGGAGGCAGCGGGCAGGACAAGTGGGGGTCTTTATAGACTGAAAAGAGGACAGAACTGTATTCAGTGGCCATGATAAAAACGGTCTGTCACGTGGTTTGTGAAGAGGAAGTTATCCTGAGAGAGGGACAAAGATGAAAGGACAATCCGACAGGCTGGGCAGGGAAGGATAAACACAGGCAGCCGGAGAGCCGCGCCTGCCACACGCTCGTCTTACAGGCTGAAGTGGCCACAGAGCAGGTCCCGCCTCTGCTCCGAACAGCACAGGTTTCCAGCTGAGATTTTGGCTCTACAGCGTCATGTAGGAAAATCTGAAATTCCCGTCTGGGGACTAAAGTCCTTCTGGTGGATGATCCGGAGATGCAGCCACCCTTCAAGCAGCGATGTCCCCAGGCAGTTAGGGAGACACTCGTGTGAACTGTGCATGGGCGGGTGTGCTTTGGGTTTTGCTGGAAAGACAGGGCTGTAATACTCGGGCTCCCTGGACAGTAAAGGTCATTGCCAAAGCAGGCAGCATGCGTGTGATTTCCCTTTTCCTTCCAGGGCAATGAGGCCGCTTTGTAAACAGGTAGGCTGTATTGCCTGAGGGATTCCCATGCTTTTAAGTTTGCTATTTTTTTTATTTTTTTTTAAAATATATTTTATTGATTTTTTACAGAGAGGAAGGGAGAGAGAGAGAGTTAGAAACATCGATGAGAGAGAAACATCGATCAGCTGCCTCCTGCACATCTCCCACTGGGGATGTGCCCACAACCCAGGTACATGCCCTTGACCAGAATCGAACCTGGGACCCTTCAGTCCGCAAGCCGACGCTCTACCCACTGAGCCAAACCGGTCTTGGCATAAGTTTGCTATTTTTTAAAAAAAATCTTTTATTGATGTCAGAGAGGAAGGAGAGGGAGAGATAGAAACATCAATGATGAGAGAGAATCATCGATGGGCTGCCTCCTGCACGCCCCCCACTGGGGATGGAGCCCACACCCAGGGCCTGTGTCCTTGACGGGAGTCAACCCAGGAACTTTCAGTCCGTGGGCTGATGCTGTATCCACTGAGCCACACCAGCCAGGGCTTAAGTTTGCTTTTTAAAGCCGGTTCCTGGTTTCTTCAAAGCCCTTTCCTGGGGGTGTGCTCGCCCCCAGGCAGTGATGAGTGGGCCAGGGCTCCCTGGGTCCGTGGCTGAGTCCAGCGGCCTGGAGTGGGCTGCAGGGGAATTCCGGTTCTCATGCCATTGCCGGCGGTCGCTGGTTAAGTCCGGGACCCCTCCTGCTACTTCCATCACGCGCTCCCCGTCCGGTCCGTTCATTTTGGGGCCACGTGTCTCACCCTCTGGAAGAAGGGCACTCAGCCCACACCCCACGCCATGGGCAGCGGCAGGCAGCGCTGGGGGAGGAATCACGCTCCTGGACAGACCCGGGTGGCTGTCGGGCGGGCGGGGCGGGGCGGGGCGCTGGCTGAGGCCTGGAGGACAGGGCGCCGGGAGGACGGTGGAGCGGCCTGGCACCCTCCCCCCGGCCCCGGCCCCGAGGAGACGGGGCCGCGGGCGGTCAGGGAAGTACCCGGGCGTCCCGGGGTCGGAGCAGCGGAGCGCGCACAGGTCCGGCCCTGCGGGGCGGGCGATGCCACACAACACGGTGCGAGGCAGCGCCCGGCCGAAGCCCGTCTTGCGTGGGGCGGGGCGCCCTGACGGCCCCGCGGAGGAGCGGGTGCAGGATTTCGCGCGGAGCCCCAGGGCCAGCCGCCGCGCAGCCTGGCAGCTTCCGGCCCCGCCGGATCTCGCGAGAGCTCAGCCGCAGATCTCGCGAGAGCGCAGGCGCCGAGGAGGGAGATCTGAGCGGCGACAGCGGCAGGAGCGGACCCGGCTGGTGAGGTGGGTGCGGGGGCCCGGCCGGGCTCGGCCTGGGGCGAGGGGCCGGGGCGGGGGTTGTGCAGCGGGGCGGCCCGGGGTCGGGGTCGGGGTCGGGGCAGGGCTGCCCGCTGAGGCCGAGGCTGGGCGCCGCCCCCTCCGTCCTTCTCCGGCCCGCGGACTCGGACCCGGCGCCCCTCGGCCCCGCTCCCGGCTCTGTCCTTCCGTCCCTGCTCCCCTCCTGCGACCCCGCACCCCCTCCTCCGTCCCTGCTCCCCTTCTCCGTCCCCGCACCCCCTCCTCCGTCCCTGCTCCCCTTCTCCGTCCCCGCACCCCCTCCTCCGTCCCCGCACCCCCTCCTTAGTCCCCGCACCTCCTCCTTAGTCCCCGCTCCTCCATTCGGCTCCCCCTCCTCCGTCCCTGCTTCCCCCTCTTTTCCCCCGGCTCCCCTGCAGCCAGGTCTTGCTGTCCATCTGAGCCGGGGCCAGTCCAGCCCAGCTGCCCTCAGCGCCCCCTGCGGGTCCCCCAGGGCGTCTCCTGGGAGAAGGAGCAGCTGGACAGGCCGGGGCCGAGGGCCGAGGGCTGAGGGCTGCGCCTGGGGTCGGGGGTCCGGGGTCCCGGGGGTGGGGTGGGGTGGGGTGGGGGGGGGTGGGGGGGGGCGGGGAGGAGCGGGCCCTGTCGGTGGAGCCCTGGCAGGGCTGGCCCGGGGCACCTGCGGGAGCCGCGTCCATTCCTGGGTGCGTTCACAGCAGCAGCAGAGCCCGTGGCGGGCGGTGGGCGTCCTGCAGTCTCGTAGGTTCCAGAAGTCGTCCTGCCGCCCAGGACCAGAGAGGCCTCGGAGAGCAGAGAGTGTGGGCGCCCAGCTCAGGCCACTGGACCGCAGTGTCCATCCAGCAGTCAGGTTGGATGAGAGGACGGAGTTGAGCTGCGGCCTTGGGCGTGTGGAGCGGCCTGGTTGCAGGCAGTTGAAAGCGTGTGTGTTCTTTTCATTCTAGAGCATCACACGCTCCAGTCCTTACAGGACGGCATCTTGAGAGGAGGTAGTGGCTAAATTTCCCATCGCTGATGGAAGGAACGGCCTGGTCTCATCCGGCAAATGCAAGGGTTAGCCCTGCTGCCTCCCGCCCGCCGGCCTGCATCTGCGAGGCTCAGGGCAGGGCAAGCTTGGGTCCATTTTCCACGTGTAGTCTGGCAGGAGGCGAGAGGACAGGCCTGTGCCAGGTGGGAATGGCGGCCTGGGGAGACAGGGTGTGCCTGCTCGAGGCCGAGGTCCTAGTTAGTGGGACATTCCGGGTCCAAGTAAGATTCCTCACCTGATGGCTTGTTGGTTTGTTTGTTTGGGGGGTGGGATGGGGGGTGGGCGGGGAGGCCTGCGAGCCAGCTTTCCTAAGGGGAAACACTTCTCGCCTGTGGAAGTGACGCTTCTGCTGGGAACTGCCCCTCCGCTCCCTCGCTCGCTCGCTGGGCCGGCTGGGCGCCGGCGGGTGTGAGGCCGGAAGAAGCCGAGGTTTGTGGATGCGGGTGTTTGGCTGCTGCTTGTCCTCAGCCTCCGTGCTGGGCTCGTGGAGCAGCGGACCTGCAGGCCAGGCAGGCCCGGCACAGTCTCCGTCGCCCCTTCCTGAGAGGCCTCAGGGCGGTTCCGAGCAGCATGAGAGTCAGACTGTTGGGCAGCGGTTGTCCCTCTGCCGCTTGAAGACTGGTGGACACTGTCATCCTCACCACCGCTTGGCAAGGAGGGTTCACGATGTCAGTTTACAGATGAGGAGAAAGGCTCGAGGAGTCTGGGTGCCAGTCAATGTCAAATACCTTTCTTCTTGGTATTTACTTGGTTGAAAATAGTAGTAATTGATTAGTCACTAGAGGCCGGATGCACGAAATTTGTGCCGGAGTAGGCCTGCCTTCCCCCGGGTGCCGGTACTGGCTTCCCTCTGCCTGCCGGCAGGCACCCGGGACCCAGGCTTCCCTCGCAGCCCGGCTTCATCCGGAAGGATGTCTGGCCTAATGAGCATATTATGCTTTTATTATTATAGACTCGAGGCCCAGTGTACGAAATGCGGGCATGGGTAGGGTCCCTGGGCCTGGCTGGCGATCAGGGCCAGCTGGGGCCCCTCCTTCCCCTGGCTGCCAGCTGCCGGCTGCGAGCCGGGGTCTTCCTTCGTTCCGTGCTGCCCCCTGGTGGTCAGCACACATCATAGCGAGCGGTTGAACTCGGGTCTGTTGAACTCTCAAGGGGACAATTTGCATATTAGCGTTTTATTATATAGGATTGTTAACAAGTCAGCATTACTGTGTGTTTTGTTTGTGATTCCCAGAAACTGGGCTCTCTGTGAGTGTGGCTGTGGGAGTACCACCTGCCTGCTGCACCCGCCCCCCCCGTCCCCCACCCCCAGCTGTCTGTCTGTCCCGCTGCAGCACAGGTCGTCTCTGACGTCCCGCGGCTTGGGGCATGTCGGCTTTCTGTGCCTCTTTCTTCTCTGGCAGATCAGCAGTTGGGCTCCCAGGTGACCCTGGAGAACGGGGCTGTGGGCCCTGGCCTGCCTGAAGGGCTCTGAGAGAGCAAGCCGGGGCGGGCACCGCGGGGCAGGCAGCCGTGGCACTGAAGTTACGTGGGAAGGCTCCCGTGACCCCTCCCTTGTCTTCCTCCAGAGAGGCGTGGCCATGGAGGACCTGGGGGAAAACACCACGGTCCTGTCCTCCCTGAGGTCCTTGAACAACTTCATCTCTCAGCGCGTGGACGGAGGAGCAGGCCTGGATGCTGCGGCCTCGGCCCCAGGGTCCCTGCAGATGCAGTACCAGCAGAGCATGCAGGTGAGTGTCGTGGGGAGCGGCTCTCTGGCTGAAGACACCTGTCTGTAGGTGTAGGTGTCGCTCAGGTGAGTGCCCTGCGCGGGATCGGGGTCTCTTACGGAAAACACGGCCCTTCGATAGGCTGGGTCAGCCTCACGCCGCGGCCCCGCGCGCCGCTGTCTGTGGGTGAGATGCCATAGGGACGTGGCTCCTGTGTGCCTGCTGCCTGTGGTGAGATTGGTTTCCTGACATGTCGTTTTGCTGAACGTCGTAGGACCCGTGGCCACTGCTGACGCTAAGTGGGCACTTCCTGTAGCTGCGGCAGGTCAGTGTCTCCTCAGCCTAGAGGCCAGCTGGCCGTCTCCCGGGTCTCTAACGTGGGCGTTCGGAGTTTGGGGGACAAAGCGGGAGGGAAGCAGGGTCTGGCCCTGACCCGTCCTGGTTAACGGCCTGACGTGTCAGCGCGCAGAGCGGGCCTGGTGCTCAGCCTGTGCTCACGGGAACGAGCTCCCAGGCCCTAGTGACGGGGGTTGGAAAGCTGGCTGTTGGTTTAGTTGAGGAAAACCCACACGGCCTGGCTCCTTCGAAGGTGGACGCCTGGGAAGGGCGGCCGAGCGGTGACAGGCCCGTGGCTGGCCTGGCGGGACAGCAGGGGAGTGAGTGAGGCTTGGGCCTGTGATGGCAGTTTTACTCTGGTTGTAGTGCTACTTTGCTCTGTTCCAAGTTCTGGGCGTTGCTCCCTGTAGAAGCTGTAAAGGGGTCAGCCTCCTGAAGGACATCAGCTTCTAAGGACTTGGGGGGTCTGACCCAGGGGGGGCAGAACCAGGGGGTCCGCACAGGTTTGCCCAGGCCCGCCGCCCCCACCGGCTGCTGCGTCCCGCCTCCCCCGTGGGCCCTCGCGTTGCTGGGGCTGTTCAGCGACGGTCTCTGTGTCAGCCGTGGGTGCTGCTGGGGCCGTGGGGTGATAGTGTCCTGGGAGCCCAGAGGCTCAGGTGCATTCATTTGCTGAGGAATTGAATTACTCTCTATTTGTTAGTAGTGGACTGAGTTGCTCACTCCCATTTTTTGGCAAGGACTCTTATTTATTTTGAAATTAGTTTTCTTGTGTTTGAACACTTTTTACTGAAATAACAGTGGCAATAGGTTACACTGTGATCCTTGCCCACTGGTTGAAAAAAGTAATAATTTAATTGATGCACATGACTGGGGATGTTTGGCTTGTCAGGACCATAAATCTAGAATCTTGGAGGCCCCCAGTTCCCACTCAGTTAGCGCTGGAAGGGGCAGTGAGTGAGTGACAGCCAGAGTGAGCTGGTTCGAGATGCGGCAGTACCTGCCTGGTACCCTGGCCCGTCACAGGGCTTCCCTCAGTGCTTCTCTCTCCCAGCCGCCTCCCCAGCTGTAGGTCTGTATTTCTTGCCCACCAGACCCCTCCTCCCTCCTTTGAATAAAATTCCTATTTCCAATTGAAAGTGTTCACAGTTTGCTCTGCTACACATCAGTGTTTGTGTAAATATAAAAATGTTCCAGCTGGCCGGTGTGGTTCAGTGGTTGAGCATTGACCCAGAACTGGGAGGTCACAGTTCATTCCCCGTCAGGGCACTTGTCCGGATTGCTGGCTCCATCCCCAGTCGGAGGCGTACAGGAGGCAGCCGATCCGTGACTGTCATCATCAATGTTTCTGTTTCCCTCTCCCATCCTCAAAAAAAATAATGTTTCAGTTACTTTCCTTCAAATGCAGTCAACATTCCAGGAAGATGAGGCCCACGGATCGCGTGTCCCTGGGACTCCTGGTCCCCGTGTGCTGGGCCACCTGCAGCCACAGAGTGAGGCGGGGAGGCCAGCCGGTCAGCCAGTGTTTGAAGGAGGGTACAGTTAGGAACCTCCATATGCCAGCAGATGGGCAGTGCAGTGAGAGAAACAGCAGAGGGGGAAGGAAGTGTGGACTTGGGCCCCCACCAGTGCGGAGGGCGAGGGGGCGGGAGTTCCCTTTCTCTGGCCGGCTTTCTCACCCGGGGCTCTCTGACATTTGGGGCTGGATAGTTTTCGTTTTGCTGGACTGTCCTGTGCACTGACTTTCCTGTTGCTAACCGTCTCTGGCCTCTGCGCACTAGGTGCCAGGAGCACACACATTCCCACCTCCGCTGTGACAGTCGGCACCGCCTCTGGACCTTGTCAGGTGCCCCTGGTTGAAAAAAGAACCACGTGCTCTACCCAGAGCTTCTCAGACTCTAATGTGCGTGTGAGAGGACGATTCTGATTTGGTGTTTCTGGGGTGCACCCAAGACTCGGCGTGGCTGTTGAGTGTCCAGGGTGCTGTGTGCTGGGTCGCAGGCCATTGTGGAGTGGGCCGGTGCTAGCCCACCTGGAGAGGAGGCCCTTAGAGTCGGTGATTCTTTGAAACCATTTGGTGTGTCTTCTGAGTCCCTTCAAGGCTGGAACTCACCTCTGTTTACCTGCCATCTGTGGGGGGCAGACTCCTAAGGTGGTCCTCGATGGACCCATTTAACCCAACACTGACCAGGGGTTGTGGCAACGAGATTTGCAAGTATAATTATGATCTCAAGTCGGAGAACCTCGGTGGGCCTTTGCAGTGTGGTGGAGAGAGGAGACCAGAGCTCAGGTGCGGAGCAGGAGAGGGAACCACACGTGGGAGACTCCCTGCGTGGCTGTGGAGCTGGAGAGGCCGTGGAGCAGGAGCTGTGGGTGGCCTTCCAGAGCCACAGCAGCCCATGGTGACAGCCAGCGAGGAAATGGGCCCCCAGTCCCACAGCCACGTGCGTGTGGGAGAGGGTCCTGAGTCCAGGTGAGCACACAGCCCTGCGGACGCGTGGTCAGCTGTGTGCCTGCCTTCTGACCGGCTGGACTGATACTCACGTTACTGGTGTTTACACAGCTATTTTGGTAACTTGTTACACAGCAACGGGAGACCCTTTTCTTAATATACCCTCTTTTTTAAAAAACCCCTTTTTAAAAAATATATTTTTATTGATTTCAGAGAGGAAGGGAGGAGGAGAGATACATGGAAACATCAGTGATGAGAGAGAATCATTGATTGGCTGCCTCCTGGAGCGAGCCTGCAACCCGGGCCTGTGCCCTGACTGGGAATCGAACTGTGACCTCCTGGTCCACAGGTCGATGCTCAGCCACTGAGCCACACCGGCCGGGCTGCCCTCTTCTTTAAAACGAGCCCACACACTGTCATCTTAAACATACCCTCCTCTTCAACTCTGTCATCTTTGCCCGTCGCCCAGCTCGGGAGCCAGCTTCTTCCTTCTTCCCCGGGGCTGGTGTGGGCCGTGTTGGGAGCCGGTACCCCAGGAGTGAGTGTTGAATGAGCCACTCGCCTGTTTGACGCGGTGGCTCCTGAGGATTCTCTTTCCTTTGCATGGCCTGGCCAGCTGGAAGAGCGGGCGGAGCAGATCCGGTCCAAGTCTCACATCATCCAGGTGGAGCGGGAGAAGATGCAGATGCAGCTGAGTCACAAGAGAGCTCGCGTGGAGCTGGAGCGAGCGGCCAGCACCAGCGCCCGTAGCTATGAGGTGAGTGCAGGTGGCCAGCTCCTGAGACCGTGAGAAACGAGAGCCACACGGGCCAGGAGCCCAGGTGCCCTGCCTTCTGAGGCCCTGGTGTCAGCTGTGCTCCCCTCCTCGCGGAGGCTGTGCAGGTGCTGGTACTGCAGGCAGTCCTCCCGTGGGCCTCCTGGCTCCCCTCCCTCTGGAAGGACTGGCATGAGGATCCGGCAGAAATACCAGGTGGTGTGGGGTCAGAGGCTCAGAAAGTCACCAGGTTGCGTAGGGGTCTCGAGCCCAGGCTGGGTCTTGCTTAAATGGTTATCGGGCCTCAGAGCAGGGAGCCCCAATCTCGGGGCTGTTGCCTGTTGCCTGGCTCCCCCATGGCAGGCTGGGAAAGCACACTCCTTACCCAGTGCTTCCTCGGCTGGGATCACAGCTCTTGGCAGGGTGTCGGGAAGCGCTGTGAGGAGTGGAGACGCCACGAAGATCCAGGCAGCGCATCTGGTCTGGGCCTCCTGAGGGTGGATGTCTGCCCGTGCTTGCACACAGGGCACATGCGCCTTCCTTGTCCCCCTAAACGGCTGGTGCTGTGAGGGTGTGCTGTGACTGGGCATGTTTGACCCGGTGGACAGGTCCTGGCCGTGGTGTGCTGCGTGGGCTCAGTAGCCCAGAGCTGTGGCCTGTGGCTGGGGCACCTCAGCCTCAGCCTTGGCATTGGCCCAGGTGCTGCTCTGGGTGGTGTTTCTCTGTGGGTGGGACGTGATGTTGTGGGTTGTCCTAGGAGGGACCATCCTGGGGAACCTCTGGGAAGCAGGAGGGAGAGGCTGTGGGACTCGTACAGTATTGGAGTGTCCTGACGGGTAGGGAGGTGGCACAGGCCATGGACTGCGGGCACTGCGGGCGTGGTGGTCCTGCCTGGCTCTCAGCGGCCTGGGATGTGGGGCTGCTGGAGTTTCCCTGGGCCCTGAGTCCCGTGAGGACAGGGCCTGTCCTGACTGCCCTGGACTCCCAGTGTCCAGAACCGGCTGTGGCACCTAAAGGTGCTCGGCAACCCTTTGCACAAGTGAGGGGTGGCTGCAGGGTCACCAGACGTCTTTCTCGGGGAAATCCAAGGGCAGGGCCACCTGAGCTTAGTCCTGGGGCCGCACTGAACACGGCCCCCAGAGGCCTTTCCTTGCGGCCGCAGGCGGGCTGCAGGCGACCCCGGGCCGCTGAGTCAGGGGCTTTAAATTGCTCCTTTGAGTCTTGGGCATCTGCAGTGGTTTTTCAGGACTGTCATTGGCAGTGGGGGGCCGGGGCAGGGACAGGTGGGCGGGAATCTCAGCCCTCCCACCTGGAAATAGCTATTCGATGGTGAGATGCTGGTGTCTGGGGACCTGCCCACGTGCGCCAGGAGTGGCCGCCGAGTGGAGATGACGCACCTGCCTGTGGGTGCAGCCGGAGCACCTCGCTGCTGCGCGTGCCTGGACGGTGCCTTTGATGCACGGCCTCCTCGTAAGGCAGCCCTGGAGTGCCTGGCGGTCTTTGGAGGAGCTTCTGCAGCTCAGCTTTCTGGCCAGAGGTCCGAGGCCGCAGGGTCTGGCTCCATGGAACCAGGCTTGGCCCCAGCACTCTGGTCCCACTTTCTAGTCCCACGGCGTCTTAGGCTGAAAGGAACCACCTCTGTGGCCGGGTCAACCTTTATGACCCCAGGGATCATCAGAGGGAGGAGACTTAGTCCCACCCACCCCTCACCAGCACAAGCCATGCTGCCCTGAGGCTGGAGTACAGGGTGGCTCAGCAGGTTGGCAGGAGATAAGGTGCCCGGGTAGTAGAGGGGGCCCAGGGTCAGCTGCTCCTGCCTGCAGGCCGCCTGTCCCGCCCGGCGCATGCCAGCTGTTGCAATGGTCGCCTGTGTGCAGTCAGTGAAAGCTGCTGGGGCTGCCAGAGCCCGGGCGCTGCTTTCCCAGGTCCAGTCTGAGCGTGGGTTTCACCCTCATCTCCCCTGCAGATGGTCTTCTGGACCCTGACACTGGGTGGTCCATCTGAGAGCTCGGGGGTCCCTGGGCCAGAGCCCTGACGCAGCTTTTTCTGGGCTCCTGCTGGGTCTTCTCTGGGCCGGGGGCCTGGCCTGCCCTGACCGTGCTGACCAGGTCCTCCCTCTGGCAGCGTGAGGTGGACCGCAACCAGGAGCTCCTGACCCGGATTCGGCAGCTCCAGGACCGCGAGGCGGAGGCGGAGGAGAAGATGAAGGAGCAGCTGGAGCACCACCGGCAGTGCAAGCAGAGCCTGGACGCCGCCAACAAGAGGCTGCGGGAGAAGGAGGACGGCCTGGCCGAGGCCGGCGAGGTGCGGGCGCGTTTCGTGCTTTTAGTTCTGCGCCTCTAGTTCTTTCCATCGTCGTCATAGCAAAGCTACCGATTTTCCGTCCTGTGGTTTTCAGTGGCTCAGGTGAACACCTTTCAGTCTCTGTAATCACGATTGTTCATGGTTGGGGAACTGTTTCTTGTCGCTTTCAGAGCTTTGGTTTTTCATGCACACCCCGTTCACGACCATGTGTAGCAGAGAGCTTCGTGCTGCCACTTTTTGCTGCTCTCGACTATTTCATTGGAGCCATTCCTTGCAGAGGGCTGAGGGTCCAGTCGCCGTGGGCCCTGCGCTGACAGCGGGCGGGGGTTCTAGTTCCGCTGGGTCTCACCTGGCATGGGGGTGCGGTTTTCTGGAAATTCTTGTGTATGTTTCGTTTTGTTTTCCCCCAGAAGGTGTAGATAGTTGCCTCTGGATTTGCATTTCTTTGATTGTCAATGTGTGTGTGTCAGCGTGTGTGTGTATGTGTCAGCATGTGTGTGTGTCAGTGTGTGCTTTCGTGTGTGCTTGTGTGTGTGTGTGTGAGCGTGTGTGCGCGCGCATGTGTGTATCAGTGTGTGTGTCAGCATGTGTGTGTGTCAGTGTGTGTCAGCATGCTTATCTGTTGGCATCTGAGAGCACCTTTGAAACCAGAGCGTCAGTGAACTGTAGTGTCCTTTCGTCTCCATCAAGTGAAGGCTGTCTCCATTTTAGAAACAGCCCAAACATTGATGCTGGTGGAAATTGGACTCTTCTGACCTTTCTGGTCCCTTCGCTGTGCTGCTCAGGATCACAGGCTGCGAGGAAGGAGAGGAAACTCGGGGGGGGGGGGGGGCGCGTGCAGGGAGGTGGCATGGAGCACGTGGCAGCTTGGGAAGCAGGCCCGGGCTATTCTTGCCCTGGCGACACTGGAGAACATGTTAGGGTGTTTGCACATGTGTCTTCTGACACGGATGTTGGCAGGAGGGGAGGGGCTCTGCCGCAGGAAGGCTCTCCTCCCGCCCCTGCTGTGCTTACCTGTGCTCTCCCTCCCCTCCTGCTGGGTCTGGAGGCAGGTGTGGGGGTCTCCGGGGAGCAAGTCCTGCACACTCTTCAGGGAAGGGCAAGAGGGGGAGACCCTACCACACAAGGTGCGGGGTGGGTGCCACAGGGGGCCCAGCGTGGGAAAGGGCGTGGCCAGTGGGGACCCAGGACCACGCAGGTCGCTTCCCTTACTCTTCACCTCTGAGGAGCCTTCCCAGTCACTCGAGGCAAAGTCACAACCGCACCACCCACTGCCTTCTCTCGTCTCGGTGCCCTGGGTCCTGTGCTCGCCACTCTCCAGGCAGCTCCTGGGGGCCTGGCTCACCCACAGCACCCACCCGGCTCGCCACACCACCTCCTGACCCTGGTGCCCACGGTGCGGTGCCACGCCTGTTCATGGAGTGCAGGAAGGCTTCTCAGAGGGTGTGCTCCTTGTTTAGTGTTTTAGTGCCTTCATTCTCTGTGGTTCCCAGATTGGTAGTCGCTGTTGTAATAGCAAACCATGGAGATCAGTGGAGCGGGGGCCGCTGGCCTGGGCCGCCCCGTCAGCCTCCTGGACGGACATGGGGCGGTGCTGCTGACCCTTTAAGTGGTCCCGGTGCCTGGGGAATGAGTGCAGTGGCCTCCTTGTCTGCAGGGTGCCCCAGGGTCTGCCAGGTGTCACCCTCCGTGCTGAGCTGTCAGTCCCTTTCTTGCCCTGCTTGTAGGATCCCTCGGGTTGAGGTCTGGCTCCCAGGGGCTGCTGTGGCTGGCACTCTGGCCTGAGCGCTCCAATCGCCATGGCATTCTGCCAGCTCCCCCATTCTGTGTGACGTTTGTGGTGTCATTCTGAGGACAGCCTCAGTCCCCCTTGTCCGGCTTCTTGGGACGCCTGGCTGTGGCTTCCAGTGGCATCTTCAGCACCGTGGGAAGTGGCTCGGTGGGTTAGGGAAGGAGCTCCAGGCGGGGAGGCGGGAGCAAGGTGTGCAGGGAGGGCTGTGCAGAGCACGCCAGGGATGGGAGGGTCCTAGGTGTTGGGGTGTGGGTGTGTGGATGCTTCATGGGAAGGGCTGTCATGAGAGTGTGAGGCTGGGGCCCGTCTTGGCCAGCAGCAGTTCTTGCTCCTGAGATTGTTGTCATGTGACCCAGCCTCTCCTGTGGGCTCATGGGTGACTCAAGGTTGGCTTGGCTGGTGCTCGGGGCATCTGGTCCTGGCCTCTGAGGGGCAGATGGCTCTGTCCCTGCCTCGGGAGTGGGATGGAGGGCCAGGCTCCTGTGAGGGCTTGGTCCTCTTCTTTGGGCGGCTCCCATGCATCCGCGGGCCGGCGGCCTCAGTGGGCGCTGTGGGTTCTGCTCTGCTTTTAGACCATCAGCGAGTTAAAGGGCAGGATCTCGGAGCTGCAGTGGAGTGTCATGAACCAGGAGATGCAGGTGAAGGGCCTGGAGTCCGAGAAGCAGGAGCTGCAGGAGCAGCTGGATCTGCAGCTCAGGTGAGTGTGGAGCCTGCGCACCTGCAGCCGTGGGCATGGGCTGAGCCGTATCCCCGTTAACTGTGGCAGACACAGGCTTGTCCTGCCCCCCCTGCGGGTGCGCACCGGCCTCCACGAATGTCGTGTGTCCCAGAGCCCTGAGGCTCCACAGGTGCCCTTCAGTGCTCCCACCCCAGGCTCTGGGGACAGGTCTGAGGCCTCTGAGGCCAGGACCATACATGGTGTCAGAACAGAGTGTCATTTTAAACGTCCTGAGAACGAGGAGGGAGCAGCCAGGGAGGGAGCTTTGGAGAAAACATTGCATTGGAGCTTTTTAATTTTTTTTCTTAATATATTTTTATTGATTTCAAAGAGGAAGGGAGAGGGAGAGAGGGGGGTAGAAACGTCAATAATGAGAGAGAATCATTGATTGGCTGTCTCCTGCACGCCTTCTACTGGGGATCAAGCCCACAACCTGGGCATGTGCCCTGACCTGGGATCGAGCCCTGACCTCCTGGTTCATAGGTCTGTGCTCAGCCACTGAGCCACGCCAGCCAGGCTGGAGCTCAGTTTTAAAGGCCACGGTGGCCATCTGCGGGCCGTGGGAGGCGGGCGGTAAAGGACATTCCAGAAGACCGCATTCTGAGCAAAGGCACGGAGAGGGAAAACTCACTCACGGAGTTGAGGTCAGAGGCCTGAAGGCTCCTGAAGAATTTGGCCTTTGTCTTCGCAGATGTTGCCTAGGGGGAGTTCTGGCCTCTTGGCGGAGTCATGATCTGTCAGGAGTGGGTCTGCTGTGGCTGTGCCGGGGCCAGCAGCCAAAGCTCCAGTGTGAGCAGATGTGGGGCTGGAGAACGGGGTGCTGCAGCCGGAGGTCCCTGCCAGGTCTTCATAGCATCCTCACGTGGAAACGAAGCGGGGCACTGTTTCCATATGAAATGTTGTCCTATTGTTCCGCCCCATCAGTTCCTAGACTCCCTGCTCTCTCTCGCCTCTGGCTGGTGGTCTGGGCTCCCCACCCAGCCTGTCCTGAGCAGACGGGCCCCCGAGGCACTGGCAGGGGTTCGCATCCAGACTCGGGCTGTCCCTGAGGGGAGTGTGGGCAGTATGTGTGTACATGTATGTATGTGCATGTGTGTGAGTGCATGTGCATACGAGTATGTGTGCATGCATATGTGTGAGTGTGCACGTGTGTCTGCACTAGAGAGCTTTAGGATAAGGGGATTGTTGGCCTCATCACATACTACATTCTGCATGTGATCCACTTTTCTCTTCATAGAAAATGGCAGGAAGCTAATCAGAAGATTCAGGAACTCCAGGCTGGCCAAGAAGCCAGGGCAGAGCAGGAGCAGAAAATCAAGGTGAGTTGCTCCGTTTCAGTCCCTGGACTGTGTGGTAGGTGTCCCAGTGGTGGTTTCAGCCCTTTTCCCCCCCGTAGGTATTTCTGAACTGGGCTGTGCTCTTGGCATATGGGGACAGTGGCTGCTGCGCCCACGGTGCCATGTACACTGACCGTCTTCTCGTGTGCTAGGCTGTGCTAGCTGGTAGGATCCACAGGGAATAGAGACAGATTCTGCTCCCAGGATGAAGTCACAGGAAGAGAGTGAACATGCGATAGTTCAGGTGGTGTGAGCTGGGAAGTGATAGGCCGCGGGGAGAGGTCGTCCGGCTCGTGTGTGATGGGTCTCAGTGCAGGGCGCCTGGCTCTGACGTTCGGCTGTGCTGCTGCACGAGGGAGGCCCTGCCAGGCAGGCAGTGACTGCAGGCCCCTGGGTGGCCGCCGCCGCCTTGAGTGACACCCACACTCTGCCCCGCCTCATAGGCTGCCTCCCTACTCCGTCCTGTCTGCTTCCCTCTCCAGCTGTTCCGCCCCATCAGTTCCTAGACGCCCTGCTCTCTCTCGCCTCTGGTCTTTCACAGGCTGTTCTCTGTGGCCACTGTGCTTACCTGTCTCCCCCAGCCTTCTCCCCACCCTCACCACTTCATACATCCCCACTGCCTCTTTTTTTTTTTTTAATATATATATTTTTATTGATTTCAGAGAAGAAGGGAGAGAGAGAGAGAGAGAAACATCAATGATGAGAGAGAATCATCGATCGGCTGCCTCCTACACGCCCCCTACTGGGGATTGAGCCCACAACCCGGGCACGTGCCCTTGACTGGAATCGAACCTGGGACCCTTCAGTCCACAGGCCGACGCTCTATCCACTGAGCCAGACTGGCCAGGGCCCCACTACCTCTTTCCTGCCCTCATCCTGCTGCGGCCCGGGGCCCACTTCTCAGGGTTTACGCGCCTGATGCCTGTCCTTCCTCCCAGCCTCCAGGCTCTCCTTGCAGAGGCCTCACCTGCGTCGCCTGGCCCCACTGTGTGACTCGGTGCCTGGCACAGTGATGGGCCCCCTTAGTGGAGGTGTTTGTTGAATGACTGACTGATTTGGTCCTGGTCTCATGCTGTTAGTTTGTTTTGTGACTTGCCACTAATGAATGCCAGCTGTCTCCATTGTGTCCTGAGGGAACTAGAGATTGTAAAAAGGCTGTCCTCCCTATGGAAAAGACTCTGGTTACATGGGTATTACATGTGTGTTACATGTGTATTACATCAACTGAAGCAGACCTCGCTCGGGAGGAGTGGGATGTTTTATTGGTGTTTGTTCAGGGAGCCTTTGCTGAGTGTCCTTGGGCCAGACATGTCTTAGGCTCCTGCCTCTGAGGGGAGCACAGCCCAGCACAGGAGCATGACACTGGCCTGTACTCCACTGTGGGCACTGCCCTGGGGGTGAACGTGGAGCACCAGCACAGAGGCACACCGGGGGCAGGCAGGGAGGCTTTCCGGAGAAGGGGACTGGGTCACGGAGGTCGCTGAAGACCTGGGTAGTATGGCGTCCGTGACTTTCTCCTCTCTGTCCTTGGCCTCAACCAGGATTTGGAGCAGAAGCTGTTCCTGCAGGAGCAGGATTCTGCAATTGTGAAGAACATGAAGTCTGAGCTGGTGCGGTTGCCCAAGATGGAGCGGGAGCTGAAGCAGCTGAAGGAGGAGAATGCCTACCTGCGGTGAGTCGGGCGCAGGCAGTGAGATGGGCACAGGCGGTGGGGCGGGCACAGGCAGTGAGATGGGCACAGGAGGTGGGTGGTAGCCTCCATGGGTTAGCTCTCAGGGGTTCCAGTGTGCAGCCCAGTGCTCCTGGGGCTCCTGGACTCGTCCCAGGCTACATGGCTGTGTGAGTGACTATTTCTGCCTCCTCAGGGAGATGCGAGAGACCAATGGGCTGCTCAGGGAAGAAGTGGAGGGGCTGCAGCGGAAGCTGAGCCGTCAGGAGAAGATGCAGGAAAATTTGGTTGACCTGGAGCTGGAGAAGGAGGTGAGGGCCTGAGCTGGTGAGCTGCTTCCTGGGGGAGGCCTGGCTGCTAGAGGACTCGGGGTGTTTCACCTCAACTAGGGAAGCTGCTGTGCTGTGTGGTGGTCAGACTGCTGGCCCCCAAAGACGGCCATGTCCTGACCCCCAGAATGGTGCGTCTGTTCTCTTAGGTGGCAGAGGAAATTAAAGGTGCTTGTCAGCTGGCCAGTGTGTAGTCACAGGGACTTGTGTGGGCAAGAGGAGGCTGGAGGAGGTTGGTGCGATTGTCAGGATTTCACCTGCCACTGCTGGTGGCACTGAGGATGGAGGACGGGACCATGAGCCAAGGACTGTGGGCACCAATAGGAGCTGGAAAAGGAGAAGAAATGGATTCTTCCCTTGCAGCGGTTCTCAACCTGTGGGTCGTGAACAATGAAAATACATCCTGCATATCAGATATTTACATTACGATTCACAACAGTAGCAACATTACAGTTATGAAGTAGCAACGAAAATAATTTTATGGTTGGGGATCACCACAACATGAGGAACTGTATTAAAGGGTCGTGGCATTAGGAAGGTTGAGAACCATTGTAGAGCCTCCTGCTGCTACCTTGATTTTAGCCCAGTGAGGCCCCTGTGGTCAGACTATTGAACGACAGGGCTCTGAGGTCGTAAATCTGTGCAGTTCTAAGCCACAGTAGTAATAGGAACACTGACACAGATGGTGTCTGAAAGGAACATTGTTGCCACATGAGACCAGGAAGGAACATTGTTGGCGTGTGAGACCAGGAAGGAACATTGTTGGCGTGTGAGATGTGGAAGGAACATTGTTGCCACATGAGACCAGGAAGGAACATTGTTGTCATATGAGACCAGGAAGGAACATTGTTGGCGTGTGAGATGTGGAAGGAACATTGTTGGCGTGTGAGATGTGGAAGGAACATTGTTGGCGTGTGAGATGTGGAAGGAACATTGTTGCCACATGAGACCAGGAAGGAACATTGTTGGCGTGTGAGACCAGGAAGGAACATTGTTGGCGTGTGAGATGTGGAAGGAACATTGTTGCCACATGAGACCAGGAAGGAACATTGTTGTCATATGAGACCAGGAAGGAACATTGTTGGCGTGTGAGATGTGGAAGGAACATTGTTGGCGTGTGAGACGTGGAAGGAACATTGTTGCCACATGAGACCAGGAAGGAACATTGTTGGCGTGTGAGACGTGGAAGGAACATTGTTGGCGTGTGAGATGTGGAAGGAACATTGTTGGCGTGTGAGACCAGGAAGGAACATTGTTGGCGTGTGAGACGTGGAAGGAACATTGTTGGCGTGTGAGATGTGGAAGGAACATTGTTGCCACATGAGACCAGGAAGGAACATTGTTGGCGTGTGAGACGTGGAAGGAACATTGTTGGCGTGTGAGACCAGGAAGGAACATTGTTGCCACATGAGACCAGGAAGGAACGTTGTTGGCGTGTGAGACCAGGAAGGAACATTGTTGCCACATGAGTCCAGGAAGGAACATTGTTGCCACATGAGACCAGGAAGGAACATTGTTGGCGTGTGAGACGTGGAAGGAACATTGTTGGCGTGTGAGACCAGGAAGGAACATTGTTGCCACATGAGACCAGGAAGGAACGTTGTTGGCGTGTGAGACGTGGAAGGAACATTGTTGCCACATGAGACCAGGAAGGAACATTGTTGGCGTGTGAGACGTGGAAGGAACATTGTTGGCGTGTGAGATGTGGAAGGAACATTGTTGCCACATGAGACCAGGAAGGAACACTGTTGGCGTGTGAGACGTGGAAGGAACACTGTTGGCGTGTGAGACGTGGAAGGAACATTGTTGGCGTGTGAGACGTGGAAGGAACATTGTTGGCGTGTGAGACGTGGAAGGAACGTTGTTGCCATATGAGATGTGGAAGGAACGTTGTTGCCATATGAGACGTGGAAGGAACATGTTGCCACGTGAGACATGGAAGGAACGTTGTTGCCACATGAGACCAGGAAGGAACGTTGTTGGCGTGTGAGACGTGGAAGGAACGTTGTTGCCATATGAGACGTGGAAGGAACGTTGTTGCCATATGAGACGTGGAGGGAACGTTGTTGGCGTGTGAGACGTGGAAGGAACATTGTTGCCACATGAGACCAGGAAGGAACGTTGTTGTCATATGAGACCAGGAAGGAACGTTGTTGTCGTGTGAGACCAGGAAGGAACGTTGTTGGCGTGTGAGATGTGGAAGGAACATTGTTGGCGTGTGAGACGTGGAAGGAACGTTGTTGTCGTGTGAGATGTGGAAGGAACATTGTTGGCGTGTGAGACGTGGAAGGAACATTGTTGCCACATGAGACCAGGAAGGAACGTTGTTGCCATATGAGACGTGGAAGGAACATTGTTGGTGTGTGAGACGTGGAAGGAACATTGTTGGCGTGTGAGACGTGGAAGGAACGTTGTTGGCGTGTGAGACCAGGAAGGAACGTTGTTGGCGTGTGAGACGTGGAGGGAACGTTGTTGACGTGTGAGACGTGGAAGGAACATTGTTGCCACATGAGACCAGGAAGGAACGTTGTTGTCATATGAGACCAGGAAGGAACGTTGTTGGTGTGTGAGATGTGGAAGGAACATTGTTGCCACATGAGACCAGGAAGGAACGTTGTTGGTGTGTGAGATGTGGAAGGAACGTTGTTGGCATGTGAGACCTGGAAGGAACATTGTTGGCGTGTGAGATGTGGAAGGAACGTTGTTGGCGTGTGAGACCAGGAAGGAACATTGTTCCCACTCCCAGACTTGAAGGGGCACCTGTGCTAAGTATTTCCTCCCTGTGTCTGCTGTCGGGATCACAGGTGGCATTTGTGAGACCATGCAAGTTGTCAGTGCTGAAAACATCCAGTCCTGTGGGCAGATGAGACTGAGGTTCCCAGAAACTCTCTGTGTTGTCCAGTGCTCCTAGTTTGGACGAAAATTTAGGCCGGCTCCTGGCCCAGGTTGTTCTGTCCTGCATGGCTTCCCCATGGTGGCACTCTGTCGCCCCACCTCTCTGGCTTATTGGCACGAACAGTGCCACCACTGCCCAGCCTCCAGAGCGGTGAGAACGGTGCGAGTGCTCTCCCCCTCAGATTCCCATGCCACTGAGTCCTGCTGGGTCCGAGCCCCTGTGGCTGGACAAGGACCTTAGCCCACGAGGAGGTCCAGGGCCAGCCTGAGGCATCCCGGGGCCTGGGCAGAGCTCCTCTCTCAGGTGCTGGCTCTTGTAGGAACTTAGCCTGAAAAGACAGCTCTGGAGCTGAGCAATTTCTTCTCTGGACAGAGTTTATTTTGAAATGGGTTAAGATTTTGGCTCTAGAATCACGCCTAGTTTCAACCCTGCCATGGAAGCTTGCTGGCTGTGTGACCCTGGGCAAGTTACTTAACCTCTCTGTTCACCTATATGATGAGGAATAACAGTGTTGGCTGTAGTGCTGAAAGTACTAACCAAGTCATGCCTGGCACTAATAGGGGCTCAGGAGAGACTTGAGTGATGGAATGAATGCATTCAGAACCCTGTGCTTGGCTCCAGGTGAAGGTGACAGGAGGTCAGAGGCATGGAATCTGCCCTCACCTTGGTTACGTTCTGGAGGAGCAGGTGTGTGAAACAAGGGCAAGCCAGCCTGTGGGCCGTGCTGGGCAGGGTGGGTGCCACCGCCCCCTCCTGTTCTCAGGGTGGCTCCCTCCTGCTGTGGGGCCGTGGGGCCTGGTCCTCCATGTCAGGGGGAGGAATTTGGTTCTAGGGCTTAGTTCGTCTGCCCTGTGGCTGGGTGTCCTGAGAGCCCCTGGGAGATGGAATGAGGCAGCGGGTCCTTGTGGGCTCAGCCAACTGCAGGGCCACCAGCAGGCCGTTCCCCGGCTCCGTCCTGGCACCGCGGGGCTCTGACAATGTGTGGGACCAGGAACGAACGAGGTGAAGCATGCAGTGTAGCCTCAGTGAGGGGGAAGCAGCCGCCTGTTTTGGAGCAGGGGTGGCGCGTTTCTCTTTTAGCTCAGGGACGAGGCAGGTCCTATGAGCGGGCGGGAGCCTGTCCTCTGCCATGGCCGTCGGGTATTTATCCCGTCGCTCCCGGGCCACATCCCACGGCCAACTTAGAAATGACGTTGGTGCCGGCCAGGGTCTCCAGCGCTCGGCGTGGCTCAGTAGTTGAGCGCGGACCCATGAACCCCATGAACCAGCGGGTCAGGTTCAGTTCCCTGTCAGGGCACATGCTGGGGTTTCAGGCTTGATCCCCGGTGTGGGGTGTGCAGGAGGCAGCTGATCAGTGATTCTCTCTCATCATTGATGTTTCTCTCTCTCCCTCTCCCTTCCTCTCTGAAATCAATACAAATGTCTATATTAAAAAAAATTACGTTGGTCTGAAGAAGCTCCTAGACTTGTTGACCTTTGAGTCCCGCCTACGGTTGCCTGGCAGGGCCAGACCAATGCTGCGGCCCTCGGGCGGGCGTTCCTGCCCTGCTCTAAAGGGTGGGAGACAGCCTTCACATCACTGTCAGTTCGTGGGGTGATCGTTGGTGCGGAAGTCAATGGGCACGGGGGGGTGGGAGACAGCAGGTGGGGCGTGGGGGTGAAGGAGAGCAGGAGGGCTGTGAAGCCCTTGCGCAGGGGTGGTGGGGGCACGGTGCTCTGGGTTCCACCCTCCGTGTCTTTTCAGAGGCTGCTGGCGAAGCTGCAGAGCTGGGAGAGACTGGACCAGGCCACGGGCTTGAGCATCAGGTAGGCGGGGGGGCTGGCCTCGGTGTCCCCTTCTCGGTGCAGGTAGCGCCTGTGGCAGATGGGCCCTGCCTCCCACCCCTCTCCAGAGGCCCTGGGGCGGCTGCTGGGAGCTTCTTCCTCAGGCCGCTCAGGAAGTCGGCTCCCCTCCTGCCAGGTCTTCACAGCAGCCTCACGTGGAAACGAGGCGGGCAGGGCCGGACACCTGGGGTGGGCTGGCCCAGCTCTTCCTGCCCCAGGTGGCTTGGCTGACCCGGCTGCTCACGGCGGGCACGGTGTGAAGTCTGCCCTCGGCACCTGCGCCACGTGCTGCGCTTTATTCCCTCTCACCCTGGCCCCCACCCGGGTCCTGCTGAGAGAGCCGGCAAGCTCGCAGCGTGTGATGCAGAGCTCGCAATAAGTGGTCTGGGCTGCAAACAAGTCTGCGTGCTCACGGCCAGGAGGTGCAGGGCTTGGCCTGCATTGTTGGCTGAAGTGAAGGACTTTCTCTTGTATGAACTGAGGAAGAGGTTGTTTCTGGGGAGCTCATTCCTATGAGGTGCTCGTGATGAGGGGCAGTGGACTGAGTTTTTAGGGGTGAAAAAGGAAAACACGGTGACAGAGGGCCCCTGCAGCGGCTTCCCCTGCTTGTCTGGTGGGCCTAGTGCCTGCCTGCAAGTGCGGAGTGGGCAGCTGCTGGGGCTGTGGGGCGGCCCTCCCGGGCACAGGCCTGAGGGGCCGAGCTGGACCTTGGTACTCTGGTGGGCAGGACGGGCATCTTTACCCCAGCTGTCCTTCAGGGGCACTGCCCGTCTTTCTCCAGCGTTGCTCCGCCGCTGCCGCCCAGGCCCCTGGCACCCCCCGACCACCGCCTCAGCAGCGCTGTCCGCCTGGCTGCCCCCTTCTGGGAGGGTGGGGGGCAGAAGGTTGATTGTCTGGATTAGTCCTGTGCCTGGGCAGGGCCTGTGGTGTTAGAGAGCCTCGTGCTGTTCACCTGCTCACATGGTTCTGAGGCCTTAGTTCCCAGTGTCTCCTGGAGCCTGGGCCGAGGGCGAGAGCCCCATTAGAGAGCGAGCGGCCTGTGATTGCGCGGCGATCGCTGCTTCTCAGCCGCAGCTGCTCCCGCTGGCTTGATGGGCTCCAGCTGTCCCCCCCTCGCAGGTCCTCCTCATTTTCCTTTCGTCTCTGAGTCAGAGGACAGATGGGCTGCTGTTTCCTCTTGAACTCCACCTGCAGAACTCAGACTCACAGAGGGCGGCCCAGCAGGGCCCACGTGTTTCATGCTTCCTCCTGTTCTCTGGGCTTATTAACTCTCCCGAAAGCTCCCCTCCTGCCCCAGGCAGACGCGTCAGGAGAGAAACCTCCGTGACTTCTCTCTTGTGCAGGAGATCAGAGGCCCCGCGGCAGATGAGACCAGCCTGCTGAGCGCCCTGTGGGACGCAGCCGCAGCGTCGTCAGGCCCACAGGCTGCACAGCCGCGCGTCGGCCAGGAGGCCAGGGCTCCATGGCCAGGAGGGAAGGGCAGCCGCTCCTTGCTCCCTTTGGTCCAGTTTTCCTGTCGCTGGGAAGGGAATGCAGTGCGTGCTCATGGCTCCTGGAGTTAAAAGCCGTGACTTAGAGCTGCTTCCCCTGGGAGGCTGCCTTCCAGGAGGCAGGAGACCTCCCCGCGGGGAGGGCAGGTGCTCTCTCCCGTGCTCTGTGGTTGGCTGTGCCTGGGCCCCCTCTGGGGCCCCTCGGGGCCCTCCCTCCTCACCTTTCCTGTCCCCCCTGGGGCAGCGGGCAGGCCTTCACCTCCGCAGCGCGTGCTCCGCTTGAGTGATCCGTGTGTCGTGTAGCAGGCAGTGGGCTCAGAGCCGTGCTGTGAGGATGGCCGTCACCAGAACCACCTGGGAGTTTGGCACAAACGCAGATCCTGGGCTGAACCCAGGCCCAGTGGTCAGCCTGTCCAGGCGCTGGACCTGAGTCTTGGGGTGACCTTGAACACCGTGATGAGGGGCCATCTTTTTGCTACTTTTTGGCACTTAGAGATTCTGAGCAGGGAGCCCTTACTAACGGCACTGAGTGTGGAGGTGGACGTGGCAGAGGGAGACAGGACAGGAGATGCTGGGGGCCCTTCTGTAGCGTGGGGTCCCTACAGGAGGGTCCGAGGGAGACGGGCACTGTCTGGGAGGTGTGTGCTGAGGTGATGCCACCTGGGTGATGGGGGTGGGGTCTGCCACGACTGGGTCTCAGCTGGACGCCTCTTGTCACCCTTGCGGGGTCCAGTGTCGCAGAGATGGCGGTGGGCTGTCTCAGACCCTGCAAAGGTGGGTAGATGTCTGTCTGGCCCCACATTGGTCCCCGGGAGTGGTGTGGTCTCTCTGCCTCTGCTCTCACATCTGTAAATGGAAAGGCTTTTCTAGAACATTGGGTTCCCAGCAGGGGTCATGGGCCTCTGAGAGTTTGAGGAAGTCACAGACTTTCTCCTCATGACAACGCACGTTTGCGTGTGTGCACGTGTAGACACGACTTTGAGTGCCAGTTCAGGACCCACTACCCTGAAGCATGATCAGCCGGCTCTAACTGACGGCAGCAGTTTGGGGTTTGGGATCCCAGAGCAGGGATCCGAGGGGCTGGAGGGCATTTCGGCGTGGCCTTCTGGGCTTGAGTCTGGTTAGCCTTTAGGTGAAGCTGTTGTCATTATCTTGGGACCGAGACCACTCATTCGGGGCATGTCATGAGCCCAGGCTCCAGTCCGTGTCCAGTGCCTCTGTGGGTTTTTGAGAGCTGTCACCACTAGGTGGCACCACGCCCCCCTGGCGATTCTGGCTCCCTGTGACCTCAGGAGCCGCCCAGTCCCTGGAGCTGCTCTGAGTTTAGGCCTGCGGCTCCTCCTGGCCCACTGCCGGCCCCCCAGGCGACTTCCTTGCCGAAACCAGGTTTGGTTGTGCAGGAATTGGGGGGTGGTCTGTGGTCTGACAGTTCCTGCCTGCCTTTGGGTGGCCACCTGGCCACTTTTGCGTATCCCCCATGCTCTGTTCTTTTTATTTTTTTAACATGTTTTTATTGATTTTTAGAGAGAGAGGAAGGGAGACGGAAAGAGAAACACTGCTCCGTTGCCTCTCGCACCCAACCTGACGGGGGATCGAACCCGCATCTCGGGTATGTGCCCTGACCGGGAATCAAACCAGTGACCTTTCGGTGCATGGGACGATGCCCCACCAACTGAGCCACTCCTCAGGGCCACCCGCTCTGTTCCTGAGCAGCCACGTTCCGTTCCTGCACCCTGCGGTCTGTGAGCCCGCGTTCGGGGGGGGGGCCTTCTCCGTGCGGAGCTCCTCTGGAGGGGCCGCACACCCTCCTGGGTTCGCGGGGCTCTGTGGCCTCATGGCGGGACAGAGACTACCTGGAGAGACCAAGTCCCCAAGGTGTCCACAAAGAAATGGACTCGGGAGGGCAGGACAGTGGTCTCTCTCCTCCCAGTTTGGGCTTTCTTACATCCCAAGGAGCCCAGAGGTGCTGGCAGGGGGGGTGGGGGGGGCGGTGGGCGCAGTGGCTGGTGGCTAACCACTGTCGACCTGGAGGGGAGCCCCGCACCTGCCAGAGCAACTTGTCCCCCATGGGGATGCCGACACCTGTCTCCAGCGCCTGGGACGGGCGCCCAGGCAGGTGGGGCCTCATCTCTGCCTCAGGGTGTGAGGAATGGGCACAGGCCGCGTCAGGCGGGTACTGATGCAGGGGAGGAGGGAGGCGAGTCTGGTACTGGTGTCCTGTCCCAGGACTGAGAAGGGGGCTTGAGGCATTCTATGGCAGCAGTGTGGGGAGGCGGCGTGCGGAGGGGGACGGTGTGTGGACTGTGAAGGGCTAGGCTGCGCCTCTGAGCAGTGTGGTCTGTTGGGGGAATGATTTGAAGGCACTGGATGAAGGTGGGCACCAGGAGGCACCCTTCGATGTGTCTGTGCCAACCTAGGCAGGATGCTGGGGGCACTGGGAGAAGGAATAACCGAGAGGGCTGGTATGAGAAATGAGGGACAGTGCACCCGGAGTCAGGTGCTCATCCTCGGAAAGTTAATGCAACTCATTGACGTGGAATAAAGGGGAGACACGGCCATCTCAGCAGATGCAGAAGCAGCATCTGTAAGCTGCAGCCCGAGGTGCAATGGAGGCAGGTGCTTCCAGGCGAGCTGGGTGCCGTCCGTGGTTCTGTGTGAGCCAGGGCCCGAGCAGAGCCGCCATGGGAAGGGAGCCGCTGGCAGAGCTGCCATAGGAAGGGAGCCGGGAAGGGAGCCGCTGGCAGAGGAAGAAAGAAGTCTGTCTTTGCTGGGAGGTGACGAGGTATTTATGCAGGAAATCCCACAGAATCGGTAAGAAGCCGCTGAGTAAGTGAGCTTAGCGGGTCACAGGACCGAGGACAGGACACACACATTGATCTAACGTCTGTGTCCTGGCAGCCAGCACGGGAAGAACATCCCATTCACAGCAGCACCAGAAACATGAACTCCTGGGGGGGAAGTGAACACAACCTGTAAGGCCTGTGCACTGACGGCTGTCGAGGCTGCTGAGAGAAGTGACAGGTGACCTAGTGATGAAGTGAACGGAGGGAGGCATTGAGTTCGGGCACTGTCAGGGCGTCAGTTGCTGGAGTTGCTCCACACGTGCCACCCAGTTAGAGTCCCCACAGGCTTTCTCCCAGGAATCGACAGACTGATCTGGAGCTTCTCTAGAAATGCCCAGGGGCGGGACTGTCCCGCACTGTGAGAAAGAGCAGTTACGGAGCGTTCAGTGGCCGATCCAGGGCTCACCGGGACTGCGTTACTCACCACAGCGCACTCCAGGCGCGGACAGACCTGCACTCGGTGGACAGGATGGGAAGGTCAGGAACACTCAGGAAGGCGTGGATTGATGTCCGTGGAAGGCGAGGTGATCATTCAGTGGGGAGACTCTTTTCAACACTCGGTGCTGGGCCAGGGAGACGGCCGAGGCACTCCCTCCGGCGCAGACCTCAGGGTGCTAACCAGACTTCCTAGAACCCACAACACGAGCCACCAATGGAAAAACGGAGACGGTGGAGTTCACCAAAATGTAAAGCCTTTGATCTCAAAAGACCTCAAGAAAAGGCAAGCCGCGGGCGGGAGGAAACTTCGCAGGGTGTGCGTGACGGAGGCCTTGTCTGCGTGGTGTGACCGAAGGCGCCTTTCCCGTCAGCAGGAAGGCCAGATGTAAACGGTGGGCAAGAGACGGAACAGGACGTTTACGAGAGAAAAGACGCGAACGGGGAGTGAGGAGAGGAGAGGTGCTCGGCACCGTCGTCCCGGGGAGCACACAGCCCGCAGGGAGCACTGCTGCCGCCCCAGCTCCCTGGCCATAGGTCGACACGTAACCACTGAGCCACCCGGCTGGGCTGGGGTGCTGTTTAAAGCCTTCGCTCTGGGAAGGAGCCCATCCCCTGAGCTTGTCCAAGGTCCGTGGGCAGCCCATCCCCTGCCAGCTCGCCTGGACTTGGGGACTTGGAGCAAGTGGCGTGGGCTGCACAGGGCAGCCATTTCCTGTGGTTGATAGAGACAGCGGAGCAAGCGTGTGGCGGAGAGAGAAGTGGCCGTGGTCTTCGTCCCCCATCTGGCCGCACCAGCGGGCCTTGTCACAGCTCCCTGGCACTGTCACGTGCTCTAGTGGTGCCTGGGGTGCCCTTCACGGAGAATGGGATGAGAGGTGCCCCCAGAGGTTGGCAGCCAGGGCAGACTGCTCTCACCCTGTCCAGCCTTGTGGGCAATACCTGGTAAATTCTGGTGCACCTTTCTAGAATGTGGGTGCACCTGCGAGGGTTATGCACCCCTTTAGGCGGGGCTCACACTGTAATGCTGCCCTGCACCCCACGTGCCCTTGGTCTCCGCCAAGGTTTTGGCAGCAGCACCCGTGGCTGGACGGTTATGTTGGCGAGCAGCAGCGCGCTGCAGTGTGGGTGAGCCCTGCGGCCCCTCAGGCCCCCTGTCGGCCATGTCGGTGGTTTCCAGTGGGTGTTAGTCCTCCACTAAGCAGTGCTGGGTCGGCTGGGTAAATTCTTAGATGTAGAATTTTTAGTAGTCAGAAGAGAGAGACCTGTCTGAAATGGAGATGGTGCCAATGGCCCCGGGGGCGGGCGCGCTCCTCCCATGTCCCTCAGGGGTGCCACCTGCTCTGGGCCGCACTCACAGGTCCCAGAGACGCAGGAGGCCACTGGAGGGAGGGGCAGGGCTCGGGCTGGCTGTTAGGAAGCAGGCCGAGCACTGTTTGGCGAGGGCCTTACCGGGGAGCACGGCAGGCGGGTGGAGCCCCTCTGCCACCCAGCCTCTCATCTCAGAGGAGCCGGCGGGCTCGTGGAGGGAGGCCTCTGCCCCTTTGTGCCGAGTCTGGCTGAGTTCAGTCGGGACTGAGGGCGTGATGGTCCCTGTCAGTGTGAGTCCAGGTGGATGGGCTCGGGGGCTGCTGCGGGGGCGGCCGGGGCGGCGGGAGGCAGGTGGGTTTTGCTGGCTCTGAAGCCTGCCTGCTCCCCCGCCTCCAAACTGCTGACCGTCACCTGGAGCGGAAGCTGCAGCCGACAAGTGCTGACCTGGACGTTTCCCAAAAGAATTTGTGGGCTGGCCAGGTGACAGGTCTCGGGAGCGAGTTTCCCTGACGTGTGAGGCCAATTAGGAGGACAGTGCGGGGTGCATCATTCCTCCGGCGAGGCGCTCATTGACCATCCTGGGCCCTGTCATTCCCGTCACTGTGGCGGCTCAGTTACCCAGGTCCTGCCATCAGTGCCGAGCTGTTGGTGCGTGGGAACGGGGAGCTGGCAGCATCTCGGTCCCTTTTAATTGGTCTTGGTTGGTTTTCTTTAGACGGGGGTGGGGGGCTGGGGGGGGTGCTTTACCTTCCGGGTCCTCGTGAGCCCGCCCGCCTGCTGGTCTTCTTGCTGATGCCTCGGGTCCCAGCACGGGCTTCTCTGTTGTTTGCGGGTTGTCAGCATCAGAGACAGGAGACCAGTCCGACTGTCATTCTCTGACCGCGCCAGGGCAGGCTTCCCGCAGGGGCATGTCGGGCTGGAATCTGAAGGGAGCGTGAAGTGTGAAGAGGGGAGGTTTCTGCCGAGCCCAGGGGGTGGGGCCAGGAGCGGATGAGCACCCAGGACAAGGCCGGGGCAGCCGGAGAGCCCGGGTGGCAGGGGCGTGCGGGGAGGTTGCCCCGCGCTTCCCGGGAGGAGGCCATGAACTTCCTTAGCGTCCGCCTCTGTTTAGTGTGGATAGAAACCTTCCTGCCTGTTCTGTCACTTACCTGTGTCTTTCTTGTTGTTAATCCTCACACAAGGATATTTTTCCATTGATTTTTAGAGAGCGTGAAAGGGAGGGGGAGAGAGAGAAACATTGATGTGAGAGAGACACATCAACTGGGGCTGGGGATTGAGTTTGCAACTGAGGTACGTGCTCTTGACTGGAATTGAACCTGGGACCCTTCAGTCTGCGGGCCAACGCTCTAACCACGGAGCAGCTGGCCAGGGCACTTACCTCTGCGTTGAAGGGAGAGGGGCCGGGGTGGGCCACAGAGAGCCTGTGAGCCCTGCTCAGGGGGAGGCCACGGAACCTGGCTGGGGCCGGGCTGTACAGGGACCTTCATGAAGCCGGGCTCTGAAACGAGAGGGAAGACAGCCGCACGGGTGCTGTTTCTAGCAGACACGGGAACCAGTCGTGTCCTTTGGGAATCTCGAAAGCACTGAGCACAGCTCCCGCCTGCAGCTCTCAGGCTGCTCTTAAATGAGGAGGATTTCCGAGGCCCTGGCATGTGCGTGTTTGTACGTGTGTGTCTGCGAGGCCTGCGGACAGCCTGGTCAGTTTTGCCCGCAGGAGGTGACCACCACATCACTGAGGGGGCGGCAGGGGTTTCTGGGGACACATGGTGCCTCCAGGGACGTGCAGAGTCGTCCGGCACAGCCTCTCTGCCTCGGTCCTCTCCCTGGGAGGGAGCACAGTCCTCCCTCAGGCGTGAGGGCCTCGGAGCCCAGCGGACGCCGCCGGCAGCTGGTGAGAGTGGGCTGGGCTGGGGGCACGGCAGCCGGTGAACAGCCTGCTGCCCACCCGGGGCCCTGAAATGAGCAGGACTGGAAACTGCCCTTGTCTGCGACCGACTGGACGAGATGCGAAAACAAACCCTTCGCTCTCAGGCTCCGTGCTCCGTGACCAGAAGGCGTGGGAGCGGGGGAGCTGCTGGGCTCGTGGAGAAAGCACTTCCTGAGATAGGTGGTGTAGCGGTGAACGTCCGTCCGATGCTGGCCTCTGGAGGGGCGAGGAGCCAGCCCTTCCTAAGCGGCCATCGCCTCTGGTCATCGCCTTCGCTCATCGCCTTCCGTGGCAGCCGGCGGGCGGTGCTGCTGCCTTTTACTGAGCGGAGGCCGGAGGGGCAGGGGGAGAAGCTGGTGCCTCCTCAGAGGGCAGTGGGCCTGGCACCCGGCCTGGCTTCTTGCGTTGCCTCATGCACCTCCTGGTTGTTCCTTTCGTTCCAGGTGAACATTTCCTGAGCCTTTACAGTGTGTCAGGCACTGTGCTGGGTGCTAGGGATTGTTGACTAAACAAATGAAGAGCCAGCTATTTTCCCAGAAAAATGGGTTTATTCAGGAACAACAAACAGTTGCAATTTGGAACATGTGGCTTACGGGGTAATCCACTAAACTGTGCAAGTCCAGGGCCAGAGGGAGGACTGTTCCCTTCCAGCGGAAAGGCGAGTGCAGAGGCACCTGCAAACGGAGAGTCCATGGGAGGAAGCGGAGTTGGAAGTGAGTGGCTTTTCATTGGCGGAGTGGTTGCCGGGCGAATAGTGAAGCGGTAGTAGAAGAGTGGAAGCATCTTCTTGTTTGGGGTAATTGTCCATGAGTGGGGGGCGGGAGAGCGCCCCCTGCAGGCCGCCCAGCTCCAGCTTCAATGCCTTTCTGTTCCTTATCCTCCCAGGATGCAGCTGCAGGCTGGCAGGGCCTGTTCTGAGCACTCCGGCCTCCTGCAGGCGCACGCAGGTGTGTTGGGCATGGCCCCGGAACAGCTGGTTCTGGGCCTGAGGCTGGGAGCACATGGCAGGCAGAGGACGTGGCTTGTGCAAACACAAGCGGGAGGGAGGGTGTGCTGGGAGGTCCCGTGGTCCCCAGTGGTGCGCGCCAGAGTGCGTGGCCGGGTGAGAGCGGAGAGGCGGCAGGGGCAGGTCCTGACGGTGTTGGGCCACACTGAGGAGGGACTGCTCACTGAGGTGACAGGTGGCACACCCATCTGTGGGCCTCTGTCCTCCCTGAACTTGCTGAGGGCCTTGGGCCTTGGCCAGGCCGCGCCTGCTGGGTCTGCGTGCTTTCCGACTCACGGCGGGTTTCTGAGCCGTAGCACGGGGTGGGGAGTGTCCCCACGACACGAAGGTGCCCTGTCAGGCTCGGGCCGTGCCCAAGAGCATGGGGTTGGGCGCTTCCGTCAAGCTGTAGGGATGGTCAGAGGGGACGGAGGTGGGGCTCTCCCTGCTGGAAGCCTGCAACTGGGAGGGTGTCTGGTCGTCTGGTCGAGGCCAGGCCCTTTCCAGTCTGTCCTTCCCTGTCCTCCTCAGGCGAGTGCCTGCTCCCTCGGGACCCAGCCGTCTCCTGAAGGACTGTGCTTTGGGGAGACATCACTCACGTATTGATCTGAGGACTGGCCACCTGCCAGACCGGGACTGGCTCTGGGGCTGTGGAGTCACAGAGCACAGCCTCTGACCTCCCAGCGCGGGACAGCCCTGCGCAGTGAAAAGCCTGCGCTCTCCAGGCTCGGGGGCCGCCGATGCTGCCGCAGCCTTTCCTGGGAGCATCTCGCTGGAAGACAAACGTGTTTCTGCTGGATTTGAATGATGGCGGTGGCTGACGGCAGCCTTTCTCTGTTCTGGACGGCATGGCTGCCGACAGGCTGCAGGGTTGTTTTAGGACAGTCCCTGCCCCGACGAGGCCTTCACTGCCGACAGGACACCCCTGTCCCGGCTGCGGTCGCCCCGGAGGGCTGACTGCTCGAGAACTCGCCAGCCCATTCCTGCCGGTGTCTCACTCGCCCTGCGTCCCGGCTCTGTGGGTGACCAGGGAGGTCCCTCCACGTGGCAGAGGAGGGAGCAGAGATGCCAAGGTCGGCCAGCCCGTTTGTGGCGCCCTTGTCGGGCTGCTGGTCCCGGCACATGGTGGGCTCTGCCCTCCACGAGCTCCGTCCATCTGGCCGGCCACATGGTGCCATGCAGCTGGGGCCTGGTCTCTGTGAGCGGGTCAGTCTGCTGCTGGCACGCACGGGCTTCTGTCAGGGAGCTGCCTGTCCACTCAGCCCAGCAGCACGAGGCACCTATGCGGGCAGGAAGCCATCCGCTGACGGCAGCTCTTTAAGGCCTGACGGCTCCCAGCTGAACTCGCCAGGAGGGCCGCCAGCCTGCGGGGCTGACCTGCCTTGGCTCGGGCGGGGCACCTTCTGCAGCTCAGCTCTGCTCCTCCGGAGGCTCGGCGGCAGCGTGGGAGTCAGTCACCGGGGAGAGGAGGTGTTTTCCCTGCTGAGGCCGCACCCAGCACTGTCTTGTCCGCGGAGGAGGCCCAGATAGAAGATTAGCAGCTAGTTCTTTATTGTGTGAAACTGCTCTCCTGTTTCATGGAGCCAGGCAGCCCTCCCCAGCGGGGGCCATGCTGCTGCCTGTGACTCTCAGCTCTGCGGCCGGCCTGCCTGGAGGGACAGCGGGCGGAGTCCAGGTGGAGGCGCTTAGACACAGCCCCTTCCCCATTTGCTCGCTCTGGCGCCTGCTTTCTCTGAGTTGCTGGAGTTCCCTGCAGTTAGGTCTCGGGCCTGTCTTTTCTCTTGTTAGGATTGTAGTTACAGCAGGCAGCCTCGCTCATCTTTTGGAATAGCTAAGGTGTAGCTTGCTGGTTTGAGAGGCGGCTCCTTCAAGTTGAAGCTCATTTTGTAAACTAACTTCTGTGGGAAAATTAGATTTGTTTTTCACTAAATTGAGAAGAGTTGCTGGTAGCTATCACTGGTGTTTTGCTGTGGGCATTTTCATTGTTTAGTGGAGCTTAGCTGCAGTGCCCTACATGGCCCAGTAGGGGTCGCTACCAAGTTATCAAACCTTGAGTCTTAGGCTACAGAGACTTTTGGTAACAGACGGTGTCCTTCCTCTTGGTTTAGCCATTGGGTAGGCGAGATTTGTTTTTAACTTAACAGTGAGCACCAGTGATGGGATGGATGTGGGGTAACGGCTGGCAAGCTTTCTTCAGAAAGAGTCAGGCCCTGGGATCCTGGTGCAGGTGCTCAGCTCTGCCTGGAGCACAGACGAGGCGGCCTCCCTTTCGGCCGGGTGGGCACTCCCTGCTGGCACAGGGGTGTGCCCAGGGCAAGCAGGACCCTTGGTGGCCCTGTTGGGAAGGTGCCACAGACAGTGTGAGGGGTGCGGCCGTGTCCCTGTCACACTTGATATCTGAAAGGGGTGTGACCGCTGCTTTCGGGTCTAGGGCTGGCCAGCCAGAGCCCCGCCTCCTCCTCGCCTGGTGGCTTTCTGCAAACACGGTCCTTTCCTCCCTCATTGCTGGTTTGGGAGAATCTGCCTGCGGGTGCGACCTCGCTGAGGGTAGTGAGTGGAATGGAACCCAGTGCTTGACGGGGTGTCCGAGCCCCGGGTTCAGCACCTGCTCTGGAGTGAAGAAGGCGGAGGAGGAGGCCCTTGCCGATGGGCTCCCAGGGCCGAGAGACGCTCCTTTCTGGCTTGCCTCTGTTCTGGTGGCTGTTCCCGGAAGCAGGTGCTGCAGTCACATCTGTTCCACTGCACAGGCATTTGTTGAGTGAACACTGCGTGGCAGACCCGAGTGGAAGGCACCACAGAGAACGAGAGAGGCGTGGGCCGGCCCGACACCGACAGAGCGTGGCCGTGGCACAGGTGCTGAGGGGCGGGCTGGGGCCAGAGCAGGGCTGGGGCTCCTTCTGGGAGGGAAGACGTCTTTCTGTGAGGGGCTGGGGGCGCTGCGTCTCACCCCCTCGATGGCTGGGCCGCTGAGGGAGCTGGGGTGGGAGCTGCCAGCTGCCGTGCAGGAGCGGAGACGAGCCATCTTGGTCAGCTTTGTTCCCTTCCTGCTGGTCTGCAGCACCTCCTGAGGGTGTGAGCCCTGAGCCTCCCGGCTGCCTGCCTCAGAGTCCCGTGTCCCTCCCTCCTCTCGAGCGGAGCCTGTGTCTGGTTGTGCAGTCGGGCCAAGCTGGTCTCTGTCAGATCCCGTCACGGTGCGGAGCGCTTCCATTTCCTGACAACCCTTGCCAATTAGCTTTATTTAATTATCTCCCAGGGCTAAGCTTGAATACATTGTGTGTTAAATTCACAGTTTCCCCCTTTCTAAACGAAATGGACTTAATATCCTTGTTAAAATCTGATTAAAACTAAAATTGAGTTTTTTGAAGTCTGATTATTCCATGAAATGGAATTTTTAAACCTAATTACTGCGGGATTTGCATATACTTTTCAGCACCATTGAAAAGGAAGTTGAAGTAAATGTATTAATGGCATCCGGTCCTGCCGTTTCCTTGGGGCGTGACAGGTGGGAGGGACGCGGCCTTCTTTCCCTCCGTAGGCAGATCGTGCTCCTCGGAGGGTCCGCTCCCAAGGAGTCTGAGCTCAGCCTCACTCCCTCCGCCTGTGCCCTCGGCCAGCTCACACGGGCGACGGCCTTTCGCGGGCACGCGCCTTCCCGCCTGTCTCCCTGTAGTGCAAGCGCTTACCTTTGAGGAGGAGGATGGGGGAGGGGATCGTGATTGTAGCCTCTGGGGCCTCCCCTTTCAGCCCCAAAGATGGATTTGTAATTAATAATCTACCTTCATTCTAATTCTGGATCACATTGGTATCGTTAAAAGTAGAAACAAACTCACTCTTTTATACATATACTAGTGGCCCGGGGCACGGATTCATGCACATTGAAAGGAAATTAATTAGAAGAAATATTTTAAGATCGCTATTCGCCCTTTCTCTATAACAGAAGTGTCAACCAAATTCACAATCGGCAATGACAGATCAAAACACACGGTGCGATCGGCGCCAGCGAGAGCTTCATGTGTATGGTGCATGCGCGAGTCACCTAGCCTCTTATAGATATAGAACAAACTTGCTTCATTAGACCTGCTTTCTGATGCAGCTAAACTTTTCCCAGCCCAGTGAAGCACCCCAACTTCTCCTTCAGGTAATTGTCAGCAACACAGCAGTAAAGATCAACACGAAGCAGATTATTATTGTAGATCACGCAGGGAGAACCAAGGGTAAAATATTTAACTGCAGGCGTGTCTGACTATATTCCGTGCAGTGAGAAAAGCTGAAGTCGTTTTCAAGTTCCACCATTCTTTTCAGTCGGGTCAAGTTTCTAAACTTTCTAAATCTCCATTTTCTGGCTAGTGAAAAGAAAATAGGATTCCACTGACTCTCCTATCTGCCTACTCCAGGACTCTGTGAGGATCAAATGGGAAAACGCTTCACAGATGTTTGGTTACGGTGTGAAATGTCTGCACCTGGCTATAGAGCAGGTCGTGTTCCTGGGCTGAAGAAACTGCAAGGAGGCTAGTCGCCAGGGAGAGGAAGCTAGGCGTTGCTATGTGATGTCATTACCTGGTGCCCACAGCGACCGTTTCCGAGCGGGGCTGGGTTGGGGGCTGCATTTTGCGCCGTGGGGTCTCAGCAGCGTTGGCTGCGATTTGGTGGGCTGTCCCTCTGGGGTGGGGGCGGGGCCTGTGTCCCACTTGGGGGAAGCTGAGTGTTGCTTTGTGGACGCCAGGTCTGTGGTGCAGCTTCTTTGTAAATGGCCAGTACACATCACGGCAGCTTGTGTGTTGAGCATCTGCCCCCTGGTGGTCAGTGCGCATCATAGTGACCGGTCGGACGGTTGGACACTTAGCATATTAGCCTTTTATATATATAGATTGATTGATGTCAGAGAGGAAGGGAGAGGGAGAGAGAGATAGAAACATCAATGATGAGAATCATTGATCAGCTGCCTTCTGCATGCCCCCCACTGGGGATTGAGCCCACAATCTGGCCATGTGTCCTGACCAGGAATCGAACCGTGACCTCCGGTTCATAGGTCGACACTCAACCACCGAGCCACGCCGGCCAGGCTGCCTTTGTGTCTTTGTTTGGACCCCACAGAAACAACCAGATTTCCTCGTCAGTTGAGTTAGTCTTATGAAACCTCCTGACTTTTCACATGTGAAAGTGAGCAGTAGTAATAAGTTAACCATAGCCACTGGCTCTCCGATGCCCTTTTTTCCTTTTAATCCTCACCCAAGGATATGTTTTTACTGATTTAAAGAGAGAGAGAGAGAGGCAAACATTAATTGGTTGCCTCCTGCACACGCCCCTACTGGGAATAGAACCTGCAATCTGGGCATGTGCCCTGACTGGAAATTGAACCATGACCTCCTGGTTCGTAGGACAACACTCAACCACTGAGCCACACGGCTGGGCGCCAGTTCCCATTCTTTCCAGAGCTCCATAAAGTTTTCCAACATCGGGGAGTTAAAAATACCAGTGGAAAAATAGCTAAGCAAAAATAAGTAAATCCTGTCAAGTCATGTTTTTTCTGAAACATTTTATAGAGACTTAAGTTGTTTTGTGTTCTTCTGTGTTCGTCAGGGGCATGTAAACTGTGACTAAGCCTGTGGGCAGAGTTTATTTAAACAAGAAACAGCCCCAGCCAGCGTGATCGGTGTTAGAGCATCGGCCCGAGCGCCGAAGGGTCGGGGGTTCAGTTCCTGGTCAGGGACATGCACCTGGGCTGCAGGTTGGATCCCAGCCCGGGTCGGAGCTCATGCAGGAGGCAACCAGTGGATGTGTCTCTCTCACATCTCTCCCTCTCTTCCCTCCTCTCTTCCACACTCTCAGAAAATTAATAGAAAAATATCGCCAGGTGAGGATTAACAAACAAGCGAAGAAAGAAACACACAAGCACACATCTTGCAGGTCCCACCTGCACCACTCCCACTCCCTGGCGGGTACCAGCCACCATGTGGGAGGGGATGCTGCTGCCGGGCGGCGGGGAGCCTGGTGGGACCGTCCGGGCAGACCTGAAACGGTGGAGGGCTCGCGGAGCGGCATCTGCAGGCAGACAGACAGACACTGCGTCTGTGGCCGAGGGGGCTGCTTTCCCTCCACGTAGAACCTGGTGGGAATCTGGAGAGCAGTCAGGAGCGTGTGATACCGACTTAGAAATGAGAGACTTGCCCTGAGGTACCAATCAGCCCGCAGCTGGGAGCAGCATCAGGGAGATCCAGGCTCTGCTCCCCGCTCTCCACTTCCTCTGAAGCAGACAGCTTGAAACGTAACAGTTTAATAATGAAGGGAGTGGGCCGCTCCGATGAAGAGAAAATGGCTCATGTGCGATCCTGCTGAAACGCTCCCTTCCCGCTGGGGCCGGGCATCGCCGTCTTCTCGTGACCCGTCCCCTTGGCACCACAGTGACCACTTTACAGCGTCGCTCAGAGCACATGCTCCTGCCAGGCCTCCCAGTGCATCCCCTGCACAACACCAAGCAAACGCCACGGGGCCACCAGAGCCCAGGCCCCCAGCGGCCGCCGCGGCCTCTCCCCGCTGGACTCCCCGCCCAGGGCCTCCCCTGCCCGCCTCCCGAGGGCTCCTCCCCAGGCCTCTGCGGCTGCTCCCTCGCCAGCTCTTCCAGGCTCTGTCACCCGGCACGCCCAGCACCCTACTTCAGGCAGCACCCCGACCCCGACCCTGGCACTCTGCCCCGCACGGTTTTCCTTCACAGCGGACCCGTCCGGAGGCTCTGCATTTTACCTTTCCTTACCTGTGGTCCTGCTTCACTGCAGCGCAAGCGCCACAGCAGCAGGTGCCGTGTGTCTTGTCCTGTTTTCACTGGCCGTGGATCTAGAATCGCGCCTGGCACGGAAGTAGGCTCTCAGTGAATGTTAATTGAACGAACAAAACACTATCTGTCCAGCTCGATTCCACCGAAGTTTGAGCTCAGACCACTGGGTCTCCAGGTTCGTGGTACTGGTTAAATGACACTCTAGGCATGCAGTGGGATCTGTTTAAAATATGTCTGGACTGAGGAATTTCAGAGGGTAGGCGGGGGTGTGGGGGAGTGACTAACTTATATGCGTGAATGCGTAACCCATGGGCACAGACAGGAGAGTGGTGAGGCCTGGGAGGGGCCGGTGCGGGGTGGAGGGGGTCAATGGGGAAAACAAAACCCACAAACAAAGGGGACATCCGTCCTGCTTTCAACAATAAAGGTAACTTAAAAATTAAATTAAATGAAGGGAAAAGCACAAAGAATCTTTTTATTTTTTAAATATATTTTTATTGATATCAGGAAGGGAGAGGGAGAGAGAGATGGAAACATCAATGATGAGAGAGAATCATCTGTTGGCTGCCTCCTGCACGCCCCCCACTGGGAATTGAGCCCGCAACCCAGGCATGTGCCCTGACCTTGTATTGAACCATGACCTCCAGGTTCATAGGTGAATGCTCACCCACTGAGCCACACCAGCCGGGCCAAAGAATCTTTTCGTATGTTTATATGGGAAGGTGTGCAAAATGCATTGCTAAATAAAAGAGAAACATAAGTGAGTGTGCTGTGCCACCATTTCTAAAGGAAATGGAAATGAGTGAGCATGACTGCGGGCTCACATGTGGGCACAGATGTCCAGGCTGCGCCAGACAACACCGGCTTCCTGCTGGGAGGGCAGATTTGCCGCTGCACCTTTTATAACAGCGTTAACGTTTGTACCAAGGAAATATTACACCTATTCAGAAAGTGATTTTTTTAAAGCTTAGCATTATAAACTTATAGTGCAGAATGAAATACTATACAAAAAGTTTCTAAAAAGAAAACAATTACTCCATGATGAGTTAATGCATGAATATGTAACTAGAGCCATTTACAATAACACAATCATGCATCACTCCTAAATGGTTAGCTATGTATTACAATGTGAATCATTTGCATTACAAGTGGAGCAAAAATACACTAGTAGAACGCTTCCTAGGTAAAATAATCAAGAATGTTATTGATCCTAAAAGTTTGATAAAGTGGAAAATAAGATGTTTATATATCAAACATTTTAACTTAAAATATTACAAATACACAATCATTCCCAAGCTGCAAACTTCTATGAGTCCACTAACTTGAGTTTCATCTTATATTTCCTACATAAGCCACAAAACATACCCGTGATTTTAGCTCTGTTTCTTTAAAATGGACACCTCAGTCCCCCTAAATGTTACAGCTTTCCCTCTGAAACTTTACAGTCACTTGCTTTCTTCATCAGAAATTTGGGGGCGATTTTCCTTTGAGACGTTCCAAAGCCTTCAACTTTGTTCTCATAGAAACACGGCTTTCTTCCCACGTTTATTTTTATAAATATTTATAATATTTATAAAATATTATAAATATTTAATATTTAATTAGACTCTATAATATTTAATTAGACTCTTTAATTACAGTAACGTGCGAAACTGGCAGAAACAGACCCGTTTCGGATGGACACAGCAGCTCCTGGGAGCGGGGCTGTGCGAGGGGCCTCACCGCTAGCAAAGTGCAGCGATGAACAGGGTTGGCACTTGGCTTTGAGGTCGGGGAGCCGTGGGCTGGAGCTGGGGAAGGCCCCAGTGTTCAGAGGGTCTGTCCTTCTCCTCAGGACGGGACTAGGGGACAGGCTGTATGTATTCTCTAAAGACATCTGTGTATAATACATTTCACCTCTTTAAGGAGAAGAGCAGCCTGCATCCCAGGCCGAGAGGGTGAGGCAGTACTGGAGGGAGGGGAAGGGGAGGGGAAGGAGGGGAGGGACCAGGGGCCCTGTGGGGCTGGTGGCTGCTGCACACCCCTCTGTGGTCAGGCTGGGCCCAGCAGCAGGGCCTGGCTCTCTGGCTGCAGGCCTGCCCACAGGTCCATGAGAAAGATGAGCCTGCAACAGTGACCAGTGACCTCTCCGGCCAGTGAGGCCCGTGGCTGGAGAACTGCCCAGTCCTCGTGGGAGCGGAGTCCTGGAGCCCACGCTGCGCCTGTCAGGACCGCTAGGGTCACGAGGCCGCACAACCACAGCTCTCTCGCGGGTGGATTCTGCTTGGGGACGAGCCACAGCTCTCGCGGGTGGATTCTGCTTGGGGACGAGCCACAGCTCTCGCGGGTGGATTCTGCTTGCGGACGTCGGCACCAGCAAACCAGATCCTGGCCGCCATCTGCAGCGGCCCGACCGCGCCGTGCAGGGACCCAATGCCGCCGAGCGGGGTCGGCCTCCCGCTCCAGCCTAATGAAGCCCAGGCCTCACTGTGTCCAGCAGCCAGCCACCGGCCTCACTCTTTCAGGGAAACGAATTACATGGTTCCCCAGACACATGCAAATAGAATGAAGAAACTTCAGATCTACAGTGGCTGCTTCACGTTCTCCCTCCCGCTCCGGCAGGATTAAAGGGACTTCAAACAGCCTGGGTTCCAATTAAGCCCGGTGCCACCCCGGGGAGGCCAGAGTCTTCTCCTGATTAACAAGAGGCGCTCTTTGAACCGTGCGAGCTAAATAAAGCTCGCAGCGCCTTTCAAACAAATGCCATGATTTCCTCTCCCTGCTCCCTCACTCTTTGGAAAAGCTGATCTTTTGAATGCTTTCAACATTCAAAAGGGCATCTGGCTAACAGCTCCAAGCACAACTTCAGCCAGGAGCTCGGGACTGGAGCAGTGAGCAGAGGGCGGGGTGCACGTGGACACAGCGGCCAGCTCCCAGGATGTGAGGGGCGCGTCCACCGCAGAGGGAGGCCAAGGCTGAGCGGGGAGGGTCGCAGCAGACCCGCCCGCAGATGCTGAGGGCCTCCGCCGGGGCGCCCATCTATCGCCAGGCCCAGGAGCGGGCAGGGATGCAGCCTGGGGAACCGCACGGCACAGAGCAGCTTCCAGGTGCGGACCCCCTGTAGGAGGCTGGGCTGTAGCTCACATGGTCTAGGGGACACGGGAAAGGCCCACGTCGGCACAGGACATGAAACAGCCCGAAAGTCCCTCAGGTGGGAGGTAGCCAAGGAGCCCGCCTGGCTTGTGAGCCAAGGGGGCGGGCGGTCGGGCTCACGGCCGCCAGCCTCACTGCGGCCTCAGAGGTGCGTCCCCCTGACCTGCTCTTGGCCAGGACTGTCCGTGTTCGAGACCCGGGAAAACCCTTGGGTAGTAGATTGAGGACTCCGCTCCGCTCCGTGCACCCCAGGTCCTGACCCCCCGCCCACCTACCAGGATTCCTGCCCGCAGAGGCAGCGGGCTGCCGGGCAGCGCCCTGGGCTTCTAGGGGAACCTCCGAAGGGGCGAGGGGACCCAGGGACACGCCCTCACCCCGGTGTGCTCCCTGCCCGCTCAGCACCGCGGCAGAGCAGCGGGCAGGCGGCCCTGTGGCCTGGGCCCTCCACCCTCAGTGATGGATGACAGCGCTCACCCCACCCAGGATTCTGTTCCCTGTGGAGACGTGGACAGTGTGGGAGAAGCCGTGGGAGGGAAGCGTCAGGTGGAGGAAGGCGCAGGCCCTGGGCACACACACACCCGCGGAGTAGAGCGGGCGGCTGGTGCGCAGACTTCAGGGGGCTTCACGTGTGACGACAGCTGGGCAGGGCTGCAGCAGGACAGGACGCGGCCGCACTTGCGGATTTGTTTTCTTTTTCTTTTCTTTTTTAAATGTTTCATTGTTAGAAGATGGGCTTCAGGTTGCGGTTCGGTGCTCAAGCTGAGTGGTTTGGAAACGTTTGAGTCTGTGTCCACGTGTGTAAACAGTAAACAACAGGGCTCTGTGGGTATCACTGCGGTAACGGCCTGCAGGCGTGTGGAAGTCAGAGCCCAGCCCGTGGCATCCGTGCTGTGGCTGCAGTGGCTGTGCTGAGGCCTGGGCTCTGAGGGGCGGGGGGCTCTGAGGAGGGGCGGGGGGCCGGCGCTGCTTCTGCGCTTCAGATCACGTGGCATGCCCTCTGCTCAGCGGCCCTGTTTTCACAGGCAAAGAAGCCACGGCGTATGAAGTCGCTCACCTGAGGTGACGCGGGCAGTGGCGGGCCATGGTTAGAGGCGAGGTGGGGGGTGTGCCCAGGATGGAACGCATCCCGGGTCCGAGTCGTCCGGTGCTGAGTGTGTTCTGACCCGCAGGTCCCCGGAAGACCTCTCCCGGTTCATCGTGGAGCTGCAGCAGCGGGAGCTGGCCCTGAAGGACAGGAATGGCTCCATCACCAGCAGGTAGGCCTGGGCGCCGGCTTGGGTGGGGTTGGGAGCGAGGGCCCTGGCCTGCAGGGACAGCTGTGCACACTTCACTGTCCAGTTGGCTTTGGCCTGAGTGAGTGGGAGCTGGGTGCACAGTGCCTCGTGTCTGCTGACTCAGTGGAGGTGGGTGGCGTGTCATCCTTCACCATGCCAGTCGCCACTGGCTCCCCTGTGGGCTGGTCACCCGGTGGGCTGGCTCCCCTGTGGGCTGGCTCCCCGGTGGGCTGGCTCCCCGGTGGGCTGGCTCCCCTGTGGGCTGGCTCCCCGGTGGGCTGGCTCCCCTGTGGGCTGGCTCCCCGGTGGGCTGGCTCCCCTGTGGGCTGGCTCCCCTGTGGGCTGGCTCCCCGGTGGGCTGGCTCCCTGGGCGCGGGGTCTGTGCAAGGCTGTGTGGGATCAGAAGTGTGGGCTCTGAGCGACCCCTTGGTGCAGAGCTGGGTCCTGCGGTCATGCGTCTGTGTGTGTCTGTGTGTGTGGCCTGTGCACTCAGGGAAGGTCCACGGAGACCACAGAGCAGCCAGGCCTTTGTCTGTGAACAGCCGCAGCCCAGAGCGAGGTTTGTCTCCTTCCCGACAGGAAGTTCGGAGGCAGCAGCTGCGTGGTTGCCCCAGGCCCGGGGTGGCGCTCTCCTCGTCACCCCCGCGCCGTGTTCCCAGCACCATCCTCCCGCCTCTGACACCCGGCCGTTCCCTTCGGTTCTCACACTAACTCCCGAATCAGCGCAGACCCCGCAGGCACCGGGGCTGCCCCCTTCGACTCCAGTCATGAGCATCGGGTCCCCAGGTGACCCGCAGTTCTGTCTGCCTACAGATTCAGGGGTTCCCTCATTCCCCCATTTAATAATTCGCTAAGCGACTCAGACAATTCAGGAAGTGCTGGCTTCTGGTGGCTGGTTTACTGGGAAGGCTGAAGGCTGCAGCCAGAGCTTGGGCGGGAGGCGCTGGGCAGGGTGGGGCGGGTGCCCGCCTGCTCGGAGCCCCCCCTCCAGCACCTGTGCTGTTCACCGGTTCTGTGAGGTTCTGCTGCTTGATTATGTCACTGGCTGTTGGTGATCGACAGCCTCCAGCTCCTCTCTCCCCCTGCAGGTGGGGGCAGAGCTGGGAGTGCCAACCCCTCAGCACCTGGAGCTGCCTGGGGATCCCCAACCCCTGGTTGCACAGCCTCACATTTGGGTGAAAGGGGCGGCTATGAGGCAAAGGGTGATGTCCCTGAGAGTCCCCAGGGTTGTAGGAGCTCTGCCAGGGTGGGGCAGAGGCCAGATGCAGCTAGTTGTCCCCTTTATCCTTGAGGGCGTGTTCCGAGGGGGCCGCCCCGGCCAGTACAGCTAGTACGAGGCTCTGTTTCCCTCACATGCAGGCCTAGGGGCCGCTTAGCTTGTCAGTCAGGCACCAGAAGATGCTCACAGTGACTGACAATAAACAGCAGTGACGGGAACCTACGTGAGAGCAGTGCCCTGCGGCTCGGGCCATCGCTAAGTAAGGAGGGGTCAGGGAGCACCAGCCCTGCCCTCAGCATGGGCGCTGGACGAGGGTCACTCGCGTCCCAGCGGGACAGGCCGGAGGTGCCAGGCTGCACCGTGATACTCAGAACGGTGCGTAACTTAAAACTCAGGCCCTGTTCATTCTGGAATTTTCCATGTAACATTGGGGACCATGGATGACCATGGGGAACTGAGGCCGTGGGAAAGGAGGGGTCTTGGGCTGCATCTTACTCGCCACGCCTGGCTCGTGCAGGGCAGCCCGCCGCCTCCATGTCTGCGCCCCGCCCACAGCGGAGCAGAGGCCTCCCTGGTCCCCTGTGGAACAGGACACCTCCAGGGACCACTGCCGGCAGCTTCCACCTCAAGCCGCATTGGCCCAGACAGGTCACGTGCCCACAGAGGAGGGGGTGACTGACCAGCTCACCTGATCGCTGAGGACTGAGACCGCTGAGTGAGGCCGGCTGCTCCGGGAGCGAGGCCCAGGGGACTGAGGGTGATGGTGGAGCCCTGAGGAGCTGGTCTTGGCCATGCCCCGTGGGGACAGTGTGCTAATCATTCATCAGCAGCCAGAAGGAAGGGTTTTCATTCGGGGCTGATGTCATTGTGAAAATTGGCTTTTAGAAGCATCTGGTTACATTGGATGTCATCACATCAATTTAGCTTAAAGACCTCAATGATAAAGATTGCCTTTGCCTTCAAAGCTCGGTCAGATGAAACGGGCGTAAAAATGATTTGAAATTAAAGCGACATTTTTCCAGGTGATTCTCTTCATCCCACTTTGAACTTGAGACAGAATGAGCTATTGGGGGAAGGACCCTTGTCTGCATCTTTTCCCGCCAAGCTGAGGGGTGCTCTGTGAAATGGGCTGCTCTGGCCAGAGCACCACGTGCAGGGAACAGTCCCACCAAGGCCCCACGTGCCATCGCTGTGGCCAGGAACGTGGGCTCACCTGTCCCACCGGCTGCTGGGAGTGTTGGGAATGGACTCTGCTCAGGAAGCAGCCCTCCGAGGGCAGGCGGCCTGTCTGTGTGACTGCGGGCCCCCCGGGCCCCCAGGAGCTCCCTCTCAGAGCCGGTGCAGCCCCCTGGGGAGCAGGGGTGTCGGGGACCTGAGGAAGGGAGCCTGCCTGCCTGCCAGGTCTTGGGAGGTGAGGCGTGATCGCCCTTGCCTGGCTTCCAGCCCCATCCTGAAGCCGGCCGTTCCGGCGCAGCCGGATGCACATGGCACGGCGCCCGGGCGACTCCGTGCCGGCAGGGAGAGTGACAGGCTGCACGTGGCACGTGCCTGGCGGGGACTCTGGAGCACTTCCCGAGCCCAGGCTTCGTGCCCGGGGCTCGCGGGCATTGTCTCATGTCATCGGCCCGCCTTCTGGGTGAGGGAACGGCCCAGTGAAGGCAGCAGTGCCCGTAGGTCTCACAGCGGGCTGGCGGGCAGTTCTGGCCTCAGGCACTCGTCATCGAGGGTTGTGCGAGCCCGACTCGGGAGGATGGGGAGGAGGCCGTGCACAGCGTCGCTTGCTCCGGCCGGGGTTGGGCAGCTGCTCTGATGGGGGCGTCTGTGAGGAGGCCCGGGCTCTTGTCAGGCTGGGCGGCTGGTGCATCTCTGCAGAGAGGCAGGGTGACGGGGAGAGGAGGTGGCCACAGGGCCAGGCGGGCGGGGCTGCAGGGCCCTCCTCACAGGCCAGCACTCCCCAGCTCCCCGAAGCCCGGGCCAGAGCATCCTGTGGGTTTTGTCCCTCAGCGTTGCTTCCCTGAATCCACCTCCTTCCCTGCACTCACTGCTGTGGCCGTGGCTGTGGCCGTGGTGAGGCCTGCATGGCTGAGGTCTGAGCCTCTCACTGTTGCCGCGGCATTCCAGCTCCTGCAGGGCGAGCCGACTGCCCAGCCCTGCATGGGGACAGCAGCTCAGGCTGGGCTGATCCCAGCGTCTCTGAGGTGGCAGGGAGGGCCCGCGTCCTGACTGCAGAGGCTGAGGGGGAGCCACACCCCTCACGGGGGTGGGGAACACTGAGATGACGACACAGTTCCGAGCCGTGGGGCCAGTGCTGCCTGGCGTGGAGAAGGGAATGTCCATGGCTTGAGTTACGGCCTTGCCACTGGAACCCGGCCCCACACTCACCCTCTTGCTGTGTGTGCCTTCGCAACGTGGGCCCTGAGCTGTGGCCTGTGCTCCCAGACGGGCTGGGCGTAAAGAGCCCCCCGAGCCTCCCACTGCAGGACGGGCCGCTTTCTCCCTCCAGCGGGTGCCATGGACGCAGCACTGCTTCTCACACGGCTGTCAGCTCAGTGGCTGTCAGAGTGGGCAGGTGAGGAGGAAGCGCGGCAGGGATGGCATGCTTGGCGCAGGGCAGCACTCAGGCGGGCCTGTGGATGTGCAGCTGTGACAGCGTGTCCCCTATGGTGCTGAGCCCCAGGGGGGGTGCAGGAGGGTGCCCTGCAGAGAGCAGAGTGCTGGGCCCTCTGTCGGGGTGCCCTGTCGGCCAGGCCTCTCTGCTGGCGGTGGATCTGGGGACACTGCAGGCCAGGCCACGGCGAGGCTGCATTTCCTCGTGGCTCGGCCCACGGCCTGCTGTCCTGCTGACTCTGCTAGGACGGTGCGGGCTCCACGGAAGGTCCTGGACAGGACGGGCTCCTGCAGGGGCGGGCTGCTCTGCCCTGCTGGAAGGAGTGCTCCCTGGTGAGTGGAGCGGGCTTCTCAGGGCCCTGTCGGGCATCCGGCTCAGGTGCCTCACTGGAGACCAGGGGTGCTGACGGCGGGCCAGGCCAGGGTGTTTGCCGCGCGTCTGCCCGTGCCGGGCTCCGTGCTCTGTGCTCCGGGCCGCAGGCAGGCTCCACCTGAACTGTGGTGTGGACGGTGCACAGCGGAGGACCTCCGCCCCTTCCGGTCACACAGCTAGGGCGTCCTAGGGACGGGGTTCGAACCCTGGCTGTCTGTCTGCGGAGCTCCGGTGGTTGGTTTGAGGGTGGAGCCCACACCCCTGAGGAGTGCTTGGGAGGCCGTGTCCCTCGTCCTCTGCTCCTATGGAAGCCTCAGGCTGCCTCCCTGGGGCAGGTGGAAGGCAGTGAGCCCGGAGGAACGCTGGCCTGTGTCCAGGGGCTGCTCTTTGGGTGCCGGTCTGCCTGGCCGGGCCTGGCCGGCTCTCCCAGCCTGACGTTCCTGTGCAGCAGTCCCCACGGGCCACCCGGTCGCCCAGAGGTTCCGGCAGCTCTGGGCTGTGCCGACCACTGCGTTTGCCTCCTCGGCTGTGGGGTCTCAGAGGAGCCCTTGGCCTCAGCTTGTCGGAGGGTGACAAACCCCGAGAGCCTCGGCCTGGCCGCTCCTCTGTGCTGCCTCCCTCGGTGCTGGGGCTCCGGGTGGCATTTGGGGGACTGTCTCCGAGGAGGCGGTGCCCGTGGCTGGCCTGTTCCCTGGCATGGCCAGGTGGGCTGGTTTCTCTGCCGCTTCCTGAGGGCGAGTGAAGAGCAGCAGGCCAGTCGTGATTCTGTTGGTCTGGAGCGCGAGGCTGCGCGCTCACCCACCGAGGAGCGTCACGGGCCCGGCCTCGTGTCCCGGGTCTGTGTGAGTGGCCGCGCTCTCAGCTGCTGAGCCCAGCAGGGCCAGGAGGCACCGAGATGCCTGAGGGCTGGTCCTGCTCCAAGTCTGGAGGTTTCACCTGCGCCCGACTGCAGCTGAGGCCAGGAGTCTCCTTTCTCGGCCCGCTCTGGGCTCCAGCCTCAGCCCCACACCCAGCAGCTCGGGGCCCCTGGGCGTTAATCAGCCTTTCTCGGCCTCGCCTGTCACGGTGACGGTGGTGACAGCTGGCACCCGGGTGTCGGGAGAGTTCAGTCAGAATCTTCCGTGCGGCGCTGGGCCTGCTGCCGGCACAGGAGGCCTTGTTAGCGCTAACGAGCATCGCGGATGGCTGCTGCCCGAGTTTCTGAGTGACTGGGAGGCGTGAGCTGGGCCCCGCGGCAGTGAGCGCTCCAGTGAGCTTGTTGGGGCCAGAAGCCCAGCAGCGGTAGAACTTGTGGGCACCTGGGAAAGGGAGGAGGTGAGGTTTGCTGTGGATCGGAAGTGGCAGGCGAGGGAAAAGGCAGGGGCGAGGCTTTGGTGAGGGCCTAGGACAGTGATGGCGAACCTATGACATGCGTGTCAGAGGTGACACGCAAACTCATTTTTTTGGTTGATTTTTCTTTGTTAAATGGCATTTAAATATATAAAATAAATATCAAAAATATAAGTCTTTGTTTTACTATGGTTGCAAAGATCAAAACATTTCTATATGTGACCCGGCACCAGAGTTAAGTTAGGGTTTTTCAAAATGCTGACACGCTGAGCTCAAAAGGTTCGCCATCACTGGCCTAGGAAGGGGGTCTCCTCTGCTTTGGCGGGAGCGCAGGGCAGTGACAGCACAGGGCCCGGGATTCCGTTTGCGACATGATGACGTTAAGCCTTTTAGACAAGCAGTGACGACTGGGGGGGTGGGGGGGGTCGCCATCGAGTGCAGTCAGGTGCCAGTGGGCGCCGTGTCCTGGCAGGTGGCGAGGATGCACCTGGAGAGGCTGCTGCCCCCATGCAGCAGGGGAGGGCGGGGCCACGCAGGCCGCGCCTCCTGACCCTGACCCAGGGACTGTGGGTGCTGCGGGCGGAGCCGGCTCTGGTGCCCGGCTCCCCGACGCTAGCAGAAGTGATTTCCTCCGATTTGGGTTCTCTTCTGACCTCGTGCCCTCACCCTGTCCCTCCTCAGCGGATGGAACTGCCTGTCAGCCGGGCCCGCCTGCCTGGCCACATGGAGGCCACACTCCAGGCAGACGCTGCCCTGGGCCCCGCTGCCCGCCCTGCTGTGTGTGCGGGCCGTGCAGGCAGTAGCGTGTGCTCCCTCCTCACGGCTGTGGGGCGCTCTGCCCCCAGGTGCCCATGAATCCATACCCTCTTCTGTCACTTACAGTTTTCCTGCAGACAGTAAGAACCTGTGTTGCTGTGTCCACTCTGGCTCTCTGTGCCACCTCCTCCACGAAGCTGCCCGAGGGAACCCCGCTGACCAGAAATGAATCGGCCATTCCTTCCCAGCCCCCGTGGCTCCGCCCTCCGTGGAAGCAGACCCCACTTGGGTGAAAGCCCTGGCTTCTGCCTCTGCCCCCTGCAGCCCCTCTCAGCCGGGTTCCCCTCTTCTGCTCTGGGCCTCCAGCTCGGCCCGTCCCCTGACATGGCACACACCCTGCCGGGCTGCCTCCCCGGCTGCGTCCCCCCTCCAGGTCCTGCTGAGCTCAGATTCCTTAGGTGGCCTTAGCTGACTCCGTACGCAGGCTTCCCCAGGTGACGTGCTGTGCCGTTCCATTTTCTCCATTAGGTGCTAATTGGTTCTCCTTGTCTCCATAAGATTTGGGGTGGTATCCACCACTGTGGTTCTGGCCAGAGCACCGCCCGGCCACGCGGCAGCCACTCGGGGCACTGCGGCCACTTGCTCCGTGTCTGCTGGGCATGAGTGACCCTGGCTCTGGGTGCAGGCGTGAACCTGCTCCTCACTCGCTCCCTCTCTTTCCCACCCCCGGTCCAACCACAAGGAGATGATCTTGGCTTCAGTCCACACCCAGACCCAGCACTGGTCCTTCCCTGCTGGTCCTCATCTTTCCTCTGACCCCATGGCCGCTCTGACCACTCACCCTGCTTCTACCTCTGTCCACTGGGTTGGCCTCTGCCCAGCATCGTCTGCACCTGGGTCCCCCAGTCACAGAGCGGCCATGTCACTTGGGTGCACAGAACCTTCCGGGGTCTTTTGTCTCAGTCGCATTCAGCGGTGACTGCCCTTGCCCCGGCATCAGGACTGGGGCAGGCGGGCACCCTTCAGGGCGACTGGAGGAGGGACTGGTGCTCCCACTCCTTCCCGTGCATTTCTTCCTCAGCCCCGCCCTCCCCCCGGGTGTGCTTCCTGTGTGCCCAGGTGCGCAGCAGTGGAGGGGGAGGAGTTGGCACCTTTGATTGCCTGCTGGCTGCCTGGCACCCATCTCCTGGCTCCTGCACCCATCCCATCCTTGGCTGCGCCTCACACTGCGGAGGCCCGTGGCTCAGAGCCGTGCGCACAGCGTCCCGCCAGGGAGTGAACTTGGCTGTTTGGCTTTAGACCCAGGTGATGCGTTACCTGACTTGCCAGCAAAAGGCACTGGGGAAGGCTGCCGCCCAGGCTGACGGGGCCACGCTGGCAGCTGGGCTCCCAGGGCGGCGTCCCTCCGAGCAGGCAGGCGGCTCAGCCAGGTTTGTGCTCTGAAAAGGCATGTTTTCTGCCTGTGGTTACGTGAACCCGGGTGCCGTGCCGGCGGCGTGCGGGGCGGTGTGTGGGGCCGGGCTGGCGTGGCACACGCACACGCACGAGCACGTGTCACCCTCGCAGGAGCACTGGGACGCGAAGGGGTTTGTGCGGCGGGAGAGAGGCGTGTATTTTGTGGCTACAGAGCCGCCGGGGAGCCGTTCTTAGAAGTGCCCTCTCATCAGACCTGCCCAGAACTGGGGCGCCCCGGAGCCCGAGGCGAGACGCCGCGAGCGGGGCTGCTGGCCCCGAGGCCCGGCCTGCCTGCCGCGTGGCCGGCTGTCTGTCTGGCAGGGACCCGCGTCACCTTCCCGGCCTCAGCGCGGCGGGGGGCTGTGGGCTGTCCGTGTCCTGCTCCCACGCTGCCTGCTGGGACCGGGGGCGTGGCCTGTCTGCTGGGTGCCGGTGCCTGCGTGGGGCGGAGGAGGCCAGGCCTCTCCCGGCCGCCCAGCGCTGCGTCTCTTTGTCTCCAAAGGGCTCTGCCTCCCGGGGGTGGTCACGCAGCCTGAGCACCCCGGCCCGCAGCGGGCGCCGCCTCCATCAGCTTTGCTCGTCGAGGGGCTCCTGCTGTGTGGGACACTCGGTGGGCTCCCGCCCGTGCCTGGTGCCCGGTGCCCCTGCAGACGGGCTTCTCAGGAGTCGGGTTTGTCGCCCTCCCTCCTCCATGGCAAGGAGCACCTGCAGGCGGCGCCCGAAGCTCCCCTGAGGCCACCCAGGGCCAGCCTTTCTGGGTGAGGTCTGCGTGAGGTGTGGGCCTGAGCCGCGTGGGCCCAGCTCGGTGGCCAGGGGAGTGACTCCCGCCGCCTGCTCGGCCTGCCCTTCCCGCTGGTTCTCCAGCCTCCTTCCTTCTTGCTGGGAGGGACCCTGGCCTGTCAGTTGGCCTGCAGTGCCGCCTGTGGACAGGAGGTGGAGCCACAGCCCTGGAAGCTGCTCTGCTCACTCCTCAGGCCTCCTGCCAGGCTTCCCAGGGGAGTGCTGTCGCCGAGCCTGTACATTTGGTGGCCAGTTGGGGGGGGGGGGGGGGGATGATGATGAGGGCAGGGCCTGAAGGAGCTGGGTGAGTGGCTGTCTCTCCCAGGTGCTTTCTTGGCAATTGCTCTCCTCTGCCCTCCCCTCCCCTGCCTTCCTCTCCCCTTCCCTGCCCTCCCCTGCCTTCCCCTCCTCTGCCCTCCCCTCCCCTGCCTTCCCCTTCCCTTCCCTCCCCCCCCTCCCCTCTCCTCCCTGTGCTGGGGAGACCCTCCAAGCAGGCCCCACACTGCACCTTGCGGGGGCACAGACCCTCCCGCTGCCGGGTCCAGCATGGCCCTGAGACCTGTTGGAGTTGCTCTCATTTTCCAGAATAACTGTCTGGTTTTGTCCCTGACACCAAGGCCCTGTCACCCCTGAGAGAGAACTCAGTCCATCTTGGGGCCCAGTGGGAAGTCTGGGCTCAGGACCAGCACCTGGCAGTGCTTGTGTGACTTTGGAAGGGGGTGTAGATGAGCAGCTGTGGGGGGAGAGGCTGTGGGGGGAGAGGCTGTGGGGGCAGAGAGGGCCCCAGGCCTGGGCTGTGCCCTGTGAGGGCAGTGCTTCTCCCGGGCGCGTGCCTAGCGGAGACCAGGGCAAGTGGACAGCGTTGCGCCGTGGGCACTCGGGTGTTTCATTCTCAAAGGTGAGGGCGGAGCGCGCTCCCACGTGGGCGAGGACTGCGTGGCTCCTCTCCGCCGTGTGGTCCGACGGCCACCTAGCCCAGTGCCCGCCCGTGGTCACACGCAGCACCCACTGCCCGTCGATGTGGGCCTCGTCAGCAGGTCTCGGGAGGGAAGGGTCTGCCTGTCTCACGGGCCAGGTGCTGCCGCCGTCTGGGACCCGGTGTGGGCGCAGGGAGGCACCGTGGGGCTCAGGCTCTTGCTCTGTCCATGGACAGTGGCCGGGCCACTCCTCTTCGCATCCGGAAGCCCCCTGAAGCCCTGGCTCCGCTGGTCAGGGTTGGGGTCCTGAGCCTCGGGCTGTGGGGCCTCACTTCTGGCCCTGCCACAGGCCAGCCAGCTGCCAGCCGAGGTCTTTGGCTAACCTCTGACCCAGCAGGTAGCCGTGTGCTCGAGGCTCTGGAGGCTGCTTACCTGCTCTGTCACCTGGGACACAGCCCATCCTTGTTGGGTGCGCGGCCCTGGCCGGGCTGAGAGGTGAGCTCGCTGCCCGGGGCCTTCACCACGCTGCTGAGGGCGGGAGTGGCCGGGGTCGGAGGGGGCACTGGCGGAGGCACTAGGGTTGGTCCCTGTGGCTCGAGGTGGCTGAGAGGTGGCGGCGGGCTCCTGGGCCGGCCTCCAGGCGAGGGCTCCTCCAGCAATTGAGCTGCCATTAATATTTCACACCCAGACTGCTTTCCCTGTGCTTTCATTTCCATATTTAAAATGGCATTTACATATTCATGGGCCTTTTAAATAAGTTTTTATTGTTGAGGGATGTGGAAGTGGATAACATGTGAACTCCCGTTCGTCAAGAACTGGGAACAAAGTCCTTCCCCAGTGAAATCAGTTCACTGCGGTTAGTCTGTCGCAGTTGCCGTAGGAAAGTTACTCCGGAAGCCAGCGTGTCCGGGTTCCCGTGGCTGTCCTTGTCCCTCAGCATCGGACACTGGGCGGGGGCCCGTGCGGCTCACCTGGAGGCCCGTCACTCTCGGTTTCTCCTGGCGGGGACCCTGGCGTCCACTGCACTGGGGACCACGTCCCCACTTCCTTGGTGACGGCGGGACTCTGGTGTGGGAGGTGACTGGGTCCTTCCCGGGTCACCAGGTGCCTCTTGTTGGCGAATCCAAGCTGTTTCCAGTTTGCCGGACTCCCTCCCTCCTTCCTCTGTGGTCACTTCAGCCTCCCCTCGCCCCTGCACACACAGAGCCAGACAGTGGCCGGGCGAGGCGGGTGGTCCTGAGCAGGCACGGCCCGTGGACCATGGCCGCGGCCAGTGCGTCAGGGCCGGGAGGGCTTCAGGCCCCCAGGGACGCAGGCGTGGGGGCTGCTGTGCCGTGCGGTGCGTTGCAGGGAGCAGATAGGGGCCTGAAGAGTCCAAGTGCTAGTGCAGCAAACTGGGAGGCCTGGGAGCCCTGGGAGCCAGGCCAGAAGGAAGAGCTGCGCTCAGGGCTGCACGCTGGGCGGAGGGGTCACCCTGCCGGGCAGAGCTTCTGATCGGGAGGCTGTGCAGAGCTCAACACCCAGTGTTTCATGACCTCCGAGGCCTCTCTGAGCAGCACGGGGAACCGTGGGCGCATAGAAGACAAAAGGAGAAACTTGAAAGTTTACGTGGCAGAAAACACTGTAAAAAAGTCAAATTGGTATAGTCTTCCCTTTTTTAGTAATCTTTAAATATTTTTTTAAAATATGTTGATGTTTATTTCAGAGAGATGGAGAGGGAGATAGAAACAATGAAGAGAGAGAATCATTGATCGGCTGCCTCCTACATGCCCTCTACTGGGGATCGTGTCCAAAACCTGGCATGTGCGCTGACCGGGAATCGAACTGTGACCTCCTGGTTCAAGGGTCGACGCTCAACCACTGAGCCACACAGGTCTGGCTCTGAAACATTTTACTGTGCACTTGTGCCCTACCTTCCGTTGTCGCCGCCTGGGCATCCCTGCACTGCTCTGCTTTCCTGAGGGCCCGAGTGAAGGGTGTGCTGGGGTGGGGGTGGGGGGCGGGGGGGTTGGGGGAGGTTGGAGAGGGACTGACAGCCGCCCTCAGGGAGCCGCCTGCCCTGCCTGGGTGGTCGGCCTTCATAGAAGATGCACAGCTGCCGGGCGCGGGAGGCAGCAGGCGCGGGCCTGGCTGACCTTCGGTGTGGCAATGACTTTCCAGATTCAGCATCCAAAGCACAATCTGTGAAAGGAAGGGTGGTAAGCTGAATTCATTAAGATGGTAAACTGTGGCTGTGAAAGAGACCACGAGGAGAATGAGCAGGCAAGCCCGAGCTGGGGGAAAGCACTTGCAGAGCACGGCTGGGGAAGGACTGGTGCCCAGGTCCGCAGAGCACTCGCAGAACTCAACAGGCAGAAAGCAGCTCAACAGGAAGAGCAGTTACACCGCGGGCAGCAGATCTGAACAGACAGCGCGCCAAGGAAGGCACCGGGTGGCCAATGAGTACACGAGAACGTGCTCCGCACCTGTGTCAGCAGGGCATGCACATGAGAGCCACAGCGAGGCCACCGCAGGCACGGACGGCGCCGAGTGCCGGCCAGGACGCGGGGTGCGGTGGCGGCAGGGCCTCCCTCATGCTGGAGGGGTGCAGAGGGTGCAGCCGCTCTGGACGACAGCTTGTTAGTCTCTTACAAACTAGGCATACTTTTACCGTTTGATTAATTACATTCCATGATATTTACCCAAAAGATGTGAAAGCTTATGTCCACAAAAAACCTGCACACAGATGCTTCTCTCAGCTTTACCCGTCGTCACAAAACTTGGAAATACCCAAGCAGTCCTTCCGGGGGTGGTGGGTAGACAGACGGTGGTCCCGCAGACCGCGGGACGCTACCCGGCACCAAAGGGACATGAGCTGTCAGCCACGAGAAGACAGGAGGGGCCTCAGCCGCACGTGCCTAAGTGATGGAAGCCCATCTGAAAGGCTGTACGTGGCGTGAGTCCAAGTCCAGGACGTTCTGGGGGAGCCAGAGCATGGAGATAGGAGGACGGGCGGCTGCCAGGGTGAGGGGAGAGGGGTGAGCAGGCGGAGCACACAGGAGTGTTCAGGCATTGAATATGCTCTGCAGGGCACAGGAACGGTGGACCGTGACATCACACATCTGGAAATTTGTAGAACCCACAAGGGCAAAAAGTGACCCTTCATGTGAACTGTGGGCTTTAGTTAGTAATGTGTCAATACTGGCCCCTTCATTGTGGCAGATGGACCACCTGACACAGGCTGCTAATCGGGAGCCAAACCCCCCCACCGGTAGGAGGGGCCTAGCGGAAGCTCACCTGCCTCAGACTCAGGCACAGGCAGGTGGGCGGGTCCTCTCGCCAGCCTGTCTGCTCTCCTGCAGCATGGACAGGAGGGGACAGGAGGGGAGGGCTCCCAGAGCCGGCCCAGTCCCCTCTGTATGTCGGCCTGGGCACGCTTCCTCACCAGCTCCGTTAGGGTCCCACGCCCCTGGTGTCCTGGCGCTCATTCCGGCTGGGGTTTCAGGTGGGCGTGGCCAGCCCCCAGGCCTGTTTCCGAGGGAGGCGGGTGCTGAAGTGGGGAAGTGGGGTTGGCATCAGACGATAAAGGAGGCCCCGAGGAGGAAGGGGGACAGGCGGGGACACACCTGGCTGGCCTCCGTGAGCGAGCTGTGCAGACCCTGGGGAAGGAGAGATGGAACTTTGAGTTTTAAATTGGCTTAAACGCCTCTCCGTTGAGCAGTCTGTCTGTTCGTCTGCCCCTGTTGGGAGCCATGGGCCGCAGTGTTCTCTCATCCTGTGCTCCGCTGGTTTTATTGTCTTTCCATATTTTCCTGCCATAAATGTAACAGATTTTATTGTGTTTAGACCGTTTTTAATACAGCCTCTTGTAGAAGCCAGGGAAGCCCGGGTTCTGCCATGGCAGCCTCAGAGCGCGTCCTTCCTTCCCGGGGTGGCATCTGGGCCAGGGCTGCTTGGAACCTTCCCAGAATGCCCCAGCCCGCTGGCCCCAATGAGCTGCTGTGACCGGCTGCGGGGGGGGGGGGGGGGGGGGGGGCAGCGAGGCCCACGCCCTTTCAGAAGCTCCCAGTGCCCCGGGGAGTGGGACACGCCTGTGCCGGCTCACGTTGGAGAGCCCTGGGGTCTTGGGGGCGAGGGGGGCTGGCTCCCAGGCAGGCCTTGCGCTGAGATTGGGGATGCCGAGGCCCCTCTCTGGGTGTCCGGGCACCTGGGTTAGCCCGAGTGTTTCCCAGCTCCGTTCTCAGCCGCCGTGGACGGGCCGTGTCTGAGGGCGGCCACTCCCGCCTGAGGCAGCACGAGAGGAAGGAGCCCCACGCGAGGGCTGCAGTGGGGGCTCGTGCTCCCCTGCAGGCGGCTGACGCTGCACCAGCGGGTGCCGCCCAGGGCCTGTCCCAGGTGAGCTGCTCCCTGGGGACGTTTTGTGGCAGTTTTATGATTTAATATCTTTTCTGTGTGTAATTTACTCCATAATCTACCTTCGTTTCAAAACACCCTCAGAAGTTAGACTGCTGCTTGTGGCAGGCTGTGCCCTTGAGGCGCCGGGCGTTGGTAGTGTCTCTGCCAGCAGCTCGGGGCTCCTGGCTGTGCCCAGGCCTTGGCGTGGTCAGCCCGGTGGAGCTGTGGTCCAGTCTCACATACCCAGATGCCCACTGTGGGAGGGGGTTGCAGCCCCGGTCACGGGGGCTCAGGAGAGGAGATGTGTCTGGTGGGCTGGGGCCTGGCGTTGGGGCCTCACCCGGGGGCTGGGCCTCAGACGCGGAGCAGCGCCAGGAGAGGGCACCCGCTGGACTGGCACGTGGTCCCTGGGCCTTGGGCGGAGCCTGTGGTGCCCCATGGAGGCCGCCTGCTGACTCGGGAGGCTGCTTGGAGATGGAGGGTCAGTGGGTGGCAGCTGCTCTAAGGTCAGACGCCCTGGGCTCACCCTCACAGGGTCTTCCCTCCACTGTGGCCTGATCCTGACAAGACGGTGGAGACAGAGCGCTGGGAGCGGCCTCTGCTGGGCGCCCAGCGGGCACAGCTCTCCTCCCTCCGCCTCGACCCTGGCACCTCTGAGTCGCCCTTGGAGACGAGGCTGAGAGAGTGCGTGTGCCCCCCACCCCCGCTGGCATCCTCGGTTTCCCTCTCGCTCCCACATAAGCTTACCCCTGACCAGACTGTGTTTCAGCTCATGTGAGGGCCCGTGGTCGCCTTTGGGGTGATGGTGGGTGTTCCGGCTGCAGCCCCCGGGGAGCAGGCCGGGCAGAGTGACCATGCAGGGCCCCTGTTGGCCCGGCCTGGTGATGGTCGAGGCTGCAGGCCACACCCGAGCCCTCCATGACAGAGGGTCATTGTGTCCTGTGGCTCCCAGCTCACCCACCACCAGACGTGACCCGAGAGGCTCCAGGCAGGGCCTGAGGATGGGGGGCTGAGCAGCTGGCTCCCACCAGAGGCTCTGGAGCCCGAGCAGTTGGCGAGCTGCTCTCCAGCCTTTTCTCGAACCCTGTCCTCATGGTTGCCTTTTGTGGGTGGACCTTCCCTGACGAGCAGATTGCTGGTGAGCCTGTGGCCTCTCCCACCCCCCGCCCGAGGGCCAGTGTGGCCTCAGGGCTCTGGTGGCAGGAGGCATCCCGCTGGCTGACGACAAACCAGCTCGGTCAGTGGCCTGGGCCCGGGGACTGTAGGGCACAGAGTGAGGAACCGTCTGGCCTCGGAGCCAGAGGCTGGGAAGGTTGAGGCTGCTTCCGCCCCTCCCAGGGCATGAGTGCCAACCCAGCCGCTGGTCTTTGCCCCAAACCAGAGACTGAGGTGGAGGATGGAGGTGGCTCAGTGCCTCCTGCTGCAGGTGGATCTGATTGAAGTGCACTCACTTACCTGAGCCTGCGAGTGCCAGCGCTTGACAGGGACCCTGTAAGTGCCTGCCAAGTGCCTGCCGGAGCCAGAGGGAGGCGTGTCCTTACTCTCGGGTGGAGTCTGAGGGTGAGGCTCTTGCTCAAGGTCACCCAGCCTGCAGGGGGTGCGAGGCTCCCAGTGCCTACAGTGTCCTGAGGGCAGTGGGTTCACCCTCCAGACTGCACTTCCCCGTGGGCCTTTCTCTTGGCCCAGCTCCTCGGGAGGTGGCTCTGAAGGCCAGGGCCCCGCCTGCTGCGCAGGCCCATCCCCAGAGTGGAGCAGGCCCTGTAGGCAGAGGTGCCCTGTATGGAGGGCTGCAGAGCCCCTCCCCTGCCCTGTCCCATTCTCCTTCACGTGCTCCCTCCCTCCGTCAGCCCCCCAGCAGGGGTGCAGGCTGACCCCCCTCCCGCCGTGTGTGCACCCCTGCCCGGCGCTCTCCTCTCTCCTCTGTGAGCTGTTGCTTCCTCATTGGAGCTCAGGGTCTGTCCCAGGCGTGAGCCTGTCCGCTTCCCGGTCCTGCAGGGCTCCCAGGACAGGCCGCCGCCTCCGACTGCCGTCTGCAGCCCCTGGCCTGTCGCAGCGCCCAGGGCGGACGCGGGCAGTGAGTGACTCACCTCGGTCCACCGGAAGTGGCAGCCAGCACGGTACCCTCTCCCACCTGGCGGAGCTGTGTCCAGAGCGAGTGGCCTGTCTCCGGGCAGAGCCACAGGCCCGGCGGCTGGTGCTAAGTGGCCGCTTCTTAGAAGCTGAGTGCTGGCTCCCTTTCAAGTGGATGCTTTGAGCCGACTCGTCAGGTAGCCTGTCTTCCTGAGCTTTGAGGCTGGACAGATGTCAGGACTCTTTCTTGCTTGTCTCCTTAGTTTATGTTAGGAGCTGCCAGAGAAGCACCAGCAACCATTGGAGAGGAAGCACGCAGGGGCTCGCACCGCCAGCCCCGGGGTCTGAGGACGCCCCTGCTCCGTCTGCGGGGGGGGGCGGTTCATTGCCTCCCACGTGAGGCTCAGAACCCTCAGCCACCCCTCGCCCACGGCACACCGGGCCATGAGCGCACAGGCACCCAGCTACCCAGTCCCGAAGGCCATGTCTGAGAGCTCGCAGGGCCTGAGGGTGCGGGGCTGTCTGACACGGCACAGCGCCTGGCCCTCCGGACGCCCGGAGACGGATACCTGGTGCGGGCGGGAGACTGACAGGAGGGCAGCCTGGGCCTGGCTGGCATCGCCACCTCCCACCCGCTTCCTGCCTATTGCCTGGGTGAGTGCCCGGGGCTCCTGTGAGTGCCGAGGGGAGGCGGCCTCCGTCCGGTCCCAGGTGTGACTGTTCTGCCCTCTCAGCGCCTCTCCCCTCCACACCCCTGCCCGTGTTCCCACCTTGCAGCCCTGGGCCCTGCCACCGCCTGCAGCCCCGCGTCTCTAGGTGGCGGCCTTGCTCCTGTGCCGCGGGGCCGGGAAGCTGCTGGGCTCTGAGACCCGGGCCTGTACCGGCCATGGCGGCTGCCGAGCACGTGACGCGCTGCCCTGCCTGACCTCTGCCGCTCCCTCGGGTTGAGGCCTGCTCACCGGGCACCCGGCTCGCTTTTCCTTGTGGTCACCATCACATCTCGGGGCCTCCACAGCCGGGCCGTTTTGTCGGCAGCCCCGCCTGCTGTGTCCAGTCTCGCTCTTATTTGCTCCCTGCGATTCTGGCCGCTCCTCCCCCGTTCTCTTCTCTCTCGGCAGCTCCAGGTGATGGCATGTGAGCGGCTGCCGCTGACCTTCTCCCTCTTCGCAGGCGGGTCGGCGACGTCCCACTGGTGCAGGCAGGCAGTCTGGCCTGGCGCTGGCCTGGCGCTGGCTCCATCCTCAGGGCAGGCGGACCTCCCACGGGCCCTTCTCCAGGCTCCTCGTGGCAGGTGGGGTCGTTGGGGTCGAGTTCAGTGCACACGGCGCAGCTCCGCGTCCAGGTCTCTGCACAAATGGCTCAGTCAGGGGGTCCTCGGAGCCCTTGAACCTGGAAGAGCTTCAGAGGGGCAGGCCTGTGTGCTGGGGCCTGACCAGCAGGTCCTGTCCATGGTCCCCGCGTGGGGCTGTGGCCGGGGCCATGGTCTGACCTTGTCGCTGCTCATAGCAGGACCTCCTGGGCAGGTCAGCATGGGACTGCCCACCTGCACCAGTGGCCCAGGTCCCGCGGGCACGCCATCCACCTGCTTCCCTGTGGCGGCCTCATGGGCCAGTCGAGGAGCTTCGTTTGGTTTCTGGTGGCTTCTTGGGGGGGCTCGGCCCCTGAGTGACTACCTGGTGGGACTGGTGTGTGAGCGGCTGGTGGCCACATGGGTTCCTCTTGTCCAAGAGCTGGCTTCTCACTTTGACATGGAGCTGGAGTCGGCCCTGGGAGAAGGCAACTGAGCACGTGCTCAGAGACGGGGCTCACTCCGCTGCACCCCAGGAGCCAGCAGATCCACGGTTCGTGGACACTCAGCCGAGGGGCAAGGAGCCTGGTCCAGAACCCGCCCGGCAGGCGGCACCTCCGTCCCAGGGTCTGGGTGCCCGTGAGCACCGGGCTCTGCGGCACGGGTCCCAGGCCCCTGTGGTGGGTGCCGTGCTTCCCAGCGTGGGAAGGTGGCCCACAGCCCGTCCTGCCCTGAGGTCTGTCTCCAGGCTGAGCTGCGCTCACCCCCTACCCTTCCTGAGCGTGCACTCAGCTCCTCGGCGTCCACCTGCGCCTTAATGGAGGGCCGCGCGGGGGCCTGGCTCTCTTGGAGCAACTAAAAGCTTTTCCCGAGAAACAAAGGTGCTGACTAATTGGTGGGTTCATTTCTTTATTTCTGGGCATGAATGGTAAACAGCTTTGCTTCTCGGCTCAGCGGGAGCAGATTGGGAGCGTTTGCCTGATTGATCCTTACCTGCAGGGACGTGTGCTGGAGGGATCTATCGATTGAGCACCTCCCGCCAAACCCACTCTGAAACAGGCTTAATTGCCTCAGACCAGCTTTCTGCAGCAGCGGGGCCCGTCCGCCTCGCTCAGCGCCGCCCTTGGATGGAGGTTTCTCCGGTGCGTCCTTGAGGAGCCAGGCGCCCGCTGGCCCCGCTTCCTGGGCCCAGAGAACACCCGGACCGCCCGGGGGAGGGGAGGGTGGCCGTTTCTGGTTGTAGAGGAGGGAGCCTGCCCTCACCCACGGGAGCAAACAGTACGTCCGCTCTGTGGGCTGGAGGATCGGGGGCGAAACCAGTGCCCCCCACCTCTCCACTGCGCCCCCTGTGTCTGCACTGTGCCCCCGTCTCCTGCTGCGCCCCCGCCACCCCATCCCCGATTTCACTGGCTGGCAGGCTTTCCTGCAGCGGCCACTCAGCACTGGTGGCAGGAGCTCGGTCCTGGGGGCGCCGGGAGTGAAACGGACAGTTTCAGAGGTGGGTTTGGGGCATCGTGACTCTTGTTTTCCGTTTGTTTTGTTATTGTTAATCCTCACCTGAGGGTGTTTTCCCATTGCTTTTTCGAGAGTGGGAGGGAGGGAGGGAGGGAGCGGGGAGAGAGAGGAAGAGAAAAACATCTGTGAGAGAGGCACGTGGATTGGTTGCCTCCCGCACTCACCCCGACTGGGGCTGGGATCAACCCTGCAACCCAGGTGTGTGCCTTGACCGGGAGTCAAACCTGCATGCTCTTGGTGCTCAGGCCGGCGCTCTAACCACTGAGCGACCAGCCAGAGCCCGTGGTCTTGTGTTATATGCTCACCCAGTGGCCAGGCGTGATGACAGACAGCGTCCTAGGAGTGGGAGGGACAGTGAGTGGACAGGCCCCGCCTGGAGCAGCCCTGGAGACGCGGGGGCTGGAGTGTGCGTGTCGGAGCGGCTGTCCTGTCCTTCACCAGCTGGGCCGCTGGCGACTCCATCTCTTCATCGGAGCACGGCCAGGCCTCCGCGGAGCTCGGGTCAGGGTCGCCCTCCACGCGTGGGAAGGGCCTGCACCTCCACGTGATCAGCACCTGCTGCGTGGCTCCGGGCCCAGTGGTGAGTTGCTAGAACACGCTCCCTGCACTTCCCGGGTGTGGGGTGCAGGCAGGTCTGTGCCCGCCAGTGTGACCCGCAGCCCGAGGCCCCGGTGCTGCCAGCCTGTGCCGGCTCCGGGGAGTGGGTGTGTCTTTCTTGTTCCTCATGTAATTGTTCAATTAAAAATGAAAACAACAGCGAGTCCTCCTTCCCCCACATTTTAGGTGACGTGTGACGTCAGCCAGTCCGTCCCTCCAGTCTCACCCACGGGGGGCACTACGTTGAACAGCGGGGGCTTTTCCCCAGGCCGGCTTCTCAGCTGCGATCTGAGGGTGTCTGTGTCTTTGCCCGTCTGTCTGCACGGGTTGGGGGAGGGTCCCTGCGGCCCGGCCAGTGGCCAGCAGGTGGCTCTCTGGGGTGGAGCTCACAGGCCCCAGGGAGGTGACAAGCAGCAGTCACTTGGGCCCAGAGATGTCCTCGCGCTCTGGTGCCTGCTGTCTGCACGGGCCCTCCGGCTCTGCACCTCCGCCAGCTCGGCTCTAGGCTGCCCTGATCCCAGCACAGTCTCACGCCCGGGCCCGGGCCCTCCACGCTGCAGAGCCGCTTTACCCTACCCGTGGTGCCCGGGACCATGCCAGACCTGACGGGGTGAGGCGGGAGGGCAAGTGCCCTGGGCTCTGCAGCCCACGTGGGGGCTTGTTTGCAGCCTCCTCCCACCCTGTCCCTCAGAGCCAGAGCCCCCCCCTCCGTGCGCTGGAGAGCAGCATGCTATCCCTTCCGGCACCCTCCTCGCCTGCACTCCTGTGCAAGCAGCCTGCTCATTGGTTCACGGGACAAAGTCGCAGGAAACCTCACAACTGGAGGGACCCTCAGAGCCACACTGTTGGGTCTGGTCCTGCAGATGCGCTGTGGTCCCTGCCCACGGGGCCTGTGGTCACTGCTCGTCCACTCTCCCTGCGAGGCCCTGATGTGCATCGTGCGCGCCTGTCTTGTGTGTCTGCGAGCTCATCCAGTGGGGCGGCACCTCATGCGTCTTCCCGCGGGGCCCTGTGCCCCTGCGGTCCCCTGGCTGCTCGGCCTAGAGCAGATGTGCTGCAGTCTCGGGTGAGCAGGGAGACCCTCCACAAACCAGGGGTCCTTGTCCCCCCTCCGGCCGCCTCGGGCCCGCCTGGCACTTCCCGGAGAGGCGGTGTGAGGCCGCTCAGCACCGTGTGTCCCCCACCTCCTGTGCCTGCTCCCCAGATGTGTTCCTGTTGGCACGTCTTTCCTGGAATGTGCAGCCAAGATCATTATCATGTTTTGTTTTATAAAAACCGGCTTGTGTTGTTGGGGAAACAGCTCTGGGAGACACCGCTCCACACGGAGGCGGCTTCTGAGAGACTCAGGCCCGGCACCGAGCGCCGAGGGGGGGCACCCGCCTCCGCTCCCGGCCCCCGACGCACTCTGAGCGCCTTCCTCCTGTGCACTCGCTGACGGCGGCTCCTGCTGCCCATTCCCCCTGCCCTGTGGGCAGTGGCCTGTCCTGCTGGTCACTGAGCAGCCTCCATGCCCTGGGGCGCACACAGGACTCTGCCCCGTGCCCCACCCGCTCTCAGCTGGGCTGCTCGCCCTCTAGACCTGAGGCCCCTCAGGGGACAGGCGCTCCTTGTCTGCCGTGCAGGGCCTGCTCCTCGCATGCGCCCGTGGTGACGTGGGTTTTGGGTGGGTGGTGGAGACCTGGGACAGGCAGCAGGAGTGGTGGGCCTGGCATCTCTACCTCAGACTGGCTGTCTTGACTGTGGGCGAGCGACTGGATGTGTCAGAGCACCTTTCCAACTTAGGGTGCTCCTCCCTTTCTCACCCAAGATCAGTGCAGAGTGTGCGGTGGACACGGCGGGGGAGGGGAGAGGTGTGCGGTGGACACGGGGTGAGGCGTGTGCGGTGGACACGGGGTGAGGCGTGTGCGGTGGACACGGGGTGAGGTGTGTGGTGGACACGGCGGGGGTGGGGGGAGGTGGGAGGGGGGAGGTCCCTTCCCGTGTGTGCTTCACTCTGTTCCTCTTGATTTTACTCTTTCCTCTGAAGTCTGGGCCTCCCCGCGCCCTGGGTGCTTCGTACTGAAAGTCTGCCTTTTCCTTTTCAGGCCCCCGCGTCCTGCAGCCTTTCTTCCCTCCGGGGGAGGAGAGGCTCAAGGACCTGGCGGCTATGTGGGTGGGAGTGTGCGTGCTCTGCGGGGCGCAGGGGGTGACAAGCTCTCCGGGCGGCGTGCGCCCACCTCTTCGCCAGGCGGCGCCTCGCAGGTGGAGAGTCTCCTGCGGAAACTGTGCCCATCAGCCCCTTCGCAAGACCTGGGAGCGCCTGGAGCACCCGCGTCGTCTGAAGCAATGGCTCTTTCAGTGACATGACTCTCACTTGGGGCAGGAGAGGCCTCTGATTCTCACACCAGTGCCTGCGCTGTGCGTGGAGAAGAGGCTCACGTCCGCGGGCCGAGTGGCTCGGGGCCAGACCCCGTCGGCCGTGTCGATAGGAGTTGACTTCCACGTGAACAGCGGCACGGGCCTGCTGTCGGAGAGGCCTGCCTGGCTCATGGAGGCCCTCGGGGCGCATGGAGCGGGGAGGGTCTCAGGCGTCCATCGCAGGCCGGCCCGCCGTGAGCTGGGGTGCAGCCGGTCCCCGACTCACAGTCTGGCGGCTGGCGGAGGTTTTAGGGCTTGAGGCACGGTTTCTGGGGGTAGGGTGTGGGATACGCAGTGCGGTTGGTGAGGGAGCCTTGGAAGAAGGCTATGGCTTAACCTGCAGACATTCCTGCTGCTTCCAGCCCAGAGGGGACCCCCTCCGGGACTTAGCGCGCTGTGGCCTCGTGACCGTCACTGTCCTTCAGCCCCAGGGCTCGGTGAGCCTGCTCGCCACTCTGTCGTCGCCCTGACCCGGCACCGTGCGATAGGAGGCAGCTGTGGCTGCCAATTGCAGCGTGTGTATACGTGTGTGTGTATGTGTGTATGTACGTGTATGTGTGTATGCATGTGTGCGTATGTGCACACGTGTGTGTGTGTGTGTGTGTGTGTGAGGAATAGCCAGTGAGTGGCCACAGAGCAGCGACAATGTGTCCTGTGAGATGAGAATCTAGTTCCTAAATTACATGGTGAGCAGATGGCCCAAAATAGCACTCGTAATGGCAACATTCAATTAGTGAGTTTAAAAACGTACATTATTGCAACACCCTCCTGGCTTTCTTTAGAGGTTTCTAAATATAGCGCTGTAAGAACATGGAAGTGTTTCCAAGCGCTTAGGCCTACACGCGGGCGGCCGAGGGTTCTGTCTGTGATCCAGGGGCTGGAGCAGGGACAGGAAGCAGACAGTGAGGCCGTGGCTGTCCCCGTCCCCTCCCCCAGGCCCCCAGGCAGGGCAAACGTCAGGTTTCCTTCATGGTGCTCACTCATAAAACCCTTCTTTCTGCACCTAATCCTGGGTGTGCCTCCAGTGGCCAGGCGGGCAGCTTAAGCTGAGGCACTGTCCACACTGACAGAAAAGGAAACTGTGGCCTGGGGACGCTGCCCATCTTCACCCCCAAGGCCTGCGCAGCTCTGGGGCAGAGCTTGCTGTGCCTTCAAGGTGGCAGGGGAGGTGCCAGAGCAGAGCTAGGTCCTCCTCCCTGGGACTTGCAGTCCAGCTGCCGGGGGCTCAGCCGGGGGGGCAGGTGTGGGGGGCAGGGGTCCAGGGAGCCTCCAGTGGCTGGGCTGAAGCCCCCACTTGGTGGTGCCTGCCTGGTGTCCTGGTGGCCCTGCATGTCCCAGCAGCTGGCACACACAACGTGGGGAGAAGGGTGGCATTCAATGTGGCAGCCTTCCCCTCAGGCGGAGTGCCCCGCTGTGTGTGCCTGGGAGGAAGGCCGGGCTAGCAGCTCCCCGTGCGCACACCCTTGCGCACCCTTGTTTCCGCTCTGGAGACTGCAAAGTTCTCTCCACTCAGAGCCAGGGCCAGCCCAGCTGCCAGCCCCGGCCGGGAAGGCGGGCGCCCGTGACCAGCGTTTGCGGGAGGCTCTGCAGACCTTCCCGGGCAGCTCCACAAAGTGCTGAGCCCTCAGCACAGATGTTCATTTGAAAATGGAAAGTCCAATTAGGCGGAAGCAGCCTGGGAAGGCAACACCCATAGCCAGTCAAACAAGGGGGAAACTGTGTGAGTTTCACTTAAATAACTTTTTATTTTAAATAAAGTTTTAAACTGAAAAAGTGTCATTTGAAAGGCGCTCATCTTCTCTCTGCTCCGAGGGAACATCTGCGCTTATTCTGCGGGATGAATGGCGCGGATGGCGGGGGGAGCTGCTCCGGTAATTGCACTCGCGCTGACACAATGCCGCCGCGCTGGCTCCGCAGACCAGTGGGCTCGGCTGTACGGAGGTGTCGTTGTACGTGATGAAAATCTCCAGCATCTGCTTTTATTTTAAAACGATCCATTTTGGGGATTTATTTGGTCAGCACTTTACAAATAGGTGTTTCTGAGCACCTGGATGGGGCAGCTTGTCCCTCTGTGCCAGATAAGCTGGCAGGGCACCTCGCAGCCGGGCGTCCTGTGCAGGACACACCCGGTGGCCGTGGCCTGGAGGCAGCCATTGCCCGTGACCCACCCAGACACGTCCCCAGGACTCGCAGCCGAGTGTCGGTACTGCTCACCCCCTTTCCTGGCCGGCGGTGAGGGTGCTTGTGTGGGGCCGGGAGCCCTGGACAGGCCCCTTGGCAGCTCCGCCCCGTGTCCTCACTGGTGGTGAAATGGGACCCAGGGTGGGTGCGCTCCCTGGGGGTGAAGTCGGCCTGTGAGCCGCCCCTGGTTTCCCCGAGTCCGATCCATGCGGTCGACAGAGCTGTTGGGCTTTCAGCATCTTGAACGTGTTTACTGAGTAGCAGGGCCCGCGGGGCCTGTGAGGGCAGAAGGCGAGTGTGGGAGGGAGCAGGGGGTGGGGGTGGACGCTTCACGGTGGGGGGCCCAGTGTGCCAGCACCTCCAGGACAGCAGAAAAAGGATGGTCACTCAAACAGAGGGGGGCAAGTCGCATATATTTTCTGGGAACCAACTATAGACGCCATAGAGGGCTGGGCCGGGAAAGCTGTGGGTGTGGCCCCTGGGCTGTGCTGAGAGGTCAGCTCCCGGACGCTGCTGCTGGGGAGGCCACCAGGCTGGACACGGGACCCAGGGGAGGCCCTCCTCTGCTCCCCTTCCTGTCTTGCGTCTGCTCCTGAGGTTTGGGGCTGGGGGAGGGGTGGCGGGCCTGCTGTGGAGGGTCAGGGCTGGGAGGAGGGGAAGGGAAAGGCTGGCCAGCCACACCCCACTGCACTGCCGGCCCTGACCCCCCAGGCAGGAGCTGGGCGGGCGTGCAGGTGGAGAGGAGGGGTCTGTAAGTGACGCTGCTGGCGCCTTCCTGCTGGACCCTGAGTCTGGAGGATGGCTTCCTACAGGAGGTGGCCCCGAGGGGCGGAGGGGCGGGCTGGTGCTGCGGGGTGATCTGGGGGTCGTGGGGGGAGAGGCGGGGGTTTCAGCTTGTCAAGTGACTGACACCTGCAGGGACCAGTCCCTTCTCAGTGTGGGGCCCGGAGCGTGGGCTCGGGACAGCCCAGGCTTCACTCCACAGGCTGCTCCATCCCAGCCCTGCCCCGCAGCCCGGCCTGGACCTCAGCCCTGCAGCCCAGCGGGCCTGCGCTTCTCTTGTCTCTCATCCCTTCTTCACAGGGCACCCTGGGAACTGTCGGAAGCCTGTCTTGGGCTTCATGGCCGCCCCGCCGTGGCCTCTGTGCCACTCCTTCCTGCCAGGACCCTCTCCCCACAGGACACGCTGTGCACCTCCTGTGCCCACCTGGCAGGGCTCTGGGCAGAGGCCTGGCTCCGCTCGGGCGGGCTGCGTGTCACTCGCTGGCTCAGTGCTGGGGGAGGGAGTGGCCTCTGTCCCTGCTCCCCGGCGGAGCCCTTGCTGTGGTTTGAAGACTGCATGGCTCCCAGGACTTGTCATGTGCACCGTGTGGGCGGGGAGGGGGCAGCCAGAGTGGGAGCTGGGTGGCTCCCCTGTGCTGGGATAATTCCCGTGGGACTTGGCGGTGTCAGGACGAGGCATGTGACACAGTCTATAGCAGTTATGCGCTCAGGTCAAGAACTTGACAGAGCAAAGGCATTTAAACCGGGGAGCTGGCCGGGGAAGCGCGCAGAAACACGTGTGGACTCCTGCCCTCTCCCCAGAGAGTGTGGTGCCGTGAGGGTCCTGGCCACACCATGCCCTGGCCTGTCCTCAGCCGGCGTGATGGGCGCTTGGAGAGCTCGCTGCCACCCTCGCCTTTGTCCTGGCTCCCACCCGGTGTGGAAATCCAGCCACAGGACTTGAGTGGCAGGTGTGGCCAGTCACGCCTCGGCCGGAGTGTTCCCTGTCCACGGGAGCCCGCTGGCCGCGGGGTGGGAGCGCACCTGGCGTAGGGCTGGGTGGCAGGCGCGGGCTGCGTGTCTGATTTTCTGCTCCCCACGCCTGGGTGACAGCTGTGGTCAGGACCCGGTGCATGGAGGCCCCCAGCCCGTGCTCTCCACACCGTGTTCCCAGAGTCAGGCACCACCTGTGACTGTCGGTCCGCAGGGGACCCCGCGGGACTCTGGTCAGCTGTTCACTCTGCCGGGCCAGGCTGAGGGGCCTCTGGGTGGGTGTGAGCCCATCCCCTACCCTTTCTCTTCTGCGCCCCCCCCTTCTGCTCCCTGTTTCTCACCAATAGCCCCCTGGGAATGTTTTGAGGTTTCTGTTGCCATGGCTCCTGCTCCTGAGAGGACTGGAGCCCCCGAGCTCAGTCAGGCCTGCAGGTCAAGGGGGTGGGCTCTGCCCGGTGCCCCTCCCACTGCTGCTGTCTGGGGACGGCCTGGAGGTGAGAGCCCCCGCTCTGTGACCTGGGCCTGGGGAAGGCAGTGTCTCAGGGTAGCTGGGCTTCCTTCCCTCCTCTCTTTCCCGCCTCAGTTTACCCTTTCACACAGGAGCACATCCGCTGGGTGTTACTGTGTACAGGACAGCGCAGCTGCGCCCACACTGAGCCAGCACGGCTGGGCGGTCTGGGGACAGCCTCCCTGAGGAAGAGGGCGGACTCTGAAGCACAGGAGGAGTTATCCACTTGTGGGGTCTCCAGGCAGAGAGAACGCAGGCCTGTTCTCCCAAGGGCCAGCCTGTGCGATTGGGTCTGGAGGTGCAAGGCTGTCCTTCAGGTTGTGGGCTGATGTCCTGAGAGGACCAGGGCACATCTGCAGAGGCTGTTCCAGATGTTGACTCTACGTTCCCGAAGGAGCAGGGAAAAATGCTGTGTTGGTGGTGGACCTAGGGGTGGTGTCTGCAGTGATATTGGTGGCGGTCGTGGTGGTAATGATGCTGGTGGTGGTGGTCATTTTGGTGGTGACGTTGGTGGTGATAATGTTGGTGGTAATGATGATGGTGATGATGTTGAGGAAGGTGGTGATATTGGTGATGATGGTTGTGATGGTGGTGATCATAGTGATGGTGATGATGAAGGTGAGGATATTGGTGGTTGTGGTGGTGGTGATAGTTGTGGTGGTGATGGTGATGGTGGTGGTGACGGTGGTGGTGATGGTGGTGGTGGTGGTGGTGATGGTGGTGGTGGTGATGATGGTGGTGATGGTGATAGTGGTGGTGGTGATGGTGGTGGTGGTGATGTGGTGATGGTGATGGTGGTGGTGATGGTGGTGATGGTGATGGTGGTGGTGGTGGTGGTGGTGGCGGTGATGGTGGTGGTGGTGATGTGGTGATGGTGATGATGGTGATAGTGTTGGTGGTGATGGTGGGTATATTGGTAGAGGTTCTAGTCCCTTGTGACAAGGGTTATAAATCTTCCCTGGTGAAGGAGCAAACATTGGAGAGTCGGAAGGAGGAGTTGAAAACAAATTGGCAGCACAGCCCCTCCTCTTGCTGATGGGAAAGTGGTTAATTAGGTGATTTTCTCCCCTGCTGACACATGCAAACGAGACTCCGTTAATAACTGAGCTGTTACATAAATGTTAAGATTTTAACACCAATGTCAACTCATCGGATGTGTCGGGAGAAGGAAGGTGAGCTTGAGGGCAAGGCGCCGGGGCTCCTGCCTGCGGCTCAGCCCGGCTGGGCCCCACCCTGGACATCCCCACGCCACCCCTCCCCCTCCCGGCAGAGGAATTACTCAGGACGCTGAGAAACGGAGCGTTGCCAAGGTGAGGGTCCACCGTGCAGCCAGGACCCGAGGTGCAGGCCAGCGTGGCTCCCAGCTTCCCGGGTTCCCTCCTGCTTCCCGGGTGCTGGTCAGGACCGCTGATTCCGAGGCTCTCCCTGCTGGGCGGCCAGGGCCTGGGCACGGAACGGGGGTGGGATCCTGCGAGTGGCCGAGAGCCTGTCACACGCGGGCGAGGAGGGCTGAGCGGGCAGGTCACGGAGACACGGTGGCATTTGTGACCACCCTCCAGGGCACAAGTGCCTGGCTGTGACCTTCTCTTACACCTCGTGTTCTGGCCCCAAAGCTGGACTCCAGAAAGCCGCTGCCTCGCACTCGTGTCAGAGTCGGGAGCTCAGCGCAGCCAGGTGCGGGTTGTCAGCTCATTCAGGCCCCCCAGCTGCGGGGCTTTTCGGGGCCACAGCCCACGGAGCAAGGATGGGGCGGGAGCGGAGGCCGACCCCTGCTGCGGCCTCGTGCTCTCGGCGCTCCCGCCGTGTGGGCTCTGCGGGGACTCCTCACAGTCAGCCGGTGGTTTGTGGGGGCTCCCGTGGCCGGCATGGCCCCGTGGGCTGTGTCCCTCAGAGCCTGCGGCTGGGCCCTGACCGTCAGGTGGCAGGACGTGGTGGTGGAGCAGGACCTCTCCTCTGGCTGAGGCTCCAGGGCTGACACCCAGCCTGCGTGCTGCTCCCAGCCGCAGCGCCTGCCTGGCCCGCGGGGGGGGGGGGGGGGGGGGATAGGGGGTGTCTGTCAGCACTGTGAGGATGGTCGCTGTCTCCGGCGAATCTGAAATGAGATTTCATATTTTAAATAAAGAGAAAAGAGGCTTGAGCGTTTGCAGCTGGGAGATAGCAGAGATTAGGAACTTACTCATCTCTGCAGCACAAAGAAGGCAAAAGAGAGGCCTGATGCCGTGGAATACAGATGAGGCGCAGGCAGCTCGTGCGGGAGGGAGGCAGGACCCACCTGGGGCCTCGGCCAGGAGCTGAGCGGGGCCAGGCAGCTTCCTGCTTGCTGGGCTGCAGAGTGAGGTGCGGGGCAGGCAGCTCAGTTCGGGGTGGAGGGGGCCGCTGGCCACTGCCCTTGAGTTCATTTTAGTTTGTAGCCGGTGGGGCTCAGGCCACAGGAGCTGGCCCACGGCAGCCTTACGTGAAAGTGTGATGGCTCCTTAGTGCCTGAGGGGAGGAGCCCGCCCCGCCCCCCCCCCCAGGCCTCTGGCCCGTCGCCCCGGCTCTCAGCCACCCCATCTGCGTCCTCCCTCAGCCCACCTAGCTACTCACCTTTCCTGAAACCTCCATTTCCTTCCGTTCCTCTCCCTCCTGCAAGCCCTGGGCCCACCGGCCTGCTTGAGGGGCTCTGCTCCACCCTGAGCTCCGGGCAGGGCGCTGCGGCTGACCTCTGCCTGGCCCTCGGGGCCTTTCTGAGTGCTCCCTCTCAGGATCCGGTGTCTGTGCCACCAGGAGGGGCAGAGGGGCTGGTCCCTGCTTGTGCGGCCACAGAGTGGACCGTCCTCCAGTAGCATCCCCTGTGGACGGGGTGCGACAGGTGCTGCCAGCTCAGCAGTGCCTGGTCAGCATGGGCCTGGCCTGGGAGCCCCTGGAGACCGGTGCCTGCGGTGGCCCTTGCTCCCTGTGTGTTCAGAGTGTGACCTCTGTCCCTTGCTGGTGCAGAGGCCACCTCCTCTGCCTGAGCTGAGGGCATGGCCGGCCACCAGCTCTCCACGTGTCCCCAGGGCTCTGGCCGCTTGGCTGTTCTATTGCTTGTTGGTTGAAAACACGTTGGACGACCCCTTGCAGGTGTGGGGTGCTCTCTGGGGACCTTGCAGGGTCGTTGTCCGTCTGAGGGGCACAGAGCGAGTGAACGTCACCGGGCAGCGGGGATGGGGAGGCTGACGTCACAGGGCCATCGGCAGTCATTCTGGGGGGGACTCTCTCAGAGGAAACCTGCAGGGGGCGTGGAAGGGAGGTGGGGGAGGGGAGGCCCAGGGACGGGTGCGTGGACCTCCGCTCCCCTGGCTGGCGTGGTCAGAGGAGGCTGCCGGGAGAGCAGGGCGGTCCAGCCACCAGGCCCAGCTCTCCTCACTGCAGCGGAAGTTGAGATGCAGTTGGGATAGTCTTTCTGCAAACGCTTCCTCAGCACTTCATGTGATTGTCATGGAAATGGCTGCGTGGAAGTTCTGCCTGCGTGGGTGCTGCTTTGGGATGCTAATCTCAGCCAGATGGCCACTCCATCCGCTTCCCAGGAGGATTTGTGTGCAGAGAAGCACTTCCTTTGTCACCCGCCGCTGCCTCCTATTGCTGCGCACCTCGCACCTCACCTCGGGATTGCTGAGCGGGCTCCTCCTGAAAGAGTGGGGAGCGCTCGGGCGGAGCCCGGGGCGGGGGGCGGGGGGGACGCTGCAGGCCAGGAGGAGGCCCTGGGAGCCCTGACCTCGGCTGGCCCAGGGCAGCCTGGACCCTGCCCCCAGGGCGCAGCTCCAAGGGAGGGAGGGAGGGGTAGGGGCATAGGAGCCCAGCCGGCTGTCCTGGTGCCCTGGGGCTTTCTCTCCTCCCCCTGAGGTCGACCCCCTTTCTGTGTGAGACATTCTGGTAACTCCTAGTGTAGCTCTGGCGTCAGTGATGTCAGTGACCGCCAGCACGCGGCTTAGGAAGGACTCCCGTTCCTGCCACGCCCACGGTGTGTCCAGAGTCACTGGTGGGAATGCAGGGCCGCAGTGGTGCTTCCTGTATGTCCTCCCCTGGAATGGGTTCGAGAGGCTCACGAGGCGGGACTCTTATCCCATTCCTAGGTGAGGGCATCCAGCGAGCTTGTGGCCCCAGAGCACTTCTCATTAGAAGGTTCCGAGCCACCTGTCCCCCCAGACCTGACTCCTCACGGAGTGAGCAAGCAATAGCAGAAGGAGATTTGGAAAATTCACAAATAGGTGGAAATTAAACAACATAGTTCTTCATAACTGTTAACGTAAGAAACATCGAAACCTGTGAAGAACTTTTGCGAATTTGAGCCAAACTGTCGACAATTGCCGGGAAGCAGAACCTCAGTGGATTGGGGTGGGATTGGGGTGATGCTACGGAGACGGCGGTTTCCACCTTGTTTTATACGTTAGTCAAAGGAGGAGACGTCTCGTCAGTGGGTGACATGAACTCCACCGGTGATAGACGAGGGAGGCGGGAGAGAGCAAAGCGGGGAAACCTCTGGGATTGGATGAGAAATGAAATGATGGACACCAGCCAGGAACAAGGTAACAGTAACAGTGATGGGTCTGTGGCCTCCGTCCTGGCGCACTGGTTGTGCCATGAGGGGTCCGGAAAGAGGGGGTACAAGTTAAGGTCAGAGTTGAAATTTGTCAGGGAAGATACTGGCCGAGGACATAACTGCCCACCATAAAGTGCTTTTCATTTTATTTTTTAAATATATTTTTATTGATTGCAGAGAGGAAGTGAGAGGAAGAGAGAAATAGAAACATCAGCGATGTTGGATGTGGAGAGAGCAGAGCGCCTGAAGAATGACTCCTCTGTGATTAACACGTCCAACAGCAACTTGGGCTTACTCCTCACAGGTGGCAGAATACTATGACCTTCCTGTGACATTATGCCCTATAAAAAAAAAAAAGAAACATCAGTGATAAAGAGAATCATGGATTGGCTGCCTCCTGCACGCCCCTTACTGGGGATCGGGCCCACAACCCTGGGCATGTGCCCTTGACTGGAACAGAACCTGGGACCCTTTGGTCCACAGGCAAAACCAGCCAGGGCTAAACTGCTTTTGAAGTTAAACAGTGTTAATCTCAGACCATCCGTTGTGGTTGCTTCAGGTCTCTGAGTGTGCATGGTTCACGCCGGCCTTCCCTGAGCCTGTCAGGTCAGCAGGGGCCTCCTTTCGCCCACACAGCCAAGGAGTCAAAAAAGAAACCAGCCCAGCGGCGGGCTCAGTGGTTGAGCATCGACTCATGAACGAGGAGTTCAGTTCCCGGTCAGGCATGTGCGCGGCTGTGGGCTCCATCCCCAGTTGGGGGGGGCGGTCTGCAGGAGGCCGCTGATCAGCGTCTCTCTCATCATTGATGTTTCTACCTCTCTCTCCCTCTCTCTTCCTCTCTGAAATCAATAAAAAAATATTTTTAAAAAAGACACCAGTGTCCTAAGCAGGCAGGTCACAGACCGCGGAGCAGACGGTGGGTAGGCCGCGGGGAAGGCGCCGCTGCTCCTGGTGCAGCTCCTTTCTGGGGGACGGGACTTCCCGAGTCAGAGCTGATGTTCGGACAGCATCGCGAATACAGTGAAAACCACCGAATCTCTCATCCTGCAGTGGGTGCGCGGGACCCGCGGTGGCCGGGGCGCTCAGCAACGGGCCGTGAGCGAGCCTGTCCAGGTGGCATTGCGCTGGGGCACAGGTGGCACACCCTCTCCCAAGGGGACGGCTCAGCTGTCCGGAGGCAGGCGGCACAGTGGAGTGGAGATTTGGGAGAATGTGATATGGGAGAGGCCTGGCGGCTCACGCCCACCACTGTGTTCTGGGACGTGTATTCCCTGCTGTGTCCTGGGGGGCGCGCACCCCTGTGCCCGCACACAGGGGCGCTGTTGGTCAGTTCCCGGCTGCGTGAGCTGCGGCCCTAACTGGAGGCTGGGCTGACCTGAGCGTGACTCTGCTCCTGAGGCCTCCTGTCCTGAGCGGGCCGTCTCCACGGGCCTGTGGTTCAGGAGGCCACCCTTGTCACCGGGCGATGGCAGTGTGTGCTGGGTGAGCTGGGAGTAGAGGCTCACACTGCTGGGGGTCTCCTGGCAGCGGGAACGTGGCCGTGCCCCCGAGGTCCTGGGCACAGGTCCTACCCTCGGCCCTCGCGCCCCGCCCGGCCCCCATGTCTGCTCCGTTCCCTCCTTTCTGCTCCGAGTCCAGGGTCACCAGGGCCTGGCGGGGCAGCCAAGGCGCAGCTACTCGGACGCGCAGGAAACCGAGCGGCTCTCAGGGGCGGTGAGCGGCGCCGTCCGTCCGCAACAATGGCTCCCGCACAAAGCGCAGGAAGCCTTTTCTCCGGCTCGCTTCTCACCAGCTGCATTTCCTGTCTCTAATCTGCTCCCCGCAGATGGCCCGGCGCAGGCCTCAGTGCAGCAGCCGTGCCCCTGAGCGCCCTCCCCGCTGGCTGTTCGTGTGATGGGCACCGCGTGGGCTGGGCGGTGTGCCCCAGGGAGATACGGTGCCCGGTGGCTCCCCGATCGCTGCGCCCAGCTTGCTGGGACCTGAGTCAGGACCTGGAGGTCATGCGCTCCTTCTCCTCACCTGGCCTTGGGGCCAGTGACATGCCGGCCAGGGGGGCTGTCTCCGCGGGCCGGGCTCCTTTCTCTGCCAGGAGCTTCCGACAGTGAAGTGTGTGTAGCGCCACAGCCTTCACCCTGTGCCCTCTCCTTCCCGACACGGCAGACTTCCCTCGGACTTGATCGACGGGTCTTCCGAACGCTGTGGACTGTCCACACGGCTCCGCCCAGCGCCGGTCCTTCCCTACAGCCCGGGAAGTAGAGTGACCACCGGGCTGTCAGAGTCCCCAAAGCGCCCTTTCCCACGTTGGGTCTGTGTGGGAAAGTAGACCCACCTGGAGGAGAGTATGGGTGGTTGGGAACTGGCCATGTGCCCCCCCTCCCCCCTGCCTGGCGGCCCCCCTGGCTCCTGGGTCCAGGCCCCTGCCCAGAGGCCCTGCATCAGTGCCTGGCTGCCCACTCGGGGTGGGTGAGTGGGGGCTCACCTCTCCAGCCCTGGCCCGGGTCACGGTGCTGGCTGGGTCTCTCCCATGCGCAGCCCTCACTGTGGTTCTGCTGGCTTCTCTTTCCTCTGGGACATGGCGTGTGCTCCCTGCCACGCTCGCTCCCTGCGCTGGAGGCCCGCTCTGCTTGCAGCGCCTTCCTGTGCTGCTCCCCGCTCCTCCTGGACCAGGGCCTGTGGGCACCCTCCCACCCGCCCGAGCACCTGGGCCTTTGCCCAGACCCCGTCTCTCCTGTCTGACACTCCTCTGCTCTGGGCACGCCCTGCCTGTCCCTCTGTTAGCTGCCGACTCCTCAGGGCAGAGACTTCTCCTCCCACTGTCCTGCCACCGAGGAGAGTGTGGAGAGGAGTGTGCTCTGGCAGGGGCCGCTCGCTTCTCTGAGCGCCCTGAGCAGGACGGCCGCTTGTTGGTTCTCGGTCCTGCTGGGAGGTGCTGGCGGCTGGACAGGTGCCCACGATGCTCCTGCCTCTTCTGCCCTGGCCACAGGGAACACGGCCCGGCCTCGTTCTGTTGGGAGTCTCCTCGCAGCTGCCCCGGGCTGGCCTGCACCGCCAGGCCCTCGGAACCTTTGTCCCTGGGGCCGAGTTCCCCGCCGAGGTCAGAGCCCGAGGCCTCCTCCCCGGTGTCGCCTGGCACGTGCTCCCGTGCATCAGCAGAGAGCACTCCCAGCTCCCAGCACTGGCCCTGCCTCTGCAGTCAGCTCTCTTAGTCAGCCCTTGAGGTTCAAGAGGGAGTGAGCTGCGTGGAGTCCAGTGCCACCTCTCCGAGCCCCGAGCCCCAGCGGGGCGCAGGCCAGAGCTGCTGGCTGATGCTGAGACGGGATCAGGTGGCCCTCGCCCTCACCCTCACCCTCCCCAGGAGGTCACGGCAGAGAAGCCAGTGCTGTCTCGGGGCCACTGCAGGGAGCGGCTCTGTGACCTGGGGTCACGTGCTTGGGAGAGGGCGATGCTCCAGGAGAGACGCCAGCCTCCCATGCAGGCCTCTCACTCAGGGTGACAGACTCCCTGTGTGAGGCCAGGGCAGCAGGACGATGGAAGATGGACAGCAGAGCGGCCGGGCACCAGCAAAGTGCAGGCTGGTGGAGCCCTGTGCGCACTTGCCCAGGCGTCGGCTTCTGCCATTGGTTGTGGGGGCACTGGCACCTCAGCATCAGAGTTGCTAATGGGGTTCTGGGGGGCTGCCACCCACATCTACCCACTTGTCACCACATCCCTGTCACGGGGCTGCTCGGGGTGTCTGAAGCTTATTTCTCCGAGTCCCAACCCCATCCACCCTGGGCTCTTTGCCCAAGCGCCCTCCCTCTGCCTTGCGTGGGCGCTGCCCCGCCCCCGCCGGTGGCTCCGCCTTCCTTAGGGGGAGGGAGCCCGGACTGGACTGGGAAGGAGGCGGGGCATGTTCCTAGGCAGCCCAGCTCTGGTGGCGCGTGGCCTCGCCTGGAGGAGTGGAATTGAGCAGGTCGGGACACACGACTGCTCCGGGAGCCCCTCCTCAGCACCCTGTGCCCACAGCCGATCCCGAGCTGCCAGACGGGTGCCATCGGTCCTGGGCCCGGCCCCTGGGGAGGACCAGCAGCTCAGGGCCGGGCCTGCCAGGCTGCAGGGTTTCCTGCTCTCGGCTCCCGGCCGGGAGCTGGTCCGGCAGGAGTCTGCCTGCCTCTGCAGCCCTGCCCCGCTGACCCTCAGACCGGGCGGTCGGTGGGCAGTGCCACCGCCTGCCTCTGCGAGGGGCCAGGGAGGCAGGGCCACACAGTCTCTGTCCCAGGAGAGCAGCCAAAGGAGCACGTACATGAGGAGGGGAGCTGTGTCCCAGTAAAACTTCTTTCACAGAGACAGGCGGGGGCAGGGCCCGTCCCGGCGGCCAGCGTGGCTGTCCATCGGCTCCCGGCCCAGCCTCCTGCCTGCGTTAGGACCTGGGGCAGTGCACAGACCCTCGTCCTGGGCTATGAGGCCTCCGGGAGATGATGCATGTGAAAGCCCGCAGCCCGCCCCGGGCCAGCACCGCCGCACCCGTGTCACCGGTGGCCTCTCCGAGCCGCAGGAATACGGGGCTGCTTCCGTAACTGCCCTGATTCCCGGGGGTCGCCGGCTCCCGGGGCTGCAGCCAGGACGGGCAGGGGCTCACTGGGCTTGCCCGCTGGTCCCTGCCGTGTCCTTAGTGCCTGGGCCTCTGTGCCTGGCGGGAGCGCGTGCTGCTGTGTGCCTGGCACCCAGACCAGGCCTCGCCCGGGCTCCCCTCCGTGACTGGAGGCACCCCGACCGGCGACGATGGCTGGGAACGGACCAGCTGGATGGGAGGATTCACGGCGGTTGGGGCGGAATGGAAATTGCAGAGGGTCATTTTCCTTCTCACGTCTCAAGGTCGGACGGGATGCTTCCCGTGGCCTCGCTGCTCTGGGGAGGCACGCACACGGGAGGGGAGGGAGTTTGGAGGGAGCGCCTCCGAGCGGGCGGGGAGGCCAGTCAGCCTCCTCCTGGGGCCTTCCTTTGGTAATTATTTCAGCCTCTGCTTTGCTGATTCTCTGCTTTTGTTTCCAGTGTTTAGATGTTAATTCTTTCAGAGAAATGTGTGATGACACTTGGAGGCATTTAGGATCGGGGTCAGATGGTATAAATAAAGATAGCTGCAGGCCACGTGGGCCAGGCAGCCTGAGCGGGACCCGGAGCACAGGCCACCTGCCCCGCTCCGGCCTCTGGTCTCCCTCCTTCCCACACGTGCCCAAGCAGCCTTGTTGCAAGACGACAGAGCCCGAGGTCTCACCCCGCACCCTCGGCCTGTCCCGCCGTGTTGGCCAAGCCAGGCCCCTGGGGAGGGGCGGCCCTCGGGTGGATGGGGCTCTGGTCTGAATCGGAGCCTGCATTGCCATCCCAGCCACCTGCCCTCGACGGGTTTGTTCCCTCGTTGGGAATGGGGACCTGGTGGGGGCAGGGCCCTTCCTCGGGTTCCGGTGTGTGATGTGTCCCGTGTGGCACAGCACGTCTGCCCCGAGTGTGACCTCGGCTCCTGCTTCTGCCGTCTCCTGAGTCCCGGCGGGGGGAGGGGGAGGGACTCAGCAAAGTGCATCTGACGATGTGACCAGACCTCAGCTGCCGATGGCCTGTGCCTGCTGCCAAGGGCTTTCCCAGGACACTGCCAGACCCTCCCAGGTGCCTCGTGCTCAGGGTGTGGCTGGGGTAGTCGGGGGCCGAGGCCTGGCTGGAGGGACCAAAGGAGAGGCTTCGGGAAGGGGTAGGAGGGCTGTGCCCTCAGATGCTCCGGGTTTGCGCACGTGCGAATAAGGCTTTATGGTCCTCATTCATACGGACGCACCTGCAGGCGTGTTGGTGTCGGCCCGCCGGAGACCCCGGTCCGTCCTGTGGGCGCTTGTGGGAAGCGGCCCCATGTGAGGTCCGTGCCTGCGGGACAGTCCTGTCAGGGTCGCCGAGGAGGCCTGCGCAGCCCAGAGTCCCTCTTGTTCTGCATTCGGGGTCTGGCAGTAGCTGCTGGATGTTGACGCCCGTGTTGTGTTGACTGCGGGCAAGACTTAGTGTGTGGCCTGCGCTGGGCTCCCCGGAGGGCACTGTCCTCCCAGCAGGTCCTGCCGGGGCGATGCCAGGCCTGGGGCCATCCACACCACAGGGCGAGCGTGATGGTCCCGGCACCCCCTGGACAGCAGGACTGCGGGGGCGGGCTGGAGCTGGGAGCAGGGAGAGCAGGGACGGCAGGCTGTGGCCACGGGCGGGCCACGAGCGGGCGGCCTGCGGTGTCTGAGGAAGGCCATGGGATGCCTCCCGCTGCGGCGAGTTCGTGTCCTTCCATGTCCCTGGAAGGGGGCACTTGGCGGGACGTTGTCTGAGAAGATGACATGAAAGCGGCGCCGGGGCCAGCACAGTGCGCAGCTCAGACGCGGTCGGCGGGCGAACGATCGATAAAGGCGCCAACTCCCCAGGAACTGAGCACTTCATTTTGAACTCCCAAAGGTCACAGAAATGCCACCGACCCCAGGGTCACGTGAGGCTGGAGCTGGAGGTTTAATGTTTTATGAGTTTTCTTTTTACTTCACAAGAAAGGCTGAGGCGGCAGCACTGGGCGTGGAGGCGGCAGCACGGAGAGCTCCACGAGGCCAGGTCCCCTCTCCTGCCGGCTGCCGGAGTGGGGGAGCGAGGGGGGGACATCTTTCAGCGGGCATTTGGAAAGCCCCCTGGTGCACTGTGCACTGGATTCCTGGGAACTGTGCTCTTGGGGAGGCCAGCCCCTGCGTGTGCCGCCCTGTCCTCCTCTGCAGTGTGGTCAGGACCCCGCCCCCCCCATGGCCACACGCTGGCCTCTGCGTCCCGTGGAGTTTACATAGCCAGTGAACCCTCCGGCCAGTGCCGCCACGTCTGCAGGTCCCTGCGCTTGGTCTTAGTTCTCGTGGTCTCTTGCACCCTTTCTCCCACATGGCCCTGCTCCGTCTGCCCTGCCCCGTGCCCTCCTGTGGGCCACTCTGAGGGCACCTGCCCCACATGGCCCTGCTCTGTCTGCCCTGCCCCGTGCCCTCCTGTGGGCCACTCTGAGGGCACCTGCCCCACATGGCCCTGCTCTGTCTGCCCTGCCCCGTGCCCTCCTGTGGGCCACTCTGAGGGCACCTGCCCCACATGGCCCTGCTCTGTCTGCCCTGCCCCGTGCCCTCCTGTGGGCCACTCTGAGGGCACCTGCCCCACGGTGCGGCCCTGTGCTGAGCCTCTTCCTGCTCTCTCCCAGCGGCAGCCCCCCATCACCGTCCCTCATCCGGGCCCCCCACTGCTCTCCCTAGTCATGGACTCTCCCTCGGAAGCCCTCAGAGGCAGGGCCGGGGCAGAGGCAGGGCCGGGGCAGAGGCAGAGGCAGGGCTGGGGCAGAGGCAGGGCCGGGACAGAGGCAGGGTCGGGGCAGAGGCAGGGCTGGGGCAGAGGCAGAGGCAGGGCTGGGGCGGGGCAGGGCTGGGCAGAGGCCACTGGGCGGGGCTGGGAAGGACAGTGGCCATTGGGGAAAGAGTGCAAAACCAGACTCTGAAGGCACTTCACTCCCACCCCGAGGTTGAGGTCAGTCTGTGGGCGGTTGGGAGCATGAGAGGCTCTAAGCCAGCCGTGGGCAAACTACGGCCCGTGGGCTGGATCTGGCCCGTTTGAAATGAATAAAACTAAAAAAAAAAAAGACCGTACCCTTTTATGTAATGATGTTTACTTTGAATTTATATTAGTTCACACAAACACTCCATCCATGCTTTTGTTCCGGCCTCCGGTCCAGTTTAAGAACCCATTGTGGCCCTCGAGTCAAAAAGTTTGCCCACCCCTGGTCTAAGCCAAGTGTCCATCCTTACCTGGAGTCTGAGGGGCAGGCCCGGCCGTGGACCCAGGGAGGGCGCTGCGAGCACAGAGGGTAGGATGCTAAGAGCAGAGGTGACAGGAAGGGCAGGGCCCAGGGTCGGCGGAGCGGCCTCCTGAGCTGGCCGAGAGGACCTGTGGGGCCCCACGTCGGTGTCGGGGCTGAGGTTGGCGTTCGGCTGCTCCGGGCCAGGCTGGGGCTGGGGCTCGATTCCCTGCAGCGCGGAGCCGCTCACCTGGCGTGATGCAGGCAGCGCTGCTCTGAGCTGGAGCCCCTTCAGGCCTCAGTTTCCCCCGTGTGTGGGGCGCCCGCCTGCTAGGATCACCCTGGGTCCGCTGGGAAGCAGACGGTCCTGAGAGGCTCCAAGGAGCTGTTCAGGAGGAAATGACAGCGGCTGCACGTGCGGCTCTGTTCCGAGACCAAGTGACGTCGGGCTGGGCCTGGTGGGCCTGCGACTGGGGTGCTGTGGGCCCAGCCTCATCCTCCGCCCTTTGCCTTGTCTGTGCAGCGTCCGGGAGCTGGACAAGGTCAGGCAGCAGCTGCAGGAGGAGGTCCGCCAGGTCAGCGCTCAGCTGCTGGAGGAGAGGAAGAAGCGCGAGACGCACGAGGCGCTGGCCCGCAGGCTGCAGAAGCGGGTCCTGCTGCTGACCAAGGTACGGCTGCGCGGGGCCGGGCAGGGCAGGCGGCGGTCACCCGGTCAGGCTGGGCCTGCTCAGGTCAGCAGCACCCAGCCCAGCCCCCCCTCGGCCACTTGTGTTTTGTCTCCGCACCCACGTCTGCCAGGATCTCCACTACGCTCAGCGCACACGCCTCACGTGCCTCGTCCTCACGCCTCGCTCAGCCCTGCTCAGCGCGGCTCAGGCAGAGCGCCCGGGGCCGGCAGGCTATGGTGGTGTCCTGAGTGGCAGGAGGGCTCTGACACGCTGTCAGGAGCTCTCCAACCTGGTGTCCCTGCGGGCCGAGCCTGCCTTTGGACAGCTCTGTGGGCCCCAGTGCGTCCTGGGTTTTGGGGGGCAGCCCTCTCCCCCTCCCTTCCACACTTGGGTTTGGAGCGAGGATTCGCCGTGTCCAACGTGCTGGGCCTACACGTCCTCGTCTGTTCTTTACCTGAAGAGCTGTGGGCTCTGGCTTCACAGGAGGACCTCCCTGGAGAGTGCGTCTGAGTGTCTGTGTGGAGCTCATTAAAGATGCCGCCATCTTAGGGGACAGGGACGGGGAAGGAGAAGCCCGAATCTGTCTCCAGGTTCTCCCCCCCGCCCGGGCCAGGCCAGGCTGCGCGGCTGTGGCCCTCAGGAGGCGCGGTCTGGCAGGCGGCCGCTCTCCGTCGTTTCTGATGGAGACTGCTCTCCTTGCCGCTGGCCCCCTGACGACGGAGCTCTTACAAAGCGAGCCAGGTGCCAGCATTCAGGCGTGTGGGGTCTCTGCCAGCCATCGCCGTGCTCGCCGTCCTCAGAGAAGCTGGCGTGTGGTCTTGGCACCACGCGGCTGTCCAAGGCCCCCCGCCTCACAGGCCCCAGGTGCTGCCTCGGAAGCCTGGGCTTGGTGGGCAGCCCCCCAGGGCAGACACTTCCCATGTCCTCCGGCTGCCTCCTGGCACGGAAGGGGCAAGGCCCTGGCCTGATCAGCTGGCTCAGTCATGGGAGCCAACGCTGAGGGCCTCGCGGCCTCCTCTCCCTCCCCCATCTCTGTCGTGTCTGCCACGTCTGCTGGACATGAGGCGCCGTGACAGGGTGTCAGGGCCCTGGTGCAACTACAGTCCAGGAGGGCGGGCAGGCAGGAGAGACCAACACACATACCCGGGCACGCATACCACACACATGTATCCACATGCATATCCATACACATGCATGCACACCACACATGCATGCACACCACACATGCATGCACACCACACATGCACACCCACACACATGCACACCCACACACACTTGCTAGCCGTGATGGGACGCACAGGAGTTGTTTTCGGGAGCTGATGTTGGGCGGAGACCTGCAGGCTCCCTGTTTGTGAAAGAAGGCCTGGGGATCGTGGCCTTGTTGGTGGAGAGCTGACGAGGGGACAGGCAAGAAGGAGCTGCCGGTGCCGCCACCGTCAGACCAGGCGTGCGGACGCAGGAGAGGAGGTGACAGCTCCGCAGCTTTGCCAGGGCTGGCTCTCAGGCCGTTGGAGGAGCTGCCCGCTCCAGGACTGGCCGGGGGCAGATGGGGTGAAGCTGCGTGAGGCTGGGCGGTGGCAGGTCTGGACTTGACCATCCGCCGGTGAGAGACGGAGGCTGAGCTGCGCCGCCGCCCTCCCCCCCACCCCCCCACCCCCAGTGGGAAGCACAGAGCGCTCCTGGGAGGACAGGTGAGGCTGCTCAGACCTAGCGCCGAGCGGTGCTCAGACCGCAGTCTGCCGCGCAGGGAAGGCCAACCGCGTGGCCGCACCTGAGGGCGGTGCCTGCTGTTGGCGTCCGTGGCGGGTGTCTCGTTCCCCCGGCCTGTTGGTTGTCGTTTGTTCACCTCGGGTGACTCGGTGCTAGTTGTACGGTCTGTCCAGTGCCGCTTGCCGGGTGCTGGGGCCTCTGGAGCTCTCGGCGCCGGTCCTCTGAGGGCCTCACGTGGCATCAGCACTTTGCTGCCCCTCGCTGCCGGAGGCTGCACGAGGCCCTGCTTGTGTTCAGGGGACCTGGCCGCTGTGTCTCCTCACCTAAAGGCGCAGGACACCTGCTGCCGTGGGGACTCAGGACAGAGATCACCCCAGGGCTGGCCTGGAGGCTGCACACTTCAGCCGGGGCGGCCAGAGCAGGACAGGCTCCTCAAGACCACGCCGGCCAGGCATGGCCCGAGGGCCGCCGGTGGTCGCCTCGGGCCACTGCTTGCAGTGGCAGGCAGCTCGGGCTGCGCAGCTGCAGGTGACATCTACCTGCGGGGCAGCTGGGTGCACGAGGGTGCACTGAGCATAGCTGGCTGCCGGCTGCTGGAGTTGCCAGCCAGTGCCCGCACCAGCCCCGCAGCCACCGGGGCCTCGGGGCCTCTGCATCTCATAGTCAGCTCACCACGTGGTGGTCCCATCAGCACCTCGGGAAGGGCCTCTCCCGCTTGGAGGCTCCAGGCCAGTGGGTCAGCTCAGGTCCAGACACCCCACTGCAGGTCAGCCCGCGGCGTCCGGGGGGCAGGCTGCACACCCTCGGGCGGTGCTTCGTGTCCCCACCCCCCAGGCCCCACCTGCCAGCCCACGATCTCTGCGGGGCTCCCCAGCCAGTCTCCGTGCCCTAGCGTAGCCTCCACTCAGGCGTACTGACGCTGCTCTTACTGGCCGACTGCTCTCCCAGGTGCCCAGGCCAACCAGGAGGACACAGGAGGCCGCAGGGCCCTTCTCTCTCACCGGGTCCAGTCTTCCCTGCCCAGAGGGGCTCTGGCGTTGCCGGCAGGATGCAGGGTCTCCGCACAGCGCCGAGCGTGGACAGGGGTGTTGGCCATGCTCTGTCACTGTCCCCTCCGTGCTGCCTGTCGCAGAGCGTCACACAGGTGCAGCCACACAGCCCGCGGCCTGTCAGACTGGTTTCCGCCACTTAGTCACCTGCAGCCGAGGTTCCTCCGTGTCTCTTCATGGCGGGCAGCTCATTTCTTTTTCCCGCTGCATAATGTTCCGCCGTCTGCGGGGCCGGTTTGCTTATCGTTGCCTGATGAAGGGCGTCTCAGTGGCTTCCAGGTCCTGGCAGTTTTGAGTCTGTACATGTGTGCAGGGGTTTGAGGACACGGGTTCACCTTCCGTGTGTGGGCCTCTTGGCCAGTCCCCAGCTCGGAGTGTTTCCCGCTGGCTCTCCCTGCACTGAGCTGCGCCCTCTGCCTGCGCCTGGGAGGTGGGCACAGGACAGGGGAGGCGGAGTTGGGGGCCAGGCAGAGGGTGCCACTCGCCGTCGGTCCGCATCGCACCGCTGGTGGCTGCGCATCTCAGATTCTCCGGCTTCCTGTGGTTGCTGCTCTGAGCATAGTGACTCAGACCCTGGGAGCCCGGATGGGGCGTCTGGGGGACTCGGGGGTCAGGTGAAGCGTCACCAAGCACAGGGACTCGGGCGCAGGGAGAGGAGGTCGGCCCCTCCCGCGTGACCCTGCGCCCGGCGGCCTGGGCTCTGGCGCTGCTTCGCCCACAGGAGCCTCTTCCCTGAGAGAAGCAGCTCGTGTCCGCGCTGCTCGGGCAGAGACCAGAGATGCGTGCTCTCCTCGCACACCCGTCCTTGGAGTCTGAGCTGCTAATCTCGTTAACAGGGTTCCTCATGGGTGCCTTCCTCGGAAAGCTCAAAGCTGTGGTCTCAGGCGGCACCGAGGGAACACGGAGGCGCTCCCTCCCTGCCCCGTCTCTTCGGCCCGCCCTCCGTGTGGTGTCCAGCTCGCTCCGTCTCAGAGCTCTTCGCCCCTTCCCAGCCCCCACCGAGATGGGGAGGGGGCACCACCGTGGCCTGAGGGCGGTGTGGGGGGGGGGCGGCTGAGGTGGAAGGGGCGGGTGTGGGTAACCTGCTGCTCCTCCCGCATCCATGTGCGTTTCTGACGTGCTGCGCGGAAAGGGCGTCCCGCCAGGGAGCTGTCAGCTCTCCTGGGACTGGTCCTGAGGCAGGGCCGCCTTCCTCAGTGCACCATGTCCTGGTGTCCCAGGAGGAGGGGCCAGCACTGACCACAGGCTGCCGTCCCCAGGGCAGCGCTCTGACTGACTGGGAGAGGCTGAGGCACAGGGTGGAGCAGGCGTGGCGGGCGCAGCCCTGGGCGTCCTGCGGAGGCTGAGGGTCCGGCAGGCCTGGGAGGACTGCTGTGCCAGCCCCATGTCCTTGCTGACGATTAAATCCCTCTCATCGTGTGGAGACCTGTTCTCTCTTAACTCAATTTCGAAGAAATCCAAATCTTTGAATAACCTTCATCCTGAGAGGAAAGGAAGTGGCTGCAGGTGAAAATTGATGGTCACGCCAAAGACATGGCTCCCTGCCAGCTGCCTCTCAAGTGTGCAGCTAAAAATAGCCCGCGCTCGCTGCCGCTGGGCCGCCTCCAGGCCACTCCCGCGCCTGTCTCAGCGATGCCGATGCTGAGGTGCCGGCCTCCTCGCTGCTCCCGGCCTGGGGGGCCCGGCCTGGGCGGCCTGCGGGGGGTCGGGTCAGCATTTATGGTGCACGAGGCAGCTCTCTCCCCTGACCTCTGCCCCCACCGGGTTCTCCTTGGGTGCGGCCCACCGTGCGCGTGCTGGGCCGAGGAGCTGGCAGATCCCGGGGCCTGCATGCCCGTGGCGCGTGGCCCCGTTGGGCTGTGTGGTTTCCTTGCTCGCCGGGGCAGTGGTTCCTCCTAACCGGGGGCTTTGCTATCACTTGGCACCCGGCCACCCTCTCGGGGCTTATCCAGTGTCCACACGCCCCTGGGTTTTCACAATGGGGATGCGTGCACTGGCTGCCCCGCCGCTCAGGCGCCTGCTCTGTGCTGGGCCCGCTGCCGTGCGATGGCGTCCGCCCTCCTCACACAGCTTATCCTCCAGGAAATGTGTCCACTGCGGGTTAGCGTCCTGCGCAAGGAGCATCATGAGGAGCAGTGACTGCTGACCAACGTTCACCAGATTGCTGTATTTTCATTAACAGTTTTCTCATAATCCCACTTACAAGTCCTTTTGAAAATTCTGAGTTAGGATTCGCAAAGGCCTGTTTCAGAAGAGGAGGCTGCGGCTGGGTGGGGCAGTGTGCCAGCACAGTGTGAGACGGCGCTGCCTGTCTGTCACCGCCGTGCCCGGCAGTGGATGTCAGAGTGCACGCGTGTGGGTGAACACGGGTGTGTACATGTGAGTGTGGTTGTACACGCACAAGTGTCTGCACATTTATGAGTGCATGTGTGTGTGCGTCTACATGTGTGCCTGTGTGAGTGCATGTGAGCGTGTTTTCAAAGCCGGGTTTTTTTTTTGCGGTTCAGCTGCTTTTCCCACAAGCCCCCACGGAACACTGGGCCCAGTAGACAAAGACCGGCCCTGGCCATTGAAATAGTGATTAACCAGCAAGGAAGCTGGGTCCGTGTTTACAGATGCAGTGTCTCCGGCTGGCGGGATTAAACACCATCCATCATCCCATGGGCGGCAGCGCCGGGAGCGCAGTTGCCGTCAGCTCTCCGTTGGTTGGCTTTGCCTGTAGAGACCAGCCCCATACAAGGCCCGGAGGGGAGGCACTTCCTCCAGACCCGAGCCACCCAGCGTGACCTTGGGATTAGGCGGCGGAGCCTTGTCCCAGGCGTTTGCAGCGTCGCTCAGGGCGACTAGGCGACCGGGTGTCCGTGCTGCCCGGACGCTCTGGCTGTGGGCAGGGCAGGGGCGATGTTGGGCCCCTTTCCGGAATTCTAACACTTGTTTTGCTGGAGGTCATAGCCAGCCTTGTCCTGTGTCTGGAGAGGCAGAGCGTAGAAATAACGTTGGCCTGCAGCCCTGGGGGCTTGGGGAGGGAGAGGTTGGCTGGGGCAGTGAAGGGAGCTCGAGGTGCCCTTGGGGTCCGCGGTGGAACCGGGCCCTCGCCCTGACGGCCTCCTCCTTCACCGAGTCCCGGAGTCTCATCTCCATCTGTCGAGTGGGTCCATGCGGGGCCGTCTCAGCAGCCGACGTGACCCACCAGGCCCCGGTCCCGGCCCCGTGGATGCCTGGCCGCCCTGCCCTCTGTGCTGTGGGATCTGGCTCTGCCCTGGCCTGACCGAGGCTTATAACATCGCTCCCGAGGGTCAGGGTTTGCTGGGAGGCCTGGACACAGGGTGGTGCTGGCGCTGCTATGCCAGCCCCCCACCAGGGACCTTGGCTCTGGAACGGGTTCCCAAGCTGGTACTCAGGCGCCATCCCTGCACAGGGCCTGGTTTCTAGAAAAGGTGGGAGAACTGGGACAGTTCCTGAAGTTGCCCCTTCCCGAGTTCTCTCCTTCTAGACTAGGAGGTGTGTGTGAGCAGCGGGCTCTGCAGTGCTGACCTCGCGTGGTGCGCCTCTGCTCCGGAGGGTCTGGGCAGTGGGCGGGGCCCTGCACCCCGTGCCCGCCCGTGGACCCTGTGTCCGAGTGGCCTGGGGCTTTCAGAGACAGGCTGTAGGCAGGGCCTGGGGTTTGGCATGGCAAGCGGCCAGGGCGGGAGGGGGTGCTGCCAGCTGGGGGCACTGTCCCTCAGAACCGCCTGCTGACAGCCGGCCCGCTCCGCCCTGTGCTGCAGGAGCCGGCGCCCGGTGTCATCGTGAGGGCGTGTGGCACTCTGGGGACGGGCTGGCCTCCTGGGACCCTGGAGAATGTTTGCATTTAATTTTCGTTGTGTCTGTCGGCGCTCCCCGAGCACCTGGAGCCGCCTCTGGGGGTCTGGCTGAGGAGTGAGCGCGTCAGGTGACAAATGGCCCTGTCCCCTGCGGGAGTCAGTCAGACCAAGTCCCAGCCAGTGGCGCTCTCTGCCCCGGGCTCCTGCGGGCTCCTGGCTCTGAGAAAGGCCCTGCCGGCTCTAGGAGAGGCTCGGAGGCAGCCCCCGCGTCGGGGCATTGCTGGTCGTAGCACATTTCATGAGGTATCTGTGCGAGCAGCTCGAGAGCCCGTGAGGATGGCAGTCTGAGTGCCCAGGGCAAGCTGGTCTGGGGGCGTGGTAAGGGGACGCGTGGGGCGGGAGGGGCCTCTCCCTCTGTAGGAAGTGCCAGGGCTGAGCCCTCTCCCCATCGCCGTCGGGAGCACTGGGCTGGCTCCAGGGCCTGCAGCCGGGACTTGCTGGCCTGCGGTGGGCAAGCATGGCTGGCCCGGACAGGCCTGTTCCAGAGCCTGGGCCTGGGGGGCAGGGCCTGGGGGGCAGTGCAGACTGCCCAGAACAGGGTGAGGTCGGCGCCTCCGTGATCGGCTCCGAGTCCCTCGGCCCCGGATGACAGTGGCTCAGTCCAAGGCCTGATTCCAGTTCTGGTTCTGCCTGCCACGGGCTTGGGGCACGCAGCTCTCCCCGCAAAGCTTCTGCTTCCCCAGAAACCCAGGAGGATGGGGAGCAGGCCACACGGGCCGATGCCCAGCGATGCCGCTCCGTCCCCCTGCTTCCCTCAGGCAGTCCTGGCACAGCGACTTCGGGTGCGAGCATGCCCTGTACTCGGAGGCGAGTGTCGGTGAGCCCTCCTGCCTGGCTCCTCCTTTGTCACAGAAGCGGCGCGCGGGTGCACTGGGCCCCGCACACGAGCGAGCTGTTGTGCCTCAGGCCCCGCAGGCCCTCGCCCAGCCTGCGGCTGCTGGCCGGTTGGCAACCTCCACGTGGTCCCCCAGGCCGCACGCCAGGCTCTGCAGGGCCCTGGGCTTGGAGTCCGCAGCACCACTCCTAGTGCGTTTTTGGCACCTCCTCCTTGCAGCTCAGGCCCAGGTGGCTTCTGTTTGGTGTCTCAGCCCTCACGTGGTCCAGCCTGAAACCCTGCGGTGGCTGGGGCCAGAGTGCGACACTCAAATCCGTCCCTGTTGTCACTGCCTCGTGCATCCGGCTCTGGGATGCTCTGCGGAGAAAGAGGGGGTGGCACCTCCTGGGGGGGGCGCGCGCAGGCTGAGTGAGCGTCGTGAGCCAACAGAAGCACCTCCTTAGAACAGCCGCCGGCAGGTGCGCTGCGGTCATCTTCCGTTGTCCCTTCTGCCGGCCTGGACATCCGCCTCCCCACGGCTCTCGCACGTCTCCCTGCCAGCTGTGGCCAGGGTCGGGCCCCGGGGCCCTGCCTGCTCTCGGGGGCACACTGGAAGCCGGGGTGTCCCACGTCACTCCCAGCCCACTGCCCGCAGCCTGTGCTGCTGCAGAGCCGGGCGCGCTGCGTCGCCAGTGGCCGGCCTGGGCCTGTGGCTCTGGGCAGCCACCATGGGCTCCGCACTGCTGCCCTCTGGCCGTGTGGGTGCTGCCAAGCAGGAAGGAGCCAGGCCTGGCCCAGAGCTCGGGGGGCCCCGCCGCCTGCAGGTGGAGCTGGCCCCTCTGTGCAAGGACAAGGCGGGGACCCCCGTGTAGGACTGTCTGTGAGGACGCTGCGACCAGGACACGCTCAGCAGGTGGGAACCCAGCTGCCCGCCCGGCCTGGCTGTGAGAGCGGCCCAGTCCCAGGTGACAGTCACCACAGCACGAGGTGGGTTGGACCCCCAAATGTCACTTTGCCGCTGGCCCTCTCCAGCCCCCCTCAGGCCTCCCCAGGCCACGGGGGTGGGGGGACCCTGAGGAGGGCTGGAGAGCTGTCAGAGCCACTGCTGCGTGGGTTTCAGAGGATTAAAGTTAATTAAAGAGCTTCCTCGCTTTCATTTCTCCTGTCTGCCAGCGATTTACATGCTAATCGGCCCTGCCACGGAGAGTGAGCGAGTGTCAGCGCCCGGCCGTCACCACGCGGAAGCGGGGCGGTGAGCGCGTGTCATGTGCTTACACTGCGTCCCGTGGACAGCGGAGGCGGGAGCCAGACACTTCCCCAAGTCAGGGCTCGGGCTTTTCAAAAACACTTTCTGAACTGTCTGCGTGGCTGACTTGCCTCTCCTCTGCGGAGGCTCGTCTTGGCTGCGTAATTGGATGCATTATGCATGGCGGTGTCTCTGCATAAGCATCTTGTAAACAGGAGATGCAGGAGCCCGGAGCAGACTGCTAGGCGAGCCGTCCCCCAGCCTGTCCTCGGGAAGGTGACGGCTTCCCGGCCCTCGCTCCGCCTGGAGGCACAGGCACAGTGCGGACGGTCGCTGGAGGGACGCGTGCCATGGGGGGTGCGCGGGGAGGTGGGCACCACATGCTTCTCCTTCAGCCCCGTCCCTACTGGGGCGGCCGTGGTGGAGGTGGCATCGTTGTAACCTGACGGAGTCCCCCTCCTCGGGCAGAGGGAGGGCTGTGACCCGACACACATAGAGGCCTTCCAGCCTTCCCCATCCGCTGTCGCCCACACCTGTCGAGTGTCGCTCATGAGCCAGGAGCTGTGCTGGGCACCACTTGAAGGTGCTTAGGGTGGCACCTGGCACTGTGCCCGGGAGGCGAAGAGAGGGAGCTCAGCACCCAGACCCTGACCGCACCTGCAGACAGCACCGGCTTGGACGGCCAGGCTGGGGGCCTGGGACCCAGGGGACAGCACGGGGTGAGCTGCCCTCTTGTTCAGACTCGGAAGTGAGGGATCGGCGGCCCTGCAGGACCGGGGTGCCTGTGGCTGCTTGCTTTTGGTTTGGGGGAGCGGCTCCTGCCGAGTCTCCGTGCTCACCGCCCAGCTGCTGCCGAGGCGCTGGCCCTTTTACTGTCCCGCACGGAGCCCACCTGTGCCCCCTGGTGGCAGGTGCCCCGCATGGAGCCCTCCCAGTTACCGGCAGCCTTCTCCTCTTCCTCCCCCTCCTCTTCCTCCCCCTCCTCTCCTTCCTCCCCCTCCCCCTCCTCCTCAGGGAGGCACTGAGCCCAGTCCTGCGCCCACAGGCGTGGGGCCCTGAGTCGGGGACACTAGTGAGCGGCCCTCGTTCAGGTCTCAGGCGGCTGCTGTGAAGGAGCAGGCGGGTGGGCAGCAGTGGGGCGGGTGTCCTTGGCAGTGGACGCCTGCGCTCTAGACCCGCCCCTCACCCCTAGTGGCAGCAGAGGGCCGAGGTTGAGGCTCCAGGCGGGAGTCTGTGACTTCAGCAGTTGGGGGGCCGTGGGCAAAGGGGGCTCAGCTGCAATCCCCTGCCCCACCCTACAGGCTGGGAAGGGCCTGGAGAAGCCAGGACGCAGGAGAGGCCTTGCCACCTCCCAGTGCCCTCGGGGCTGGTGTGCGGGCCCTGCGGTGAGAGGCGGACGCAGAGGGAGCCATCTGTTCTGTGTCCTGTGCCCTCTGCCCGAGGGGCCTGGACGGGCCAAGGCACACAGTCCTTCCTGCCAGGGCTGTGATAGCAAATACGTTCTAACGTCTTCCCTGGCCAGGTACTTGGTGTCTGACAAGGAAGAGCCGTAGAGCGGTGAAGGGGTATCTCTCACCTGCCTGCAGAGCTGGCCTTGCCCTTGCGTGGAGCAGGCAGAGAATCGCGAGTGAATGTGAAGCTGTGGTAATGGCCAGAGAGGGGAGCAGTGTTGGGACCCTTCCCCCCAGCAGGCCCCGCCCTGGGGCACCACGAGGCTCCTGTCCCCCCACCCCGCCCCCCCTGCAGCCTGGGAAAGCCCGAGGCAGCCACAGGTACCCGATGGGTTCAGTTGCAATCACGGGTGTTTGGTTTTAATAAGTGGAGGCCATTCCCAGAAGGTGGGGCTAATCATAGTGACCCCGAGGCTGAGTGGGGAGGAGGCACCAGTGACCCTCAGTTTCTGCAGGGATGACAGGCACCTGGGCGAGAGCTGCATCGCCCCAGGCTGAGGAAGCTGAGGCCGAGGGAGGCTTAGTCGTTGACGGTGGGCCATCCTCTCACGCGGGTTTTCAGTAAATTCCCCGGAGGATTTGGAGATCTTCCTCCCGCGAAGCCGTTGCATTGGGACACGCTGCTGCGGTCGGTCGTCCCTGGGGAGAGGCAGGCGCCTCCTCTTCCCTCGGCTGCAGCGTCCTGTCTGCAGGACCGTGTTGATGGGACCGGTGGCGAGGCCCGCGAGGCTGGGGGTGGGGCCCAGCCCCTTCCCTGCTTGAGCATCAGGCCGAGCGCCCGCTCCCCGCGGCACCCACGCTGTCGGCAGGTGGGGGCCTGCTGTGGGGAGTGGATGCTGGGGATGCATTACACAACCTCCGTAAATGAGACGGATCTGTAACGGCGCCGCGTGAAAGCGAAGGGAAATTGCTTCAGGAAATCTCAATTGATTCCCACTCCTCCACAGGAGGTGTTGTGGAGCTTCTAGCAGGAGGTGGGATTGTGAGAACACGGGCTGCTGGGGAGAAGCACAGAGCCGTCCCCACCCTCCGGCTGCACGTAGGTGGGTGGCGGGGGATGACACAGGAAGTCAGGCCACCCGGGCCTCAGTGACTCACAGTGGGGCCGCGGGGACAGTCCTGCTCTCTGCACCGGGCGCCCCGTGTGGGCGCAGGGCAGGTGCCAGGGCTGCCTCCCCGCCTGCAGCCCTGCAGGGAGGACAGCGCCAGCTCTAGACAACAGCCCGCAGGTCCGTGGCCTGTGCCCTCACAGGGCTGCTCTGGGCCTGGGAGCCCAGCAGAAATGAGCTCAGTGAAAGGTGGACTGGCCACAAGGTCTCTGTAAGGAGCTGAAGGAAAGGCGGGGAGTGAAATACAGCAGAGCAGGCAAGGTGGTCTGGGAGACAGGCAGGGATGCGGTCTCAGCCGGGGACCAGGCACAGCGCGGCCATGGACGGCAGAGGGGCCGAGGCCCCAAGAAAGCCGCTGGGAGCAGAGCCCTTGGGGTGTGGCATGACCTGGGGCCCCAGGGCCTCCTCTGCACTCGCCTGGGAGGGTAGTGGGTGGGAAACTCCGTCACTGGCCCCAGCTGGGTGTTTGGAGCGTCGTCCCGTCCACAAAAGGTGGCGGTTCAGTTCCCAGTCAGGGCACATGCCCAGCTTGTAAGTTCAATCCCTGGTTGGGGTGCATATGGGAGGCAACCGATCAACGTTTCTCTCTCTCTCTCTCTCTCTCTCTCTCTCTCTCCTCTTGCTCATCAGGAAGTTGAGTGATTAGAGCATCGGCCTGCGCACTGAAGGGTCGTGGGTTCGATTTCTGGTCAAGGGCATGTACCTGGGTTGCCAGTTTGACCTTGGCCTGGGTCAGGGTGCAAGCAGAAGGCCACCAATCTATGTGCCTCTCCCTCTCCCTCTCCCTCCCCTCCATCCCTCCCACTCTCTCCAAAAGTCAACAGAAAACTGTCCCTGTGGGCTCTGGGAGGGCAGGGCTGGGTGGTTGGGCATTTGGTCTCACGGAGGGGAGGCTGCCTGTGGGTGACCGCTGGCCCGGCCTCCTGTGGTCCCGCCTGAGCAGGTGGTGTTGTGCCCTGGGCTGGCAGCAGCCTTATCTCTGCGGGAAGCCAAGCGGGAAGTGCACTTGGTGACGCTGCCTTCACGCTCCTGGGCGGCAGTTAATAGAATTGCATTCTGCTGAAGGGACTCCTGGTTCACACGCCATCTACCGAGCGGGCCTTTTATTTTATTTTATTTTATTTTATTTATTTTTTAAGATTTCATTGAGCGGGCCTTTTCACCAATCAGCTGCAGTAGAGAGTTTTGATGACTCTGACACCCTCCGTCACAAGAGCCCTTTCCCTCCAGCCTGGCTTTGAACTGCCGTCTCAGCTTCCTGCATGTGGGCTGTGGAGGGGGCAGGCCCCCATCACCCGTGACCCCGCCCTCCTGGGCTTGTGAGGGGCTTCCCAGTGCTCAGGGCTGCCTCCGGGCTGGGGGTGGGGCTCTTTCCTGCCCCCCTGGCTCCCGCATCTCACTGAGCTCGGCCCGGTCACCCCTCATCTCGGTGAGCACTGAGGCCCCGCGGCTCCCATCCCACCTGTGTGCGCTCTCCTGCTGCCCATGGGAGCCTCGCTGGTCTGGAAGGAGTCCCCAGGGGCCGCTTCCCACATCCTCGGCGGCTCCTCCTTCTGCCCCAGACCCGGCTCCACAGGTCCACGACCGCCACCCCACTCAGTCATGCCACACCTTTTTTTATTTTTATTTTTTAAATGTTTTCATTGGTTTCGGAGAGAAGGGAGAGGCGGCGGCGCGGGCTAGCTCTGAGGGCCTGGCGCTGCGCTCCCGGGACACAGCACCTCCCGGTGTTGAGCTCCAAAGGCGCTGGGGAAGGGGCCTCAGTCGGGGCCGGCCTCTCTACAGCCGTCAGCACCTACACGCAGCTGAGCAGGAAACACCCGGCCCGCAGGCCCCGTGCTCCGCACACGGACCCAGGCCCTCGGCCACACGGGCTGGGCCGGGAGACCGAGCTGCACCTGAGGCCCAGGCTGCGGGTCACGGGAGGGAGGAGAGGAGGACGGGTGCGGGGCCTGGAAGGGGCGCCCGGAGCTTCTGAGCACACGGTGGGCACCAGGCGGGCCGGGACACTCGTGGCTCTGGGACCTTGGCGGCTCTCCGTCTCTGTGTCTTTCCCGCAGAAGTGGGTTATGAATTACTGAGGGGCCTGCTGAAGTGGGGGTGCTGGGCAGTGGAGCGGAGCGGCTGGCCTTTCCCTGTCCTCCTGCTGCCCGTCCTGGCCATTGTCCAGTTAGAAGAGCAATGCAGTGGGAAGGACCAGGGGACAGCGTTGGCCGCGCTGCCTCCTGTGTGACCGTGCGTCCCTGTGGGGGTCTGCGCTCCCCCTTCCCAGGCGAGCACTCAGGCTCAGAGGGGCCGATCACTTCTCCTGAGGTCACAGCGCGTCAGTGTGAAGCCAGGGTTTGCACCCAGCCTGTTCTGACTTGGGAGCTGGCCTGGCACTTGCGCCCACCTGTGCCCGCTGGCCTCCAGGAGCTCCTCTTCTCATTCGCCTCCTGTGGGGGCGCTGGCCTCCCTCGGGCCGAGCTCTTGTCCCGGGCTCTCCTGGTGGGCTCCACGCCGCAGCGGCCCTGGACGCTGTGGCTCCTGGCCTTGTCCTCAGGGCCCCCTGCTCCCCTCCTGCTCCTCCCACGCCGAGGCCTGAGGCTGGAGATGGGGCTGGTCCTGGAGAAGGAGCCTGCCCTCGGGCGTGTCTCGCAAATGCCAGCAGGAGGCTGGGTCTCCACTGTCCAGGGTGCACGAAGCACCACTGCCAGGGAGCCCATCGCCCAGGTGTGTGTCTGTCTCCCCCGCGGGTGGGACTCCCCCCCGTGTTTTGGGCAGCACGTCACCGCTCAGCACAGTCACCTCCCGGAGGACCAGCTGCTGAAGGTCACGTCAGCCCATGGCTGTCCAGGGAGGGGCCGGTGCCAGCCCCGCCTCCCGCTCATCGGGCCTTTCCCCACCCGGACCAGTGGGGAAGCCCAGCTCGAGGCTTCCCGAAGCCCCTGGCACCCTCCGCCCCAGCCTTCCCTGGGACCCTCTCCAGCGCTCAGAGGGGAGGCCTGCACTCCCCGCCCACTGCGAGCCCAGCACTGGGTCTCCGTGCTCAGACCAGGTTCAAGTCACATGAGCCTTCTCTCTGCCTGCAGGAGGGCTGATGTGAGACCGAGCAGGAACTCCCTCCCTCTCCAGAGCCAGCCTCTGCCCCGACTCGGGAGAAACCCTCCCTCCCTGCATCCCGGGCACCGGGCAGCGGGCCGGTCAGAGGCCTCCCTCCCGGGCTGAGGTGGTAGAGGAAAGACGGACAGACGATGCCCAAAGTGCGCGGGGCTGGGGGAGAAGTTTCCAGAAGAGGGGCCAGTACAGGTGAGGTGAGGGCGGGCTCAGCATCTAGAGGGGCAGATGGGAGGCGGGTGGCCTCTGCTGTTGTCCAGGACGGGGCCTCCCGCGTCCTCACGGGAGCCTGCGTCACCACCTTCTCCTGCCAGGACTCCCGGCCCACCGGTCCCGGCCCCGGCAGCTGGTGGCATGGCCTGCCCCCTCATGTGTCGCTGCGCTCGCGTGTTTGGGGACGGTCACCGCCTGCCCCTGCGTCCCTGCTCGGGCTGCCCAGGCTGGGCCTCGGCTGCAGGGCTCGGCCGGTTACATTCACCTGGGGATGGTAGCTGGTCACTGGCCGGCCAGTGCCTGTCGTCCCTGGACTTGGCACCTGTGAGCCCAGGTTCTTCCCCAGAAAACTGGCCTGGACCTGCTCGTGATGCCCACCCGCTCTGCTGCCCAGGCTCCCCTCCCCCAGTGCCCACAGGAAGCATCGATTCGCCAAGACCTTCCGTTTCTGCCGCCCTCGGGTCTGGGCTCCTACTGGGCTCCACAGAGCTGCAGGCCTCACCGGGTCCTGGTACTGACCTGTCGCATTTGTCAGCTCAGAGCTGCAGGCAGACAGGGTGGTGGGCAGGAAGACTGCCCGGCGAGGCCTGGGGCCGCCCGTCCCGAGGCTGTGTCAGCCAGGCCAGGGGTGCTCAAGGCTGGACTCAGCCGCCGACTCCAGGAAGTGGCCCACCCTCGTCCCCAAGTCGGGCCCTGGCTCGAGACCCCTTTCTGGAGGCCAGGAGCGCTGGGTGCACTGGGCGCCGGCCCACAGCTCGTGCAGACCCTCTGCTGCCCGGCAGCCTGTCCGGCCCCTGGTGGAAGGGGGGCGAGTGGTCCGGGCACCCTCCTCTGCCACCCTCCCCCACACATGTCCTGTGTGTAATGCTCTTCCATGCTCTGAGTTGCATTAATTACGTGGCGGGCAAACGTGACTGCTCCCGAGCCGGCCTGCTCGGCACCAGGAAACGCATCCTGTTTGGGCTTCTGGGGCGAGTGTCCTCGCTTCCCCGGCAGCCCGGGCGCCGGCTGCGCGGCCGTCAGTCGCCACACTTGCTGGAGTGGAAACGAAGCGAACGCCGCACCAGTGGAATCAGTCATTAAAAAGTCGTTATCCAATCAAACCAGCACAGTTCAGCGACCAAACAATTTCTCTAAAACGTACAACAACTTCCCGTTTTACAGTTTCCTCTCTGCTGGCCATGGCCAGGCTGCGCTGGAACCGGAGAGGCAGGCGCGGGTGGGATTTATGGTCAATAACAGCGCGATTACAGCGTGTTTATGAAGGAAACCCCTCCCCGGCCCTGGCGTGCGGCTCGGTAACCAGCTCAGAACCATAAAAGTCAGTGGGAAGATAGAGGATTTCAATAAAATTATGACACTCAATAAACCTTCCTGTGGAAACAAATTTTCCACGGATATGTGACCAGTTCCAGTTGGATTTGTAACTTTAATTTCTCACTTATTGGATTTCTTGTCATCAACTAATTATGAAGTCCATGCTGGGTGGCGGCTGAGTCAGAGGCCGTGGGGAGAGCGCGGGCGCGGGCCGTCAGGGGGAGACAGGTCGGCTCTGGGTGCACGCAGGGCTCTGTGGCCGCACCTGCTTCCACTCACACCTGAGGCAGCTGGGTGGCTGGACTGGGGAGGGGAGGGCAGGGGGGCCCTGCCCCGTGTCTGGGGGCGGCTCCGGCCCTCGCCCCAGGTCTGTGCCTTTGCCTGTGAGCTAGGGCTGGCGCCGGCCATCCCTGCCTCCTGCCCTGGGGGATGGGACGGGAGGAGGGGCGGGGCCAACCTTCCCAGCAGCTGTCCCCCCACCTCCAGACTCAGCCTGCGGAAGGGGATGCGCGTGGACACGTAGAGGGCTGCCTGCCCACGTGGAGGAGTCGGCTCTGTGGCCGTGGTGTGGGCCCACCCTGGGGTGGCATTGATCTCCCAGCTGTGCGTGGAGACCTACCGATCACCTTGTGCATCAGGAGCTGAGGCGGAATGAGCGCGGGCCTGCGGTCTCCTCCCCGGCTGGGCTGGCCTGGGCGGAGGCTGGTGCAGGGTCGCTCCTGCAGCCTCGGGAGTGGCCATCGGGGCCTGTGCGTGAGGCCCGAAGGCCCATGAGAAGCTCCTGAGGCCGGGGCCGGCCCGTTCCCGCGGGGATCCGGGGCCCTTCTGAGCGCCGTGAGCAGGTGGGAGCGCTGTCGGGTTCTCGGTCCACCTGGGTGCCTGCTGCTTCCCTGCTGACGGGCTCTCTCCCTCCTGGAATCTGGCTGTGTTACTGGGCCAAAGGTCAGGGGTCACGGGAGGCAAAGCACTCAAACCACTTGCTAGCCTGGCCCCACCGGTGATGTCCTGGGCCTCATTGAGGAGACTCGGAAGTCACACTAGGCCGGGCCCTGGCTGTGACCTCCCTTCTGCTGTGGGTCTCTGACCACTGCAGCCCATGGCCAGGTGGTCAGAGCGAGCAGCACACCACACAGCCCAGGCTCCCTGGGCACTGGCCGGGGTGGGCCCACCTTCCGAGCAGCAGGGCCCGTCGTGGCCGGGATGGGCTCTGTCGGGCCTGCGTGAGCCAGAGCTGCTGTGTCGGCGTGGACTCTGAGGAGCCGGTGGGGCCCACCTGCTCCTGGGCCCATCACACTGTCCCTCCACGTCACGTCCCAGCCCCTGCCCCCTGGGCCTGACCCCTGCCGTGTGTGTCCACAGGAGCGGGACGGCATGCGCGCCATCCTGGGGTCCTACGACAGTGAGCTGACCCCGGCCGAGTACTCGCCCCAGCTGACCCGACGGATGCGCGAGGCCGAGGACATGGTGCAGAAAGTGCACGCCCACAGCTCGGAGATGGAGGTGAGTGTGCGGCCCTCTGGCTCTGTGCCAGGAGGAGGCCCGGGAGGGCTGTGTGGGACAGCCCAGCAGGCCCTCCTCCTAGCGCAGCCTCCACACGCGCTGACGCGAGGTGCGCAGGGCGGGCTCTGGCATCTCCACGTGGAGGGTCCCCTGTCTGCCCGCATGTGCCCCCTCCCCGTTCATCACGAGGCTGACCGCCTGCACCGCCAGTGCCCTGTGTTCAGGTGTTTGGTATGTCGGGTGACGAGGGCTGGCAGTGTCCTCGGAGCTCACTGCCCAGCGTGGTCCCCCCCCCCCACCCCCCCCCCCCCCCCCCCCGCCTCAAGCCTGCCACAGCCTGAGGCTGTCAGCTGGGGCCTAGCCCTCCCCGTGGGGGTCTGAGGCAGCTGGCGCTGGGCCACCTCTCCGCTGTCTCCACTTCTCCAGTCCCACCTCACGGGGACACACAGCCTGGTTTGCCTGGACAGGCCCAGGTCGGCAGAGAAAGTCCCCGACTGCCATGGTCAGCATCGGTCACCCAGCCTTCCCTCCGCCTCCTGGAGGGAGAACCTGGGGAGGGGGTCCCAGGCTCGCTGGCTCCACCACCACGCCTGCCGTGCTCCGCCCCGCTCGGCCACGGCCACAGGAGTGCACGCGCCGTCCACACCGGGCCCCGTCACTCCCCCTTCCTCTGGACACGTGCTGATGGGCCTCCCCAGGCAGGCCGGCCCTTCACTGGCTCCCCCCCTCCGCCCAGGCCCACTGCCCCGGGCTTTGTTGTGATGGAGATCCCGGCCCGCAGCTCCTGCTCCCTAGAGCCCTCCCTCCCTGAGGGGCGCTGGTCGGCGCCCCCCCAGCAAGGGCGCTCACGGCCCGGGCAGCGAGGGCCATGGCTCTGGGCCTCTGGGGCCTGCGGGGCAGGGCGGTGTATTTCTGGCCGTTGGGTCCTTCCCCATACAGCCCCCGCTGGACCCGATTCAGCACAGCAGACCCCCTTCCACAGCGACCCCCAGGCCTGAGCTGCCGTCTGGGAGGCCCAGGGCACCCGGTGGGAGCCGGGCACTCCTGGGCGGGGCCAGTGGGCACTGTCTCCTGGCCTTTGGCGGGTCAGCCCACTCTGAGGAGAGGCTGACCGCCTCCAGGTGTTGCAAATGGTGCTGCACCCCCTGAGGGAATAGAGGTGGTGGCTTCAGACCACTCCTGCTGGCAGCTGCACACCTCCAGGCCCCCACCAGGGGGCAGAAGACAGAGTCGCCCACCCTGCTCTCGGCCAGGGTGGGAAGGGGTGTACCCAGGGAGCGCCCGGAAAGGAAGGGGCCGGACAGGACAGGACGGGGCTCTTCCTCCTGCGCGTGCCAGGACCTGCTCTCCTCTCCCAGGCTCTCTGGGACCTGGGCTGGGAGGGTCTCATCCCCTCTCCCCCTCCCCTGCCCTTGTACCCTCCCTCTCCTCCCCTCCTCTCCCCTGGCCCTCCTGCTGCTGCCCCTTCATCTCCCCCCAGACTCCGCTGACCTGACTGCACCAGGCCCGTGTGCACAGGCCGCGAGCAGGAGGCCCCGGCTGCTCCCAGCCAACGAGGACCAGTGGGACCTGCACGGCCCCTGGTGGGCGGTGGCTGATCTGCCCGGTGCCGAGTGCTCCCCTGGGGAGAAGCTGCAGGGGGTGGGGGGCCAGGCGGGTCTGGTAGGCTGGGTGGCAATACCCCCTGCAGGGTCCGAAGGGTCCCCTGCTCCTATAACACCCAGGACCCTAGTCCAGGCCCCCAGTCCAGGCCGCGCTGGCTGCCACCACAGGGGGCGCTGCTGTCAGGGCTGCTGGCCAGGTTAGGACCCAGAGTGGAGTCAGAGGACCCGGCCGGTGGCAGCCAGAGCAGGGCAGCCTCCTCTGAGGAGAAAGGGCACGGGAAGTGCTCCGTCATCCCTGTGCATCCAGCGGCCTGAGCTCCGGGGCAGCCCTGCAGGATGCAGCCTCCAGGCCAGGGCCAGCCCCTCACAGCACACAGACGCCTAGGGAGGCCCCACTGACCCTCGGCCCACAGGGGCTGACCCTCGGCCGTGTGCCTCTGCCCCCGGGCGGGGCTGCTGTCTCTTTGCAGTTGAGGGGACTGAGGCCAGGCCTCCAACTCAGCGGGCGCAGGCTGTCCCTGGAGCACCAGTGTCAGCGGGGGCGGCCATGCTCCAGCGGCAACCCTGAACCTTCCTCCCCAGGGCCTGGGTGCCGCCCCCATCACCAGGCTGGGCTCTGCCTTCCTGCTCCCCGGGGCCCCTTAGTGAGCAGAGCGCCCTGGAGGGCCTGCAGCTCCTGGGGCAGGCGGACCCTTGCACGGGTCGCCCAGTCCCGCCCAGCCCTGCAGCCCCAAGGAAGGAACAGGCTGGGAGGTGTCCCGGCTTTGTCCTCACCCCCAGGTCGCTCAGCCACACGCTGGACTGCAGCCCCTGCAGCCCTGGGTGGGTGCCCTCCAGGCCCCAGGAGGGCCTGTCCTCTTCCTGGTCAGTAGGCAGAGCTGCGTGCCAGCCTCTGAGCACGGCCCCCACCCGGAGAGCTGAGCGCGCTCGGCGCTGCAAGCAGCCCATTAGCTGAGCATCGGGTATTGACAAGTTAAGTCATGTAACGGCACAGACTCATTTGCTAGTGGTGCCATAGTGCCTTCCAGCCAGCTCATCCGTCACTCGTGCCCGCATGCGAGCATCTGTGCACTCGCGTGGGGGCCTGCAGGGAGACGCGCCGCCACGGCTCCCTCCCACGCCCGGCACGTCACTGTCCGAAAGGCAGGGCCCAGGGCCTCCGAGGGAGGGATTGTCACTGGCCCCGCGGGAACTCCAGTTGTGCTAACGGAGGTGGGGACACCAGCTTTTCTCGCGACTCCCACCTCCGCCTTTTCTTTTCTCCTTCCCTAGTGGTCTCCCCTCCTTCCCCGTTTCCTCTCTGTTCTCTGTTCATGTCTGCCTGTCTATAGCTTTGGCCCTCTTGCTCTCTGCTCTCACCGCCTTTCTCTGCCCCTCTCTCCCCCATGGCCTCTCCCCCGTCCCTCAGGCCTAGGCTCCTGTTCTCACGCAGGGCCAGCAGCTTCCCCCGTGAGGGGCCAGACAGGGAATACAGTGGGGCCTTGACTTACGAGTTTAATTCGTTCTGAGACCGAGCTCGTTAAGGAGCTCGTTAACTCAAATTACTCTATCAACGCAATGCAAAAAATCCGCGGAGAGACAGCTGGTATCTCAGCTCCTTAGTCGGGACACTCGTAAGTCAAGGCCCCACTGTCCTGTGGGCCGGGCGGCTCCACAGGCTCGGGCCGGGCCACTCAGCTCTCAGCTGCATCTGGGAGCCGGCTGTGGGCCAGTCAGACTCACAAAACGGGGGGCTGGGCGCAGGCTGTCGAGGGCACAGCCCTGTCCCCGTGTTCAGGGGACCTGCTGTGGGTGAGGCGCAGGACGGCCAGGCCCGGCCTCCCTTGTGGCTGCTGCACGACCTGCCCCTCGGACCGCAGGAGCCACGTGCGGCCCCGGGAGGGCAGAGCCGGGCTGAGGGAGGTCTTTGCAGAGCCTCTACAACAGTGGTTCTCAACCTTGGCTGCACATTAGAAGCACCTGGGAATCTTTAAAATCCTGATTTCTGGGCCTCGTCCTCCGGAAATTCTGTTTCTTTGTTATGGGGTGGGGCCACAACATGAGTAACAAAGAAACAGAATTTCCGGAGGACGAGGCCCGGAAATCAGGATTTTAAAAAGATTCCCAGGTGATTCTAATGTGCACCAAGTTGAGAACCACTGCCCTACAAAGAGCAGGGGCCTCCAGGTGCTGAACTGTTGGGTCGGCCTAATCAGCCAGTTCCAATGGGAACAGGTTTTGATTCGGCAGAAACATTTGAGTAAAGCAAAGTGGCTGAGCCGGGCGGGGCGGTCCCAGTGGCCCCTCTGAAGCCTGTGCCGCTTGCCCGGGTTTATTTATTCCGTTTAATAAAGTGCTGCCTGGCGGTCGCAGGCGTCCCGAGCCTCCTGTGCTGACGGCGCCATCACTATGCAGCGCACGCCGCCTGAGTCACTTCCCAGCCTGGTTTGTTTTTCCAATTTATTTAATTAAAACAGATGACGGCGCTGCTGCGGGGAGGTCGGGGGGAGCCCGGTTTCAGGCTGCAGCGATCGGAAGGAGCTTAGAGAAAAGTGGGCACATCGTCGCCCACGTCCCCCTGCCCGGCGAGCGTTTACAGCAGCGTCTCCCTCCCAGAGGCCTCTGCTCTCCCACCCAGGCGTCCACCAGGCCCAGAGCCCTTTTCCTGGCCACTCCTGCAGGTGTCCCCTCTCGGGTGGCTCTCCTGGGAGGGCACCGATGGGGCAAAGTGGAAGTCCCGTCGGTTAAAATCGAGCCGAGTGCTAACGGGGCGAACAGGAAGGGAGTGGCCCGGGCCCGGCATGTGCGGGCACACTGTGTGACGTGGGGCTCTCTGTGCCCCAGGCGGGGGGCCATGCTCAGCACCCAGCGACAGCAGCTCCGGGACCTGGGCAGAGCGAGGCTGAGGGAGGGCGTGGGAGTGGCCTCCGGGGGTGAGCCGTTGGCGGCCAGGCCCTCACGTGCTCCTGGTTCGGTTCCCCCAGCTTCGCAGGAGGGCGCACGGTGCTCCCGCAGGCGGGGCGGTGACGCTGGCAGAGGCCAGGCACCAGCTCCACGGGTGTGAGTGACTCGTGGACCATGGGCATGGAGGCTGTCCCGGGGTTTCACGGGCACAGGTGCACACACAGTGAGACGGGAACCATGCTGGCCAATTCACAGCCACCTCCCGCCTGGTTCCTGTCTCTTTACGGATTTCTTGCCAGATTTCCAGATACGATCCCTGCGATGAACTGTCATTGTCATGCTGCACCTGAGGTCCCGGGCGGCCTTCTCACCCCCCACCCCCACCCCGGGAGTGTGCGCTCTGCCCACGCCCCTCGCTCCGCACCCACCTCTGCGGCGCCGTGCTGCTCGGCGTCTGGGCTTTCTCAGGCTGACAGACAGCAGTGATGTCCTGAGTGGTTTTCTTTCTGGGTCGGCCGTTTCCTGAGCATCACGTCCTCCCGGTCCAGCCGTGTCGTCGCCAGTGGCAGCATCTGCTTCTTCTCTAAGGCTCAGCCGTACTCCGTGCAGGTGTCACGCCACTTCCGGCCTGTGGACAGCGCAGGGCGCTCCTGTCCTGGCTCCTGTGGGTCAGGCTGCAGGGAGCAGGGGTGCGGCTCTTTCTTCGAGATGCAGATTTTATTTCCTTTGGACATATTCCCAGAGTGGGATCGTGGGCCATATGGCTCTCGTTCTAATTTTAGTTCCCGTCGTGGCTGCTCCGTTTACGTTCCTCCGGCAGCGCCCCCGCGGCTCGCCAGCACCTGTGGCCTGCGGCCTTCTCCTCGGTGGCCTTCCTGACCGGCGTCGCGCGGTGGCCGTGCTGCAGGTCTCCCTGTGACGGGCGGTGCTGAGCGCCTCCCGGTCCCAGGGGCCGCGTGTGTTCTTTGGGAGGTTGCTCTTCAGCTCCTTTGCCGTCTCTAGCTGAGCTGTGAGAGCCCCTTATAAACACAGGGCATGGCCCACCGAGGAGACGGTCTGCAGCTACTCCCCCCGGCCTTTCGCTCTGCGGTGGCTCCTCTGCTGTGCAGGAGCGATGCAGTTGCATGTGGTCCCACTGGTTTATTTTTGCTTTTGTTGCCTGTGCGTTGGGTGTCGTGTCCAAGAGTCGGTGACAGGATGCACGTCAGGGGCTTTGTCCCGCGTTTCTCCTAAGAGCCTGTGGTTTCTGTCTTCACTCGGGTCGATGTTTGTACAGTCGGCACCGCTGACTGGGAGACGGTCCTTCCCGGGCGTGTCTTTGGCTCCTTGCCAAGGGTGGACTGTGGGGGGGCGTTATTTCTTGTCTCTTGTCCACTCGGCCAATGTGTCTGTTTCATGCCAGCATCACACTGTTTTGACGATTATAGCTTTGCAAAGAACTTGAAGTTAGGAAGTGTGATGCCTCCAGCTTTGTTCTTCTTTCTCGGGATTACTTTGACTCTTTGGGGTCTTTTGTGGTTCTATAAGAATTTAAGAATTATTTTTTTCTGCTTCTGTCAAAATTGCCATTAGAGTTTTGTTTTGTGTTGTTTGTGTTTATTTCTTTTGTTAACCTCACCTGAGGACATTCTTCCATTAATTTATTTAATTTAACTTAATTTTTAAAATATAATTTATTAATTTCAGAAGGGAAGGGAGAGGGGGAGAGAGAGAGAGAGAAACATCAGTGATGAGAGAGTCATTGATTGGCTGGCTGCCTCCTGCACGCCCTCAACTGGGGATCAAACCCGCAACCTGGGCATGTGCCCTGACCTGGAATTGAACCGTGACCTCCTGGTTCATAGGTCAATGCTCAACCACTGAACTACACTGGCCAGGCCATTTTATTTATATATATATATATATATATATATATATATATACACACACACACACATACACACACACACACACACAACGTGACCTCCTGGTTCATAGGTCAATGCTCAACCACTGAACTACACCGGCCAGGCCATTTTATTTATATATATATATACACACACACACACACACACACACACACTAGAAGCCCATTGCACGAAGATTCGCACAATAGGCCTTCCTTCCCCTGGCTGCTGGCACTGGTTTTCCTCCAGCACTCGGCACTCAGGCCTTTGGTCCGGCCACAACGGAGAAGCCAAGCCTCTTCAGTCTTCAGTCTTCACTCCAGCTGGAGCCTTCAGTCTTCGCTCCATGCCTGCATATGCAAATTAACCGCCATCTTTGTTTGGGTTAATTTGCATAGTCACTCTGATTGGCTGGTGGGCATAGCGGAGTGACACCAATTTGTATGTTTCTCTTTTATTAGTGTAGACACGCACACACACACACACACACACACACACATTGGCCAGATTATTATGACCACCCCATCAGTACTTCGTTGGGCCACCTTTTGCCTTCAATACTGCGGCGATTCTTCTTGGCATTGACTCCATGAGATGTTGAAAGGTGATGCGAGGAACCTGACACCGTGCCTGATGAATAGCACTGTCCAGTTCTGTGAGATTTGATGGTTGTGGAACCAGCTGCCTGATGGCTCTTTTAACTTCGTCCCACAAATGCTCAACTGGATTGAGATCTGGTGATTGTGGGGGCCACCTAAGCAAGGTAAAGTCTCCCTCATGTTCTTGAAAGCACTCCTGCACAATACGAGCACTGTGGCATGGCACGTTGTCTTGTTGGAAGAAGCCATCTCCATTGGGATACGCCATCAACATGATAGGATGAACTTGATCAGCAACGATACTTAGGTATGTTGTGCTATTCAGACTTCGTTCCACACGAATCAAAGGGCCCAAATCATTGCCAGGAAAACATGCCCCAAACCATAGCACTGCCCCCACCAGCTTGAAGGGTTGTACTCATGCATGTGGGGTGCATGCTTTCATGCTGTTTCCGCCAAATTCTCACTCTGACATCTGCATGATGCAACTGGAAACGTGATTCATGGGACCACATGACTTTTTTCCAAAGCTTGACTGTCCAATCCTTGTGTTCCTGTGCGAATTGGAGACGTTTTATCTTGGTAACTACAGACAGCAAAGGTGTTCGAACAGGCCTTCGGCTGTTTTGCTGGTACTCGCTCCATGGCTCCGAGCGCCAACAATCATCCCACGTTCAAAGGCTGTTAAATCGCGTTGTTTACCCATATCTTCAGAAAAAAATCACTTCTACTGTTGTGGTAAACAGCCTGCTTCCCTATTTATAATGGTCTGGCCCTCTAGCAACTTCAGCGCAAAATTATAGCTAATTCACCTACAAACGTCAGGTGGTCATAAAAATCTGGTCACTCAGTGTGTGTGTGTGTATGTGTATATATATATATGTATATGTATACACACACACACACATATTCTATATAATAAAAGGATAATATGCAAATTATCCCCTCGACCCGAGTTTGACCCAAGTTCAACCAGGGGGTGGAGGCTGGCCCACCAACTGCCCGGGCCCCTCCCCCCTGGTCCGCCCTGGCCCTGATCGGCCCCCTGATTGGCTCCCCCACCCTGATCAGGGGTGTGGCCGGCCAGCCAACCTCCCACATCCCCTCCCCCCAACCAGCCCATCCCATCGGCCCCTATTGAGGCGGGCCAGCCAGACCCCACCCATGCACGAATTCATGCACCAGGCCTCTAGTGTGTGTGTGTGTGTGTGTGTGTATATATATATATATATTTTTTTTTTTTTTTTTTTTGAGAGAGAGAGTGGAAGGGAGGGGGAGAGACAGAGACACATCAATTGGAGTTTGAGCCTCCAACCCACCCTTCCGTCTGAGGGCGACGCTCTATCCACTGAACCAAACCGGCCTGGGCGCCAGTGGAGCTTTGATAGCAATTACATTGAATCTGTAGCTCAGTACGGACATTTTAACATTAACACTTCTTCCATGAATATGGACTGTCTTTCCGTGTTCTTCTTCAGTTTCACTAGTATCATCAGTGTCTTACTGTTTTCACTGGGCAGGTCTACCTCCTTGGTTAAATGTGTTTCTGAGTTTTTTACTGTTTTTGATGCTATTGTAAATGGGATTGGCTTATTTATTTTTAGATAGTGTGTTGTTAGTGTACAGAAATGCAACTTATTTTGTATACAGTGGGGCCTTGACTTACGAGTGTCCCGACTAACGAGTTTTTCGAGATATGAGCCGTCTCTCGGCCGATTTTTTGCTTTGAGTTGCGAGCTAAAATTCAGTTTACGAGCCAGCTTCAGATACCCCACCGCTAGCTGGCGCAGCGAACGTCACAGTGAACGCCACAACATCAGCCCAGCATCACGTGTCTCACTGGTTCACTTTAAGATTTGACATACGAGTAATTTGAGTTACGAGCTCCGTCACGGAACGAATTAAACTCGTAAGTCAAGGCCCCACTGTATTATGTTAATATTCTGCAGCTTCACTGAATTCATTTCCTAGTTGATACAGTTTTCTGGTGGAGTCTTGTTTTCCATGAAGCAGGTAATTTTCCTCTTTCCCTTCCTGTATGGATGCCTTTCTTTATTCTCAGCGCGAGTACCGTGGCCGGGACGTGCACCCCCGTGGTGAATAGCAGTGGGGAGGGTGGCCTCCTTGTCTTGTTCCCGATGTAGAGGAAAGCCTGCAGTTCTCACCACGGCGTGTGACGTTAGCAGTGGGCTTGTCGTGTGTGGCCTTCACCATGCCGGCGTCTGTTCCTCTGGCACCTGGTTAATTCTTTATCATGAACGAACGTTGAATTTTGTCAAGTGCTTTCTGCGTCTGTCGACATGCTCATGTTGCTTTATCCTGCGTGTGTTCATGTGTGAGTCACGGGGGTTGATTCGTGGGTATTGAACCATCCCTGGAATAACCCCACCGGCTACGGTGTCTGCGCCCTTTATCGCTGGTTCTGTTTGCTAATGTTTGTTGAGAATTTCGCATCGATGTTTACCAGGGGCTTGGGCCTGTGGTTTTCCTTTCTTGGGGCGTCCTTGTCTGCCTCGGCTGTCTGGGAGTGCTGCCTCGCACGGTGGATGGGGACGTGTCCCCTCGTTTGGTTCTGGACGAGTTTAAGGATCGCTGTCAGTCCCTGTGAAGGTTTGGTAGGACTCACCAGAGAAGCCGCCTGGTCCTGGGCCTTGCTTGTGGGGAGGGTTTTTCTTTCTGATTCAGCCTCCTCGCTAGCGGTCATCTGTTCAGATTCCCATGTCGCCGCCGCTCCGCCTGGGCAGGCCGTGTGCTTCTGGGAGTTTGCCCGGTTCCTCCGGGGTCTCTGGTCGTTGGTGTGACTGTTCATAGTGTCTGTGTTTCTCCTCTTTCGTTTCTCATTTTATTTATCTGTGTCTTCCTCCTTTTTCCTCAGCTCATCTAGATCACGGTTGGTCGGTTTTGTTTATCTTTTTGAAAACCAGCTTCGTCATTGATCTTTTCTATTCTCGTCCGTGGGTGGCCATCCGAATCAATGCTGGGGGGGTGTGGGCGGTGACAGCTACAACTCCTGCCCCCCACCCCCTGCCGAGCCCTGTCCGGTCCTTCGAGGTCATATGTGAGGATGCAGACTCGGGCCTCGGTCTCAGGTATCCAGTGAGGCTCTCAGACGTCAGGGCACACCACACGCCCCGCAGGCTCGTGCACGCACACCTGCTGGGTCCTCCCCGGTCCCAGCTGCTGCTGCGGCTGTGGTCCCAGTGTAACCCCTGCTGCTGAGGGGTGCGCTGAGCCCAGGCCAGTCAGCCCCTGAGTGCCCAGCATGGCCTCTGAGCGTCTGGGGGCTGAGAGAGGGAGCTTTCCGTGTCTGTGCACCGGGGTGGGGGGTCCTTCGCCTGGTCCCCAAGTCCTGCTGGTGGCAGTGGGCGGGGCATCAGGGGTTTCCTGGACGTTGGCCCCTCCTCCTCCAGAACCAAGGAGGCGAATGCTCTCCTGCCCGCAGGACACGACCCACCTTGTCTCCCCACGATGCTTTGCAGCCTTGCAGCCGCTCCAGCACAGGCTCCCAGCTGCCCTCGGTTCCCCTCCCACCCCAGGCGCTGGCTCTTCCCGGGCTCGTCTGCGTGGGGTGGCAGAGATGGGGGGCCCACTAACTGCGCTTTCTGTCTTGTCTTGAAGGCTCAGCTGTCACAAGCGCTGGAGGAGCTGGGCAGCCAGAAGCAGAGAGCGGACATGGTGAGTCCAGGCCACGCCCTGCGGGGTCTCTGTGCCAGAGGGAGGCAGGGCGGATGCCTTGACCCGGCCCAGGGCGTTCTCGTCCCCTCATGACGTGTCCTGCAGGCCCGCGTGGGCCCTGGCCGCCACCTCCCTTCTTGTCATCAGAAATGCGGTGGGAGCAGAGGGCACGAGGTTTAGGAGCAGAGGGCACGAGGTTTAGAAGCCGAGTCCTGGCTCCCAGAGACAGACTAGCTGCCTCAGTGTGAGGACTGGGAGCAGGGACTGCTTCCTGCCAAGGTCATGCCCTGCCCCAGGGCCTGTGCCTTCAGCCCAGGTGCTGCCCACGCTGTCCAGGCTGAGCCAGGACCTCCCTGCAGCCTGCGGCTTCCCTGCCCAGAGGACATGGGCCCCGCCTCCCCGAGAGCCCAGTGGGGGCACAGGTGTGCAGGCGAGGCAGGTGTCTCCCCACCCCGGGAAGGGGGGTGGGGGCTTTGCTGCGTGAGCGTGTCTGTCCTGTGCAGGCTGCGAGCCCCTTCCTGCTGCCCGGCCCTCGGCCTGGTCTCAGGACAGGGCGGCCACGGGATGTCTGCGTGTGTGGGCTGCTCTGCCCCAGGCCAGCTGGCTGGGTGAGGGCGAGGCTGCTGCTGGCACTGGGCGGCCTGGGACCGCGTCACGGGCCAGAGCTCTGCTCCTGCATCTTCGCCTCCTTCCGTCAGCTCCCTGACCTTGAGCAGGGTGCCCTCTGTTGAAGTGACATGTCCTTGAATTTGCATATCCGTCGTGTCCTTGCTGTTGCCACCGCTGTTGCCCCCACTGCAGGGTAGGGCTGGGAGGGCCTGGAATCAGCCACCATGAGGGGCCCTGGAGGAGGGGACAGGACTGCGGGCTGGCATAGCCCTGGAGCCCAAGGGTGGCTGTGTGCAGGGCCTGGCAGGGGAAGATGAGGGGTGGCCGGGCAGTGCTGGGGAGTGGTCACACTGAAGGTAGAGGGCCCGGGGTCAGGGGTGACATCAGGGTCAGGGGTCAGGGAAGCTTGGGGAGGGCAAGTTTGGAGGGAAACATTGGGTCTGAGATGCTGTGGACATGGGGGGCCAGGCTGCAACCGGAGTCAAGGCCAGCGGAGCATCCGTGTCCTCGTGTCCTTGGAGCCTCACGGCCGAGGAGGCAGAGCCTGAGGCTGAGCCCCGTCAGGCAGCTCCGGCACCGACTTGGGCCTGGGGGGGTGGCGGAGTCGGGGGCCCGAAAGCAGTGCTCTGGCCTGGGCTGCAGGGGCCATGCCATCGGCCCCGGGACGAGGGGCTGCAGGACAGCTGCATGCGGCCTGTGTGGGTCTCACTTTGACCGCACAGTCTATCCCTGGTGAAGCCCCCAGGACTAAAACACTGATGCCTGGTCCCTCCAGACAAGTTAGAACGCGTGTGGGCGCTGGCAGGGACCCTTTCTCCCGGGGACTCTGAGGGCGGCCGAGGTGAGCGCCACTGTGGCCTGGCACCCAGCCTGCCGGGTGCTCCGCGCAGCTTCAGGTGAGACGGGCCTGTCCCTGTGGAGCTGCAGAGCGGGCAGGAGGGCACGTGGGGGCCCTGCGTTGGCTCCCTCGCACTGCCTTAGGTCTGGGCGCAGCTGTCCCTCAGGGGTAAGCTCAGCCTCTGGTGGCCTCATCTGCAGCCTGGTTCACGCTGTTCACATCTCCTCCTTCCCGGGTAAAGGGAAGAGGAGGAGTGCGGTCCCCCGAGTGTGCAGGCGGGCGCTCGCGCTCGGGGGCCGGGGCCTCTGCTCCCTGCACCGCCCTCATCCATCCGGGCTTCGTGGAGCTAAAGGCCAGGCCAGGCGGGCAGGGTGGGGTCTGGGGTGACAGAGCTGTCGGCTCTGCAGGGAGCGGCACCCCAGGGCCATGCCTCCCCCTGGCTTAGGGGCAGTTTCTTCTCCACTGTGACCTGTGTGGGAGGAGCCGAGAGCCACCGGCCTGGCTCTGGGGCTGGCCCCCCATTCCAGTGGCAGCCTCCCTGCGCAGGTTCAGGAGAGGAGGGGAGGAGAAACCTGGACATCTCAGCTCACCACAGTGACAGGCGCGCAGTGTGGCTGCCATTCGTCAGCAAGCCCTGCCGCTTCATCAGCGCAGCGCACCCACCTTCTCTCTAAGGAGCGGCCATCGCAGGGAGCGCTGCCCCGGCCTGTCCGCGGCTGGAGAAGTCAAGTACAAACATCCTCTGAGGCTGTGTGTGCCTCCGGGAGGAGAGTAGCCACTCGCTTTCTGATTTAAGACGCCCTGACCCCTCACGGCGCCTGCAAGGAAGCCGTCCTCTTCCTTGAGCCCCGTTTTCCTCAGTGGTCCCGTGGGCCTGCTCCTGGCCGCCAGGGGAGCCCTGCGGGGTCAGCCTGGGGGCGGGGCGGGGAGGGGCGGCCGGTGAGTCCCTCCCTCCGAGATCCAGGTGGCGAGTCCTTCACTGGCCTCGGTCACGTCCCTCGCACGTTCCTTGTCAGGCCCAGGCTGGTGCTTCCCGGTGTCAGGTGCCTGCGCTGCCTTTCCCTGGCTGCAGCTCCACACCCGCCCTGGGCCCGCAGGGCGCCAGGAAGGTGGCACTCAGACTGTCCCAAATGCCGCCTCTGGGACAGCACCACGTGCAGGTTGGCGGGCTCACCTCCACGTTGATGGGAGGAGTTCCAGCCGGGGACCCGCGGCCGCCCTGGTCCTGGCCGTGCTCAGTCCTGGCACTTCTCCCGTTCACACTCCCGGCCTCAGCGCTCAGCCCCAGGCTCCCTGTGCCGGGAGCCACGCTGCCACTTCCGGATCAGGTCCGAGTCCTCACCAGCCGGCCATCCTGTCCAGGCCCCTGCCTCACGGCGGCTGTGGGGCGTGGAACCCCCTTGACACTCGGAAGCCCGGGTCTGCCCCATGCTCGCTCCCTGCGAGGGGACCTGGCCGCTGCGGCACCACGTCTCCTGCCCAATGTGACTGGGCTTCCCTGTGCCCCCTGTACCCACTGTGCCCAGACACACGGGGCTGTGTTTCCCTGAGACCCAGCAGAGGCCCCTCGCCCGAGGAACCTGGAGGAGGCCGTTTCTGTAGCAGGAACTTTCAGATCTGCCACCTCCTGCAGCACAGGCCCCACCGGCCTCACCCACCAAACCTCATCCCGAAACCCGGGCAAGCCCTGTGGCCGGGGAGACTCCCGTTAGTGCTCAGCTCTTGGGCCTTCCCTCTCAGGGCTTTCACAGAGCTGTGCCCGCCCGCCCCCCAGGCAGCGCCTCTTGAAGGTGCCTGGAGCCCTGGGTTAACCCTCCGGCTCCTGTGGGAAGCAGGTGGGTGCCCCCTTCACAGGCAGGAGGACGCTCCCAGCTGCCGAGGGCTGGGCTGTGCCGGGCGCTGTGCCCCTCCACGCTGTGACCAGTGTCTCCCTGCAGAGCAGGAGCAGGAGCGGGGGCCTCAGTGGCTGAGGATGAGCCGCTGGCCCAGGGCCTTCGGGTGCTGAGGGCTCACTCGCCTGGCGCTCCTGGGGCCCGGGAGGCCCTCCTTCCCGTGTCATGCAGCGGCCAGCAGCTCCCGGGCCGTGGTCTCAGCAGCAGCCACTCCCCTGGCACTCGATTCGCCTGGAGCAGGCACTGCGGGTAATTGTGCTCTTCACTTAGGAGAGGCGCCGAGGAAGGAATGTCAATCTGTGCATTCGCTTTGGAGATGGGACATGTGCGGGCCAGGCCCTCTCTCCTGGAGATGCGATTCGGAAGGAAAAGGGCTCTGCCAGCAGCAGGCCCAGGGCCCGGCCGCTCCCGTCCCGGCCGCTTTGTGCCTGGCGGGCGCCGTCCTTTCACTGGGAGGAGGATGGTCCTGGGACAGGGCTCCCGGCTTCGGGCGTTTAGCGGGCTCTCTCAGAAGATGCAATCAGTTAGTCCTGTGTTGTTTTTAAAGCAATTCCATGCGGATTTTTCTCGGTGAAGTGTGAACGGGTCGTTGCAGGCTGCAGGGTTAGTGCATTTGTCTTCCTGTCACCCTGCGCTGGCTGACAGCACGTGAGCCAGCGCACATGGCCGGGGGCTCTGCTCCAGCGGGCCTGGCTGAGGGCACCCCCTGCCCCATTCCCATGACCCAGCTGCTCACCCAGTCGCCCACCGAACCGTCCTCATGCTCAGCTCCCAGCAGCCTCTGCACACCCTCCCAGGCTTCCTCCTGGTACATACGTGTTTACGGAGCTTCTTCAGTGGGTGGCTAGGAGGTAAATGTGTGCAGAGCCTCTGTCTGGAGGGACTCCCGCGCTCCCGGCTGACCCTGCGCTGTTTCCCGCAGCTGGAGATGGAGCTGAAGGTGCTGCAGGCCCAGGCGGGCCCCGCCGAGCAGAGCGTCCTGCTGTCCCGGGAGGAGGCGAGCGAGCTCAGGTACATCCCACCCGCCCGCTCCCCGGCCCACCTTCCGGGGACACTGTCTTCTCCAGCCCCTGCCCTACGCTCAGCTCCTCTGCACAGACGGCCCACGGCGGGCCTTTCCCGTCCTTCTGCAGGCTGGCGCTGGCCAGCGTCTCGGTGTCCCCGGGGCTCAGAGAGCTGGGCTCCTGCCACAGTGCCCCGGGGCCTGTCTGTGGCCAGCAGAGCCCTCTGCCTCGTGCGGCCTCCAGGGCGGCAGGTGTTCGCTCCCGGTTCCAGGGACAATTGCTCGCAGAGCAGCAGCCCGCCTGGACACTTCCTCCTGCGAGGTGGCTCCCCTATGCGTGGCCATGGACACTGTCCGGTTCCCTGGCCCCCCCCCGGCGCCTGCGCTGTTGGGAGGAGGCGCCGCAGTCCTTTCCCAGCCCCTTCCCCACCTGGACCCGCAGCTTGTCCTTAGGAAGGTCCTCCGGAGGCCGTGCTGACCACCTGCTCCCAGCTCCTTGAGTCCCCAGTGGCCGATGGGCAAGTGGACACTTGTCCCCCAGACTCTCTGGGTGCAGGGTGAAGAGTAAGCGCAGCCCTGGCCAGTGCTCAATGGTTAGAGCGCCAGCCCTCAGCCCAAAGGGTCATAGGTCCGCTTACCAGTCACAGGCACGGCCTCAGCTTCAGGTTCAACCCCCAGCCCCAGTTGGCAGGGGTGGTGCCTCCTCCCAGGAGCCGCCTGGGAGCCGGGGCCCGTGCCGCCACCTCTGCCCACTCTCAGACAGTGGCGTCTGGCGGACCTGAGCGCGGCCAGGCATGCGTCCAGCGTGTGTGGGCTGGCACGCTTTGGACTCAGGCATTTTTACTTATTTTGTAAAATCTAAGATAAAGGCTTTATCATCAACATCCTGACGCGCTAGGAGCGGAATCAGCTGTGGGAAGCGACTGGCTCCTTAACAGAAATCAGGTCGCCGTCTGTGGACACGCTCCGACAGGAGGAGCTGCTCTTGGGGGGCTGGAGTGGGTCTGACTGCATGCCCGCCGCCCCGTTCGGGGTTCCCCTGAGCCCTGGCAGCAGGCTGAGGACAGGCTCTGGGAGGGGCCCCAGCACAGGGACAGGACCCCGGGCCAGGCAGGGCGTGCAGTGGCCCCTCCTCCCTGGCCAGGGTTCACCCCTGCGCCCCGTTATGTCTCCACATCTGTCTTATCCAAAACCGCCAGGTGCCCCAGCTTCCAGCACCTTCTGCACAGTGTCCCCGCTCTGGGCCAGACTCTCGGGCGGCTGCCCCGCCCATCACGGAAAATGCCCAGCCGTGTCCTTGTGCCTCCGTGTCCCCTGTCGCCAGTGTGACGATGGCTGTGGGCCCAGCGCCCTCGGGCCAGTCTAGGCGGTGTGCTGTGTCTTTCCCGCAAAGCCACACGGGGCATGAGAGGCAGCCTTTCTGGTTTTGGGGGGCGGGCTGGGGGAGGGCCACTGACACACCCTGAGGAGGGTGCCCCACAGCCCAGCCTACCTGCTCCATCCCCCCCCCCATGCTGTGTGGGGGCTTCGGGTCTTCGTGCCACCCCTCCCTCCTGCTGCTGCCGCCTCGTGTGGGGAGAGGTTCTGGAAGGACACACAGGTGGTACCATTGTCGTGCACACACACACACACATGTGCACACACACGCATACACATACACACGCATGCACATGGATCTGTGTAGAAAGCACGTTGGCTGTATAACTTACTAAGTGCATGGGTCTGTCCCAGGCACATGTAAAACTACGTACAGACGAAACCGCTCCTTTAGGGACAAGCGGGGACTCGAAGACTTCATGGCAGCACCGAGGCCTCAGCTGGCGCTGACGGGCTCCCGGTCCTGCTGCCGGGAGCTGCCCTCCAAGTCTCGAGCTGTGGCTGCGCTTTAACAAGCGGGTTGACGCGCTGACAACCCTAGCTGGGCTCTGCCGACCCTCGTCCCTCTGCCAGGAGCCACAGGCTCAGGTACAGCCCCGCCTGAGAGGGGCCGCCGGCCGGGAGGCACGGGGACGCAGGCCTCACAGTGTGGGGCCCAGAGTGCGCGGGACACACAGCCTCTCCTCGTGCCCAGCGCCAGGAGTCACGGCTGAGAGCCAGGACAGCCGTCACTGGCACCGTTACCCGACCAGGACGCTAGAGCCGGTGTGAAATGGCTGCAGTAAAGTATGTATCCTTGTCAACAAATGAGAGAGTGTAACCCTCAACAAAAGAATAGAAAATGTTTTTCAAGGATCAAACAAAGTGCAGACCTGGACGGTACAGTGACCGGGGCAGGAGGCGCTGGCTGGCTCAGCAGCAGGTCCCAGGGCAGAGGCGTGACTCGGGCAGGTCAGGAGCAGTCACTGTCGGAGGGGAGGCCGACCGGGAAGGAGCAGCGAGGACGGAGCCGCAGGTCCTAGGGACAGCCAGGCGGCCTTCCAGGTGGAGTCCCGGTGGGAGAGGGGAGGTGGGCGGGCACACCCCAGTGCCGAGTGTGGGTGAGCCCACCCTAGAAAACCACCCATGGCCCCTGCCAGTCAGTCCCTGAGTCAGAGACGCAGGGAGCATCTGACAGGAGCGAGGGAGCAGCGCGATGACAGCGACCACGGCTCATCCGCAGCCAGGAGGCCGGGATGCCGCGCACGCACCAGGTTCCAAGGGGGGGAGCTGTCAGCGGCGGGCGAGGAAGTGTCCTTCGGGGATGGAGGGACGTCGTGCTGTCAGATCAAGGAAACCACGACCGTTGGTCACCGGCAGAGCCGAGCGCAGGGCTGAGGAGCTGGCCTAGGGGAGATTCGCCTTTCCCACGGAGAGCCATTGGGGCCGACAGGACAGTGGGCGGCGGCTCCTCACCTGGGCTCACCCGGCTTAGCACCTGTGAGGTCTCGGACGTGCTCAGTCCACAGAGGAAGCGCGGGCCTGCGGGGACCGCCCGCCTGCTGAGGACTCTGCTGGCTGTGGGCGCTGTGCCTGGAGCGGCTGTGACGTGGAGCCGGCTGCGTGGCTTCAGCGCCCACGCTCGGGGAGGGCCGGGTGCCACTCTGAGGCCACGCATAAGCCTGTGTGGAGCTTAGGGAGGCAGGTGGGGTGAGACCGAGAGGTTTGGGTTCCTCTGTGTCTCCGTGTCAGCACTGGGTGTGCCCAGCCTTGTCTTGGCATCACCTATTTCCCGTGGCTGCCGATGCTGGACTCTGCTGGCAGCTCGGTCCTCTGCGGCCGTTCAGATCTGTCACCCGCTCCTTCTTTTTGACTTTGGCAAGTTCTTTATGTTCTTGGCATTTCCATTTGCCAGTCTGGTCAGCACATATTGGCCCTCAGTCCCTAGCTTGTCTTCCTCTTATCAGTGTCTTTAATACAACAGAAGTTCCCAATTTTGGTAAAGTCCAATTAATCACTTCAACGGAACACCTTTTTTTAGATGCCGACTCCGAAAACTCCTGGCCTGACCCTAAGTTTCAAAGATTTTCACTTCTGTTTTTTCTGGACGTTTTATAGTTTCACATTTTACATTTAAGTCTCTGATCCAACAAGAAGAAGAAATAAAAGGCATTCAAATTGGAAAGGAGGAAGTAAAACTCTCATTATTCACATGATATTGTACATAGAAAACCCTAAAGACTCCACCAAAAAAACTACTAGATTTAAGAAATGAATTTGGCAATGTAGCAGGATACAAAATCAACACCCAAAAATCAGTGGCTTTTTTATACACCAATAATGAATTCTCAGAAAGAGAAACTAAACAAACAGTCCCATTTACCACTGCAACAAAAAAATTAAGTTAGGAATGAACTTAACCAAGGAGGCAGAAGACTTTTACTCAGAAAACTACAGGTCATTGAAAAAAGAGATAGAAGAAGATCTACACAAGTGGAAGACTATCCCGTGTTCATGGATTGGTAGAATCAACATCATTAAAATGTCCATACTACCCAAGGCAATCGACAGATTTGATGCAATCCCTATTAAAATATCAACAGCATATTTCACAGACTTAGAACAAATACTCCAAAAATTTATATGGAATCAAAAAAGAGCCTGAATAGTTGCAGCAATTTTGAGAAAGAAGAATCTCTTACCCTTGAGATGGCATGGAGGGACCTGGAGAGCATCACACTAAGTGAAGTAAGTCAGTCAGAGAAAGACAAGTGTCACATGATCTCACTCACATGTGGAATCCAATTAACAAAATAAACTGATGAACAGAGTGGCTGCAGAGACATGGAAGCAGGGAATGGAGTGCGGGATCTCAGAGGGAAGGCGGGGGTGGGGGTGGGATGGGAAGTGATCCACCAAAGACTTTGTGTATATGCATCACCCATGGACACAGACAATAGGGTGGTGAAGGCCTGGGGGAGAGGGGGCGGCAGGGGAGGGCTGGAGGGAGAAAAAGGGGGACATATGTAATCTTTTCAACAATAAAGAATTACTAAAAAAGTAATAAATCTCAAATCCACGTTCAGGTACGTTTTGTGTGAGATGTGAGGCTTAGGTCATGGTTCATGTTGTTTTGTTTTTCGCCTGAAGGTGTTGGGTGCCTCAGCACCAGGTGGGTAAAGGCTGTGTCCTCCCTGACCCCATGCCCTTGTCACAGTGAGTCGCCATGTTCCTGTTCCGGGCTCTGATTGGCTGTCTTGACCAGGGCTCCTCCCCTCACCACTGTCTCCATCTCTGCGGCCTGTGATCAGTTCCAGGACCCATCAGTGTGATTCCTCCGGTTCCATTCCTGCTCCTCAGGCTGCTGGGCCGTGCTCCTCCTCCTGGCTCCCCTGTGAATGTTGGGGTGCCGGCTGTGGTGACCTGGCCGCCGTCAGGAGGAGCTGCATCCCTGGGGTCCCACTCCACACACGTGACCCTCCCTTGCTCAGGCCTGATTTCTCCTCGGCGTTTCACTCAGGCACGGGCCCTGCTGTTTGGGCAGATTCGTCCCTCTGTGTCATCTTGTGTCCACTGTAAGGCTGCTTCGTTGTGGTTTACTGTTGCACCTGATGATTATTTAGAAGGGATTGGAGGAATCACAGCACCAGATTTCAGCTGTACTGCAAAGCACCGTACTCCAAACAGCCCGGTACAGCACAAGAACAGGCACGTAGATCAGTGGAGCAGAACAGAGACCCCAGAAATGGACCCAAGCCATTACGCTCAATTAATATTTGACAAAGGAGGCCAGAGCATACAATGGAGTCAAGACAGTCTCTTCAATAAATGGTGTTGGGAAAATTGGAGAGATACATGCAAAAAAATGAAACTAGACCAACAACTTACACCATCCACAAGAATAAACTCAAAATGCATAAAAGACTTAAATGTAAGTCATGAAACCATAAAAATCCTAGAAGAAACCATAGGCAGCAAAATCTCAGACATCTCTCGTAGCAGTATGTTTACAGACACATCTCCCAGGGCAAAGGGAACTAAGGAGAAGATAAACAAATGGGACTACATCAAAATAAAAAGCTTCTGCACAGCAAAGGAAACCATCAACAGAATGAAAAGGGAGCCCACTGCATGGGAGAACATATTTGGCAATGATACACCTGATAAAGGGTTAATATCCAAAATATATAAGGAACTCATACAACTTAACAAAAGGAAGACAGAAAAAGGACCTAAATAGACACTTTTCCAAAGAAAACATACTAAAGCCAAGAGACATGAAAAAAATGCTCAAAGTCACTGATCGTCTGAGAGATGCAAATCAAAATGACAATGCGGTACCATCTCACACCTGTCAGAATGGCTGTCATCCACAAATCAACAAATGACAAGTGCTGGCGAGGATGTGGAGAAAGGCACCCTCGTGCACTGCTGGTGGGAATGCAGACTGCAGCCACTGTGGAGAACAGTGTGGAGTTTCCTCCAAAAATTAAATATGGAACTGCCATTTGACCCAGTGATCCCAATTCTAGGCATATATCCTACGAACCCTGAAACACCAATCAGAAAGGATGTCTGCACCCCTGTGTTCACAGCAGCACAATTTACAATCACAAAGATCTGGGAGCAGCCCAAGTGCAGCCCTGTCGCTTGGCAGAATCATCCCTCAGGGTGTCTTGCACCCACCGTAAGGCTGCTTCGTTGTGGTTCACCATTGCACCTCATCATTACATAGAAGGGATTTGGTTTTTCATTTTTTTATTTGTTTTTTTAAATATATTTTTATTGACTTCAAAGAGGGAGAGGGAAAGGAAGAGAGAAACATCAATGATGAGAGAGAATCATTGATCAGCTGCCTCCTGTACGCCCCACACTGGGGATCGAGCCTGCAACCCGGGCACGTGCCCTGACCAGGAATCGAACTGTGACCTCCTGGTTCATAGGTCGACGCTTAACCACTGAGCCACGCCGGCCGGGCAGGAATTGTTTTTTTCAGTTGTTCACCTTGTATCCTGCAACGTTACCCAGTTTTCTGAGGGTTTTTAGTCTTTATTTTTGGTTGATTCCTTGCAGTTTTCCAAGTAGATACTCTGTTGTCTATAAACTTGGTCAGGCTTATGTTTTGTTCTCCAAGGGGGGCGCCCTGCGCTGGTGATGACCTCGGCGTGGGATGCAGGGGCGGGGCGGGCTCGGCCAGGTGCCTGGTGGGGGCCACGCAGGAGTCCCCTGAGCGTGATGCTTGCGGGAGGTGTGCCGGGCGGCTGGGTCGAGATGTACAGGTTCCCATCTCCTCTCCTTGATCATGAACGCAGGTTGGATTTTCTCAGGTCCTGCTTTTCCTTGACTTGAGTGATAGGTCCTGTGTTTTCCCTTTAGACTTGCCGTACGGTCAGCGACGGTGGTGTATTTGTCGGAGCTGAATAGCTGACAACCCGAGGTAAACCCTCCTGGGGTGATGTATTGTTCTTCGTGTGTATCAGGGACTCAGCGGCCGATGTCTTGTTGACTCTGCCCGTTCGCGAGGATGTCGGGCCGCGGTTCTCTGTTATCGCGCTGCCTTGTCTGGTTCCTGTCAGCGTCGTGCAGCCTCCCGGGGACTCGGAGCGTCCCTCTCCCTCCGTGTCCGGGAAGCTCGGCTGTGAGGAGCAGCTGCCGTGGGGCTGGGCTGTGCGCTCCCCCTGCGCGTGGGTCACACCCTCTGGGGCAGGTCTGACGGCTCTGCAGCCGCCTGTGTGGTCCTGACGCAGCCCCTGCCCAGAGCAGAAAAGCTGCAGACGTGGTGCGGAGCTCCCTGCATCGTCTTCCCTCTCTCGGGTCACGCCTCACGGGACGGGCACCCCCGGCATTGGGTGTCTGAGTCACCTGCAGGCTTGCTTGTTCACCCGGCACAGCCGGCCCAGGGCACCAGGGGCCCCTGTGCCTCGTCTCTGCGTCTGGTGCCCTGTGCCCCTCAGTCTGTCTCCCGACACCGTAGCGCTGGCCCGTTTGCCGGCCTGCTGTCTCCGGCGACACCGAGGGTCTGGGGGGCAGAGGCGACCCCGTGTGAGTGCCTTCTTGTCACACCAGACCCCCAGGTCCCTCCTCGGTCCGTCTCCTGCGTCTCGCATTTACTGTCAGCGGCGGGGCCAGTGCTCTTCAGCACCTGCTCAGCCTCCTCGCACATAGGCGTCCGCTGCGCCCGAGCACAGCCAGCCACGTCCGCCACCATGCTTTCCCAGCCCTCCCTCCCGTTGCCAGAAACACACTCTTCCCTCTGAGCCCCGCCTCCCAGCGCGCCCGGGCCCCACCCTCAGGACCTCGCCGAACGGTTACCTTCCAAACGCCGGCCGGACCGCACCTGGGTCAGGGCTTCAGCCCAGGGTGAGGGGCAGGCATGCGGTCCCCGCAGGACCCTCCTGTGAGGGCCCGGGCTGGGGTCACCTCCCACACCAGTCCCTGCCGAGGGCGTCGATGTCGTTTAAGGCCGTGGCCACCGGTGTCTGCAGCGAGCCCGCCATGCTCGGTGCGGGACACACAGGGCGGACGAGAGGACGGAGGCACCAGGGTGACAGCGTGGCACGGCCGAGCTCTGAGCGCGGGCAGCCCGCAGGCGTGGGGGGGTGAGGTGGGGGGATCCAGGACCCTTGGGAGATGGGCCTGCGCTACCTCGCTCCAGCCCCAGGCCGCTCCCACGGCACCTGTCCCCCAGCCGCTCTTCTCTCAGGGTGCCGCTTGTAGCATGTTCCTTACAGATGCTTTAGGCAAGAGAGCACCCCCTCTCCCAGCGGATTTCTACACACACGTGCACACATTCACGTGCACATACACTCACACGCAACCTCTCACAGCACACTCACATGTGCGCACATTCACGTGCACATACACTCACACGCAACCTCTCACAGCACACTCACATGTGCGCACATTCACGTGCACATACACTCACATACACGCAACCTCTCACAGCACACTCACATGTGCACGCACACTCGTGCACACACACACACAACCTCTCACAGCACACTCACATGTGCACACACTCATGTCTACATGCACACACAAGCATGCACGTGTAATCATACATGTATGCACATACACACTCACTTTGTATATGTGCGCACACATGCACATCCATACACGTGTACATGTGTTCAGGCACATGGGAGCATGCACACTCACACATGAGCGCGCGCTCTCTTTTAGCCATTCTCTTCCCCTCTCCTTCGACCAGGTGCCAGGTGCCTGAGGAGGAGGACAGGCAGGAATGCGCCCGTGTGAGAGGCGCGGACGGGGTGGTTCGCCGGGTTTGCTCGCACACAGGGCAGACTGTGCCATTTTATTCAGCGTCTGCAGCCGACAGACGTCGGTTTGAATCCAGCCCTCGAGGACATTCACTCACGAGCCTTCAGAATCCTAATGCCCTGTTTTCCCAAGGGACTCAGAGGCACAGCGTGCCCGAGGGAGGGGGCCTCCTGGAGGGGACCCCACCCCGCACGGGCGCCTCTGCTGGTCTCCGGGCCCAGAGGGAGGGCACGCCCCACCGCCCCCAGAGCCTGTCTCTGCTGCTCATCCCACGTGGTGCTCTCGCGCTCCTCGTCACGCCGCCTCGTCGTTTCTGGGACAGTGTCCTCTGCAGGTCCTCTCCCCTGGACTCCACTGTCCCCCTCGGTCCAGTGTGATCCCCGGGACTCCCTCCCCATCAGGGCTTCTCCATCGGAACAGAGGCCGAGGAGGAACCGCCAGCCTCTGCCTGGGCCTCTTACAGGGCTTTTAACGGCCTCTGTGGACGTCAGTCACGCATGTGTATTTGGGAACAGAACTGGGGCCTCTCTCGTGACCGCTCTCCCCCGAGGGCGATGGTGTCACGGCCTCTCTCCGCAGGATGAAGGTGGAGGAGCTGGAAGGGGAGCGCAGCCGCCTGGAGGAGGACAAGCGGAGGCTGGAGGAGCAGCTGGAGCACCTCACCCTGCAGGTGAGCCCGTCGGAGCTGGGCCCTCCCGTGTCCATGCTCCCACATCCCCTCCTCTGGCTCAGACCTGCTCCCGCGCACGCACCACCCACTCACGAGGAGCAGGTGTCCCAGACCCCGAGAGGACACCTGCCCACGAGGGCTTGTCTGTGTGTCAGCGCCGCCGCGGGAGGGGTCATGTTGTGGCTGGTCCAAGCCCCGCCCCCGGCAGTGGGGAGGTTGGCCTGCTGTTCACACCGTGCACTTGCGCTGCTTTTGTCTGTCCTCCTGTGTCCATTGTCCTGTGGCAGGAGGCCTGCAGCTACCCCCACCCAGGTCTGGGCAGGCCCTCGATTTTTATCTTGACGCCTACTCGAGGCAAACCCATCCCGTTCTTATTGCCAATTCCTGGAGACGCGGAGGTGACAGCTGTGAGGGAGCCAGGCGCAGTGAGCGTGGCCGGGCTGTGCGCAGCGCCCAGCCTGTCAGCTCAGACCAGTCACTGGGCCGCGGCCTCGTGGAGAGCCGGCTGCTGGCAGGTGGAGCCCGGGGGCAGCGGCGCTGTCAGAGGTGCCTGGGGACGCGTTCTGGCGTTTTCATCCTGCAGCCTGAGGTCGCTGATGGCTCCGGGCCTCCCCCATCTGCCCTCAGTGAACCCCGCGAAAGTCGTTCTTTTTCCTGCTCCGGACGCGGGCGCCCACGGGCAGGGGGCTGCGCAGGGCAGAGGGGCAGAGGCCAGCACTCAGGTGGACGCGGTCTTTCCGGTGGCAGGAGGACAAGAAACTTCACGTCGGGCTCAGGGACGGGTCCAGGTGGCGGGGATGGCGTGCAGAGTGCCGGCGGGTGGAGAGAGGTTTCATGGCGGGTCCAGCCTCTGAGGCCGCAGGTGTGAGCTGGACTCGGCCCCCAGCTGCTGGTGCCAGGGCTTTGCCCTCTGAGCCCCCAGTGTGTCCTTTATGAAGTCGGGGAAGTGACGCCACACGTGGCTGCGAGGGAGACAGGCCACACCTGCCCACCCCGCCCGGCACACAGTAGATGCTCGGTAAACGCTCACGTCGTCTGTTGCCGCTTCTGCCTTTTCCATCAAGAGGACGAGACCTCACCTCTGCCCGGGCCTGGGGGGCGGCAGGAGAGCACAACGCCCTCCAGGTGGCCTGGCCGCGCTCTGCACGCGGGAGCCCCTCGCCCTCTGCCCCGGCTGCACAGCTGCAGCTCGGCCATGGCTGTGGCCGGGGAGCCAGGTGGAGAGGTGGGGAGGGGCCCGCAGCGTTCAGCCCTCCTGGCGTGTGTCGGCCTGCTGCTGAGGGTCCTGTGCCAGCCCCTCCCCCTCCCTCCGGAGGAGTCTTGGGGTTGGGCCGCTTCAAGGAAGATTGATGAAGCTCAGCTGCGGCTGCCGTAATTGGGAGCCTGTGCCCGGAGCTTCTGGGATTCAGCTCCCAGCTGGGCGGGGGGAGCGGGTGCTCACGCGGGCCTGCTCCGGGCCTGGGGCCTCCGGGCGCCTGCGGTGCAGCCTCCTGAGGTGCTGGCTCCCTGGGGTGACCTGTGTGCCCTTCTGACGTGGCTCGAGTAGAGCCTCCCAGGAGCCCTCAGAAAGACAGGGAACTCGGGGACCCCATTTAGAGGTGGGGAGGCTGAGGCCCACAGTTAGCCAACACTCCATTGACTAAGACACCCCTTTTATTTATTTATTTCTTTAAATGTATTTTTATTGACGTCAGAGAGGAAGGGAGAAGGAGAGAGAGAGAGAAACATCAGTGATGAGAGAGAATCACTGATAGGCTGCCTCCTGCACGCCCCACACTGGGGATCAAGCCCGCAACCTTGTCATGTGCCCTGACTGGGAATCAAACCTGGGACCCTCAGTGTGCAGGCCGACACTCTACCCACTGAGCCACACCAGCCAGGGCTCAGACACCCCTTTTTAGAGGCAGAATGGGGTTTGAACATCCCTCAAATAAAGGCACATGAGCAGGGGCCGGGGGCCGGAGGCAGTGGGGTCCTCGCTATGCCTGCAGCCGGGCTCGGGGAGCAGACTGTGTGAACGGAGGGAACAGTGGGGAGCGTGTGCCTGTGCCCCGCCCACCCCCACCCCACCTTCCCCGGGCCTGTCCTCTGGCTCAGTGTCTTGGCCAGTGGCTTGGAGGGTGACCGGCCTCGGATTCCCAGAACCAAGGGAATGGCTGCGACCAGCCCAGGAGGGACTCATGCCCGGTGTTTGGAGCACAAGCGACAGCCCCCAGCCAAGCTGCCTCCTACCGGGAGGGTGACGTAGGTGTTCCCCACATTGGTGTTTCTTATGGGCCACGATCGAGGACCGTCCAGGCCACAAGCCCCGGGAGCTCCTGAGGTGTCAGGGCCTAGGGCCAGGCGCCCCCCCCCCTCGCGAGGGCGCTCAGTGCTGTGCCAGGGCCGGGGCCCATGTGTAGCGGGTGGGTCTCCCCAGCGGCTCCTGAACATTCTCACGCCAGCAAAGCTGAAAGTTTCACAGGAACCCGTTTTCCCACCATCCGACCCATCACAGACGTTCCCTGTGGCCGCTTTGTGACTCCTCCACCTCTCCCAGCCCCGTCTCTCCCATCCGTCCCGTCCCTCCCATCCGTCCCGTCCCTCCCCACCTCTCTCCTCACCTCTCCCCATCCCCCTCTCTCCCCATCTCTCTCCTCACCTCTACCCCATCCCCCTCTCTCCTATCCCCCTTTCTCCCCACTCTCCCTGTCCCCCTCTCCTCCATCCACTTCTTTCCTCCACCCATCCACGCATCCTCTTTAACTTTTTTGATGCATTTTAAAGCAAATTGCAAACATCTGTAGCCTGCCCTGTCAGCACGCGTGTAATTAAGCAGAATTCATCCCGAGGTTGAGCCCAGCCTGGCCCCAGAGCTGCCAGCCACGCTGCTGGGCAGGAGGTGGGTGGTGGGTGTGGGAGCCTGCGTGGCCGCCGTCCCGTGGAGGCCCGCCCACCCCAGCCGGCCTGCTGGGCGCTCAGGAAGGGGCTCAGACTGCAGCCCCGCAACCTTTCACATAAATGCAACTTTGGGGGGAATGGAGTGGGTAGAAAATTGCTGGCTTCCCTGTGAGCAGAAAGCTCAGTGCCGGGCCCACTCCTGCCCCTGCGTCACCAGCAGGAAGCGCCGTCTAATCACAGACTCCACCTCCGCCTCTTCCCTCTGAATATGAATATGGGGGGGGCGAGCTTCGCTGCTCCTCTCCCCTCAGTGCCCTCTCCCCATCCATGCTCTGAGGCCCCAGCCCCCACTGCTCCGCCACACAGCCGCCGCCCCAGGGGCAAACTTGTCAGCCCTTGAACACCAGCTCTCCCACCACCACCTGCCCCCACCCACCCCCACCCGCTCCTACCTATTCCCACTCGCCCCCATCCGCCCCCACCTGCCCCCATCCACCCCCACCTGCCCCCAACACCAGCTCTCCCACCACCACCTGCCCCCACCCGCCCCTACCTATTCCCACTCACCCCCATCCGCTCCCACCTGCCCCACCCGCCCCCACCTGCCCCCACCCGCTCCTATCTATTCCCACTCGCCCCCATCCGCCCCCACCTGCCCCCAACACCAACTCTCCCACCACCACCTGCTCCCACCAGCCCCCACCCGCCCCTACCTATTCCCACTCACCCCCACCCGCCCCCACCTGCCCCATCCGCCCCCACCTACCCCCAACACCAGCTCTCCCACTACCACCTGCCCCCATCCGCCCCCACCTGCCCCCAACACCAGCTCTCCCACCACCACCTGCCCCCATCCGCCCCCACCTGCCGCCAACACCAGCTCTCCCACCACCACCTGCTCCCACCTGCCCCATCCACCCCCACTCGCCCCCATCCACCCCCACCTGCCCCATCCGCCCCCACCTGCCCCCATCCGCCCCCACCTGTTCCCATCCGCCCCCACCTGCCAGGAGCCCTGAGCCCAAGCACCCTCACCTCTGCTTCTCAGATCCCCTGTTGGCTCTGGTGGTTCCCATGGATTTGCTTGGAGGGAACTGGTGGTTCTTTTCTTTCCTGGCACATCCTGACTGCTCACCGCCTTTAACTCGGAGGAAAACCTGGCTCCAGACCGTCCTGCACCTCCTCCTGGTCACTTGCTGCTCTAGGCGGCCTTTCCATCAGTCCGTGGGGTTCCTGTGGGGCACGCCCTCATCTGATCAGCTGCTGCCGTTAGTGGGAGTGCAGCTGCCACCTCCTTCTCTGAAATCACAGACACGGCTGCTGCGTGTCCGAGATGTGGCGTTTCCAGTGTGCGAGTGCGTGGCGTAACTTCCGGAAGAGGGGCAGCGGGCCGAAGGGCACCTGCAGGTGGCTGACAGGTGCGGGTTCTCACAGCATCACTGTGCCCCTCCCACCCTGCAGGACAGTGTGTGCCAGCAGCCGTGAGGGCGCTGTGCCCTGCCCTTGCCAACAGTGCCCTCAGGCTTTTAGGTTTTTCTGGTCCAGTAGGTGATAAGGTTCAACGTAGTTCTAACCTCTGTTCCTTTATTATACGCTAGAGGCCCGGGGCACTAAATTTGTGCACGGGGGAGGGGGGTTCCTCAGCCCTGCCTGTACCCTCTCCAATCCAGGACCCCTCGGGGGATGTCCGACTGCCGTGCGGGATTGGGCCTAAACCGCCAGTCAGACATCCCTCCCACAATCCGGACCGCTCGCCTGCCTGCCTGATTGCCTCTAACTGCCTCTGCCTGCCTACCTGCCTGATGCCCCTAACTGCTCTCCCCTGCTGGCCTGATTGCCCCTAACCGCCTCTGCCTCGGCCCCTGCTACCATTGCTTTGTCCAGAAGGACATCCGGAAGACGTCCGGTCGATCTGGTCTAATTAGCATATTACCCTTTTATTAGTATAGACGAGAGGAAGGACTTTTTAGTATGTTTGTATGTGTGAATAGTCGTGCTCTATTTTTCAAGCCGACTACTGGCCTTCTTGTTGATTTCTTACAGCTCTTTGTATATTAAGGAGTTGGGCTCCTTTTATTTTAAGTTGTGAGTATGTTTTCCCAGTTTATTGCTTATCTTTTGACTTTGCTTAAGGTATTTTCTTACCAAGGCAGTTTTTCTTCCTTTTCTACATCCCAGTCTGTGACTGATGGGGAACCTGCTTGTCGCTCTGCTGTGTAGAGTGAGAATGGTCTCCATCTGTTTGTGAAGACTCTTCCTGGTCACCCAAACCTCTGAGGAAAGACTGTGTGTCTCTGGGTCTGTTTTGTCTTCCCTTCGTTCGTGTCTCCGTGCGGCCCTGTTCTGGGTGGTTCTGATTGGTGCCTGCAGTGCTCCGTGTCCGATATCTCTCGTCCGCCCCCAGGACTCTGCAGGGCTCCCCGCAGCTCTTGACTCTCGTCTGGGCCTCAGCATCAGCATATCTAGCCCCTCAGCTTTTAGTTTTGCTCGATTTCATGAAACGTGAAAATGGGCGTCAGGAGACAGACACCCTGGATGTTTGCTCTGCCCGCCCGCGTGCTGAGACCCTGGGTGCCACTGGGACAGGTCACACGCGTGCCCGTCTGCAGTCCCATGGCCCTGTATTCACACGTAGATTCTGGGCTCCACATGCAGGGTTGGTAACCTACCTCCTGGTGCCCAGGCCTGGCTTCTTAGGGCCCTGCTCCCTGGCCTGCCTGCTCCCCGGCCTGTCTGTCCCCTGGCCTGTCTGCTCCCTGGCCTGCCTGCTCCCCGGCCTGTCTGTCCCCCGGCCTGCCTGCTCCCCGGCCTGTCTGTCCCCTGGCCTGTCTGTCCCCTGGCCTGTATGTCCCCTGGCCTGTATGTCCCCCGGCCTGTCTGCTCCCTGGCCTGTCTGTCCCCTGGCCTGTCTGCTCCCTGGCCTCTGTCCCCTGGCCTGTCTGTCCCCCGGCCTGTCTGTCCCCTGGCCTGTCTGTCCCCTGGCCTGTCTGTCCCCCGGCCTGCCTGCTCCCCGGCCTGGCTGTCCCCTGGCCTGTCTGTCCCCCGGCCTGCCGGCTCCCTGGCCTGCCTGCTCCCCCGGCCTGCCTGCTCCCCGGCCTGTCTGTCCCCCGGCCTGTCTGTCCCCCGGCCTGCCGGCTCCCCAGACCTGCCTCCTGAATGTGGGATGTGAGACAGGACGCTAATGAAGGAAAGGCCTGAACCCCCTCCCCTGGCGCAGGCAGCTCATGTTTATTGACGCCGGGACTGAACCAGCCAGCGCGCTGAGGTGCGTCTGTGTGGAGACGTTTCCACGGGCGCTGATTTCTTCTGATTTTTGATGAGGAGAGTGACGTGTCCTGCATATTAAGCCCGGCTCGTCTCCTGGGCCAGCGCCAGTGCCAGCGGCCTCCTCGTGGCCTCAGACCCCGCCACTGGCCCAGCCCCCCATTTGCAGATGAAACTGCAAGGCATTCCCAGGGACCACTGAGCGGCTCTTGGGGTCTTTCCCCTCGACTCTCGGGGGACAGTGCAGCCCCTCTGCCGCTGGCTGGACTCAGACCCAGAAAGCACGAGGCACAGAGCAGTGCCACCGCCGGCCACGGGTGCTGCTCCCCATGCCTGGGCGTCCACACGGCCTCCCGCACCGCCGCACCGGCCTCGGCACTTAGACGCGGCTGTGGCGCCTGCTTGTCTGCATGTGGCCCTCGCGGAGCGTTTAGATGGAACAGTCAGGGACTCGGCACGCCACAAACCGAGATGTTAGACGTGGTGAAAAATAGTGTGCCATGGTCATTTCTAGGCAAGGACCCTGGGGCACAGCTCTCCCGGTCCCTGCAGGGGTGCCCGGACCGTGCCCGCCAGCCCTGCCCTTCGGTGAGCAGCCCACCATGAACAGGCTCCCCTGGGCAGCACCGCACTAATGGGGTGCAGTGGAGGGTGAGAGCACCAGGGCCCAGCCTGCATGAGCTTGTGTTCTGTGGGAGACGAGGAACGGGCTCGGACAGCGATGGCACGTCCACCAGGAGCACCCGGGGGAGGAAGCAGCGCCTGGCAGGACCGAGCTCCTGGTCCGCCCCCCGGCTCGGAGCGGGTGCTCGGGGCTCCCAGCAGGTCCCGGGCGTTCTGACCACAGCTTCTCCCGTAGAAAGAGGTTCTGTGGACAGAACACAAATGCTGAGAGCGCTGTCTCTGAGGCCCCATGGCCACCGCAGGTGTGGGCTGACTGAAAGCTGTTTGAGGCACGTGACCAGCACCCCACTGCTGGGGCTGGGGGCAGGGCTCAAACAGCTGCCCGCACCCCCACCCGCAGCCGGCAGGCGGCGCTGCCCCGCGTCCACCCAGCAGATGAGCGGTGAGGCCCATCCCAACAGTGGACGTGACTCGGCCTCAAAAGGAAGGAAACGGATGTAAAATCCGGACGGGCCTCAGGACACTGCTCAGTGGATCAGCCACCAGGGACACACACTGTCTGGCTCCCCTCGAGGGAGGGCCTGGAGGAGCCACGTTCACAGGCTGGAAGTGGAGGGCGGGGCCAGATGGAAGGAGGAGTGACAGCCCGTTGGGGAAGAGGGGACATTCTGGAGATGATGGTGGGCTGGCTGCACAGCGGTGTGAGTGCGCGATGTCCCTGCGCGAGGTGTCTGTGGTGAGTGGACAGGGCAGCCAGGCGCTGGGGGCTGCTCTCCTGTCCACTTGGCCCTCTCACTGCCCTCGGCCAACCAGGTGCCCCGCTGACCACCAGCGCTCGCCAGCCCAGGCAGTGGGTGAGGCTGCGCTGGCATCTGGCTCCACTGCGGGCAGCTGGGGCGGCAAGGCAGCCAATGCGCGGGGCGGCATGCCATTGTGGGGTGACGGGCGGGGACAGACAGTGACAGCGGCCTCCCTGCTCAGGACGGCGCAGGCGGTGTGCCCGTTCCCCCTCCAGCACACGGGGCCCAAGTCCCGGTGTGGCTGCTGCCCTGTGGACACGCGTGGGCACTGGCAGCTGAGCCAGAGTTCATCTTAGTCATCAGGGGCCACACCCCGCCCACCCCCCTCGGTTGTGCTCCCACCCTGAGCTTGGCCCAAGCTGCCACCGATGCAGCCCCATCTGTGGGCCGCTCCCGGCAGCAACCGGCCGCTGTGTGGGTCCAGCTGCTGCCCCTCCTGCCCCGGGGAGCAGGCCTGCGCCCCTGCATCCCAAATGGGAAGGTTGGTCCTAGGCGCACGTGGCGTTCCGATGGCCAGAAGGCTCTGGAGTTGAGGGCATGCCCGACAGATGGAGGGTCCTGCCTGGCTCTGGGCTCCCCCAGTCGGCATAGGCGACGCGCTGACAGGCGGCTTCCGCTTTCAGACGGGACACGCGCCTGCCGTCCGAGCCTCCTCGGGACGGAAGGTAAGCGTAGCTGCCGTTGCGTAGAGCAGGCCTGGTCCGTGTGCGGGGAGCACAGTCCACATCAGGCAGCAGTGCGCCCTGGGACCCCTGCTGGCCACCTCCCAGGCAGGGGTGGCGGGACGAGGTCAGCATGGCGGGCTGGGAGGGCTGCACACCCATCTGGAGGCTCCCACACTCCCCCCACTTCATCCTGGAGAGGCTGATTGAGGCCTGAGCCGGTGACTGATGAATATGCATGAGGACGGCCGCTCTGTAACCGTGCTTCTTCATTCTCCGCGCGTCTCTCTCTCTCCAGCAGGGTCTCTTAGTATGCACAGCGGGCTGGGGCGGCAGGCGCCCTCCCCCGGGGCACAGCCAGGGGGCAGCGTTTCCTTGCCTGGCGCTGGGTGGCTGGCCGCTCCCAGCAGGTCCGTCCTCACGGGGTTTGTCCGCGCCACGTCCTCGAAGATCAGGTTCACCAGCCTCTCCCTTGCCGAGGGAAGCAGGCCAGCGAGCACAGGCACTTAGGCCACGAGCACGTTAGGGCGGTGCCGCCACTCCCCCACCCCGGCCCACGGGTCTCGGGTGCTCCCAGGGGTCCTGGACGCGGGGGGGCACGGCCATTCACCTGGGCCTGGTAGACCCTGAGCCAAGAGAGAAACCCACGCCGCCTGCGCAGGCCAACCCCCCCCCCCCCCGCCCCACCCAGCCTGTGCTCTTGAGCAAACCTCTTGCCCGCTCTGGACTTGGGGACCCCCCACCTCGTCTCCTCAGAATCGCATGGCTGACACTCCCCCTGGCACCACGCAGCCCCGCCGTGGCCGCCGTGGGCCCTGCCCCTGGAGCTCAGCCCCTGGCGGGTCTGTGGTTAACTGTGCTCCTGAGCAGACACCAGCCACGCCCCCCGCCCATGGGGTCAGCACGCTCCCTCTGAGGCGCTCATGGCATCTGGGCAGCCTCTGCGCCGGTCACACCAGGCGGCAGGCCGTCGGGTTATTACAGCCCCTGTCTGTCCCATCCCCTCAGCTGGGTCCAGAGCAGAGCTCAGTGGAGCCGCCGTCTCCTCTCCCACCTGCTCGTCTTCGAAGGCACAGCCCCCTCGGCGCTCCTCCTGGCGCCACCTTCCCTGCGCCATGGCGGGCGGCCGCGGGTCAGGCTGGCTCCCTCCCCTGGGGACCAGCAGGCAGGGCTGGGGGTCTGCTCCTCGTCCCCGTCACCAAGCTGTGGGGACAGTCGTGGCTCAGCCCACGTCAGTGACCTCGTCACCTCAGCAAGCAGAGCCATGGCCCGCCCTCCAGCCCAGCAGGCACGCCCACGCTCGCGGCTCCCGGGAGAGCTGCGCAAACGGCACCGCACGGTGCCCACCCCATCGGGGCCCTTCCGCCCTGCTCTCACCTGGGAGAGTCCCAAAGGCGCTGGCCCCTGTGGGTGGGACTACGAGGCCTGGTGGCCTCAGGGGAGGTGCTCCATTGGTTACCTGGCACTTTGTTACGAAGACCAAGACCGTCCGCCGGTGGGCAGGCCCGCTGGCCTCCTGGGCCTCACGCAGCTTCAACACAGGGACCTGCCGGCTGGGCCGTGGCGGCTGGAGACACGTCCTCTCGTGGCCTCCTTTTCAGGGGGTTCCTACCTGCGTGGCCAGGTGCAGGCTCAGGCGCGGCACACGGTCCTGGCAGACAGGCGCCTGGACTCACAGCACCACCCCCACCAGAGGCTGGTCCTGGGCAGGCAAGGCCGCTGGGGTTCTGGGGCCGAGACACGGGATGGGCCCACAGCGCCTTCTAGTGCCTGACGGCCAGGGCGTGCCCACCGTGAGCCACGCGGGCATGTCAGAGGGACACGGAGCAGGAAAGCGCTCCTGCCGCCAAGCACAAGATGAGCTGATCCATGAGCCCGAGCAGAACTAAAGGCCACACTCGGTACCCGCGTCGGATGGCAGCTGGGGAGGAGACGCGGCCTCTGGGGAATCCCCGCCGGTGGCAGGGACGCTGCGCCCTCACGTAACGTCTCCTCCCCCACCCCAGCCCCGGGAGCCAGGGCGAGAGCACCAGACAGATCCCTGTAGAGGGCATCCTCCCCACCCCAGCAGCTGCCTTCACTGCCAAGGTCATCGAAATGAGGGCCCGAGGGCCGCAGGGAAAACGCATCAGCGTTGGCACCAGCACGCCCAGCCGTGCAGGGCGTCACCAGGGCAGCGTGTGGAGGGGAGCGCGGCGGTGTCTTCCGTTCTCTGTGATTCTCTGTGATGCTGCGTAATCCTCAGGCTCCACCCGTCTCCTGCACACGGGGCTCTGGCGGGACCAGCTCCTGGCTGTGACCTGTGACCTGGGGGTGGCCTGCAGGGGAGCAGAAGCGGGTTTTGGACGGTTCGCAGTAGAGTGATTGGAAGATGCCGCCACAGTCCGTGCCCCCCTGGTGGTCAGAGCTGATAGAAGGGCCTTGGGTCCCAAGTGTCCACGCTGTCCCGGGGGCGTGGGGAGGTCTTGTCTCGTGTCTCCCCCGAGGTCAGTGCTGGCACCGTGGATTTCCGAGGGGCCGCACATGGCCAGCGCAGTGTCTGCCCCCCACGAGAGGGTCCTGACCTCACATTCGTGGTCTGGCGTCGACAGCGCCTGCTCTCCCGCGTTCTCTGGACGCTGTGCTGACGGCCCTGTGTCCCGCAGGGCGACTACGACCAGAGCAAGACCAAAGTGCTGCACCTGAGCGCAAACCCGGCCCGCGAGGCGCAGCAGAGCCGCCGCCAGGACCAGGCGCGGCTGCAGGAGGAGTGTGAGCAGCTGCGGAAGCTGGTGTGTGCCCTGGAGCGGGGCGGCCCCGTGCCCGCCGACCTGGAGGCCGTGTGTCTGCCCTCATCCAAGGAGGTGGCAGGTAGGCACACCCCGGCCTGACGGCCATGGGGGCAGCTTGGGTGTCTGTTGTCCATCTGTCCTGTGCAGGCAGCCAGGCCGCGGGGGGGTGGGCGGAGGGAGGTCTGGAGGCCAGGCCTGCAGAGCTGCAATGAAGAAGCCACTGGCCGAGGCTTCTCAGGCCCAGAACAAGTCAGTACGTCTCTCCGTGTCCCTGTGCCGCCCGTCACGCGGACCCAGCTCCGGGTCTGCATCTTCCACGGCGGGGCCTCCGCACAGCGGCCACACGGCGCTTCCTACCGCGCCCCCATGCACTGCCCTCTCCAATCAGGCGCCACCTCTGGGCACAGCGTGTCACCTCTAGGACGTGACCACGGGGTCTGCTCCAGGCCTCACGGAGTGCGCGGGCGGAGGTCCTGTCTCAGAGCGTCCCCGGTGCGGAGAAAAGCGTGTCCGTCAGCGCGAAGGAGGCCCGTGGGGGCCCAGGCCTCCCGGGGGCCCTGCACACGGTGCCGTGGACCTGGGCCAGCGGGCACTGCAGCCTCCTGGCAGGTGGAGGTGCCCGGCGCGCTGCCTCCTCTGGGTCAGGCAGCCTGTGAGGAGGGTCCCAACAGCCGTGGCCCTGGAGGGAGCGTGTGAGGACAGCCAGGCGGCAGCGGCGAGCCGTGTGGCCTCTGCCGGCCTCTGCCGGCTCCTGCCGGTTGCTCTGAGTTGTGAGCAGACCCATGGATGGGGCTCTGTCTGCCTCCAGCACACCGGGCTCCAGCGCAGGACCAGCTCCTGGGCCGTGACCTGTGACCTCTGACCTCTCCTGTTGCAGAGGCCTTGCTATTGTCCGCCCCTGACCGGGTTCTCTGGTGGCCAGAGACCTGGCCTGGAGAGTAGGGCTCCAGCTTCTAGCTGCCAGCAAGTGCCCCACCCCAGACACTGTCCACCCTCCGCTCTGGATCCAGGCCAGCCTGCCCTGCACCCACTGTGCGGCCGGGTGCTGCTGGGAGCAGCTGGGCCTGCGGTGGCCAGGGCAGACACCGTGGCAGGTGCATAAAGGGTCCATGTCCAGACGGTTCCAGGGCGTGGAGCAGCAGTGGGTGGGGGATGGAGGGTGGGCGCGGGCAGTGCCGCCTGCGAGGTCGGCGGGGTGCAGAGCCGCTCTGGGCACCAGGGGCAGGACCAGGCCGCACCCCCCAACTTGCGCTCCCGTGAGGCAGGAACAGCTCTTCCTGGGGGTTGCTGACCCGTTCCAGGCCCCGAAACCTCAGCCTCCGGCTGCCTCCTGGCCCTCGAGTGGCTCCCGCGCACCCGGGCTGGGCCAGGCGCTCCCGCGGGTTCCTGAGGTGGAGCATTAACAGCAAAGCCATCACCTCGCAGAGCAGCACTGTGAGGGCCCGAACTTGTCCCTGTGCCTGGCACAGTGATGCGAGGGGCCTCCGGGGAGGGGGGAGCGTGGTGGGTGCCAGGCTCCTCTGGATGCCCCCCGTTCTGCCTTGGGAGGAGGACGCCGGGAGGGCCTGGTGCGGGCAGATCGGGCACACCTGCTCCCGCCTGGCACACGGGGACTGCGCCCTTGCACACGCCGCGCCTCTCTGCAGGCACTTGACCCGGAATGCACTCCCCCGTCCACTCCGGCCCCAGGGCGAGGTCAGTCGCCTTCCTGCGGGAGCCGTGGCCTCCAGGAGCGGGGAAGCACCCACACTGTCCCTCTGCACCCCCGGCCCCACGAGTCTGCTCCTCCCAGTTCTTCGTGATGCCTGTGGTCAGCCACGGCTCGGTCCGTGCTGCTGCGAGGCTATCGTGTCTTCCCCAGACTCCCACTGGGGACACTCTGCCTCCTCCATGTCATTGTCCCACAGGCCCACGCCCCCCTCCCCACCCCTGCCCGGAGCTGCTCTGAGGCGTTGTCTCCCCGGGCAGAAGAGAGGCGCTGCCCCTGAGTCAGCGGAGTCCCTGTGGCTCAGGCAGGGAGGCAGCCTCAGGCTGGTGCTGGTGTGTGCCGAGGCGCCAGGGCCTTCGACCAGAGTTGGTGGGCAGTGCCCCCGACAGGCCTCAGGCTGACCCTCGTGCCGGGGAGCACGCCCCCCCTCGGCTGCCCCCAGACAGGGCCTTGCTGCCTGGGTGGCGCTGTAACTGCTGTGTCCGGCCACGCTCCCTGCACTGTCTGTCCCAGCGTCAGGTAGTAAGGACAGCGCCGCCGTTAGGGGCTCATTGGGGCTGAACGGAGCCGTGTCATGTAATCACTGGGTTTCCGGTGGGCGGGCGGGGGAAGGGCAGCTGCCCTCAGGCCCCAGCTGCCGGCTCCACGCTAGGGGCCCAGGGCCCCGGTGCCTGCCGCTGCAGCCGGCCTGCTCTGCCCGTGGGGGGGGCCTGATGCAGTCACCACCTGCCCTCCCCACGCCCAGCCTTTCTCTCGCTTGGGGACAGGAGGCAGAGCCTGCGACTGGCCAGGGCCATCCCTGGGGGCCCAGCGGCAGGGGCAACGCTCTCGGGGAAATCAGCAGCACAGGAAGCCCCGTTGGCATCCACTGGAGAGCAACGGGGTCCGCGTCGGCCGGTTCCCTGCTCCCTGCCCGACACCTCCCCCTGCAGAGCTAGCGTGGCCGCCGTGAACTCCCAGACAGTGGGCCACGGCTCGCCGCTCAGCACCCCAAACTCCAGGCACTGACAGCTCCCTGGCTCGGGCCGTCCTGAGCAGCTACCCCCGTGCCGTCCTCGGGCCTGCTGTCAGGGAGGGCAGCCCCGCCCGGCCATCGGCCATCAGGAGGCAGTGCCAGCTCCCTGGCCTGCGTCCTGGTCCCCCTCCGGGCGATGAGGACTCAGGAGGAAGTGCAGAGGAGGGTGCAGGAGGGCCAGGCAGGCCTCGCAGCCTCAGGGCCGCTGTGAGCTGTGAAAGGTTCGTAGGTGCCGGCAGGAGTCGTCGGCTCTGGGTTGGAGCCCAGACACCAGGCTCCTGTTCGGGCCAGAGGGCGAGGGCCTCGCTGCCGTGTGTCCTTGGCCTTGACAGCTGGCACCCAGCGTCGCCAGGGTCAGTCCTCTCCTGGCTCCCGTGGACGCCTCCCCGCCCACCCTCAGGGAGCTGTCCCCCAGCTGCATCTGCCCGGTGCGGGTCCTTCCCCTGTGGCCCTCGGCCCCCAAGAGCCCTCTGTCCTCCTCGGCCTCCCAGCCCCCTCCCGTCGGCTGCTGCAGCTGCTGAACCCGTTCGGGGTCCCCTCCCTCCACCTGTGGGGTCTGCAGGAGCCTGTGGCCCAGGCCGCGCTGCCGCCTGCGTTAGCAGTTTGCGTGGACTCCCGTCTCAGAGGGGGCGAATGCAGTCACCACCTGCCCTCCCCACGCCCAGGGGCAGGCGGGTTCACTCCGCAGTGGCTTTGTCAATAAGATGAGCCCTGAAAGGCTTCCCTTCCGAGCGCACCGCCTGGGAGCCCGGTTCTGGAGGCCCCTGCCTGCCCGGAGTGAAGGATGCTCCCGTGTGTGTGTGGGGGGGGGGGGGGGGGCCTAACGCCTTCCTCATGCACCTGGGGCCACCCGCCTGCCCCTCCTGGGCCAGCGAGCCAGGGCCCTGCGCCCTCCCCTGTGCTGCCCACTCAGCCACAGCCGCCTGCTGGGGCGGGTGCGAAAGAAGGTGCTGGAAGCGGGGCCCAGCGTGGTGTCCCGTGCACATCGCGGGTGCGCGTGCAGCGCGGTCGAGTGCCACCTCCTGGTGGGTCTGGCTCCGTGGTGGGCAGTGGCCCAGGCAGCTGGCTCCTGGCTCTCGCCCCGTCCGTGAGGGGAAACAGGGCAGTGCTCCTTCATCGGGTGGGCGCCACGCGAAAGCCCAAAGTGAGTTACACGTCACTGAACGAGCCTTCCCGGTCCGACCACGGGTCCAGCCGTGGGCCGCGCAGCCCAGTCTCGCTCTCATGGAAGCCAAACAAGCAGAGGGTGGAGTGGCCCCAAGTCCGAGGAGGGCCATGCTGTGAGGACACCGCACTTGGGGGCGCAGGGCCCCATGGAGCTGGTCGGCCAGCCTGTCGGGTGGCCCGTGTGCAGGGCTGGTCCTCCTAGCAGGGCTCATGCCCCGTGGCCTGGGGGACGGGCCCCTCCTGGCGGCCTCGCCTTGGTGCCTGGCTCTCACTCCCTGTCTTGTGACACCACCTCTGGGCCTGTCCCCACGTGTGTCAGAGGCCCCGTGAGGGCAGGGGTGGCTTCCACTCGGGCTCAGCTGGCCCCTCACTCCCGAAGGGCAGGGGCTGGGAGCCTGGCACGTTAGGCTCACGAACCCCCATCCTCGGGGCTTCGGCTCTCTCTGTTCTGAGCGGGGGAGGGAGCCCCCCGAGAACATGACGCGGCACCAGCGCCCGCCTGTCGCCCCAGGACCTCCCACCCATAACCGGGGCTGTAATTGCTGGTGTCCTTGCAGATCGCTTTTGTGCAAGGTGACAAGCTGTTTGCTGAGTGAGCGTTAATCACACAGATGCCCCGTGTGGATGCCGGCACCGAGCCACCAGGCACACGCGCCACTCATCTGCGTGTAATTCCAGGGCGAGTGGCTCTCGGGTGTGAAACGTGCAATTTCCGGCCCAGCAGGGAGCATGGCTCATGTGGAGACTGGGGCCCAGGGCGGGGCTGCAGGCAGCTCAGGCGAGAACCCCGGGGCGGCGGGAGGTTCCGCCCGTGGCAGGGTCCTGTGCCCGTCAGTGAAGCCAGCTGCTGGGACGGTGGCACCGCCACGCCCTTTCCTGGAAAGGCCTCCCTGCCTGAGCGCGTGTGGGAGGCGCAGCCCGGCTGGCACCGCAGGCGGGGGGATCTCAGCAGGCTGGCCATGTGCCCCTCGCTGCCTGCCCGCCACCTGGCCCCTCCCTGGGCTTGGATTTGGGACGGGAAGGCCGCCTGTGGGAGGAGCCAGCAGATGCCAGTGCTCATCCCTGTTCTCCTGGGAAGTGTCCAGGAACCTCCGTCCAGCCCAGGCCGGCCACCTCCTCTCCACGTGGCCAGCCAGGCCCGGGTGCAAACCAGCCACAGGCCTGCAGCACCGACTCCCACTGCTGCTAATAAAATTGCATAAATATTTGATGCCTAATTATTAAATATTTAAAAATGTAAAACTGAAATAGTTTAGGAGGTACGAGGCATGAATAATTCAGCCCTGGGAGTGTAGAAGCGCGGCCCAGCTCTGGGCCCGAGCAGAGCCAGCAGCCCGCGTGGCCCGGGAGCGCGCCGCGGACACGGGCCCCGGCAGGCGCCAGCCGCCCAGCAGCGCCACCAGGCTTCATGCTTCCCGCGGGGCTGCCCCTGGGCCAGGCCTCCCCACGGAGCCACCCAGTCCTGCGAGCAGTGGCTGCAGAGACCACCTCAGGGCGCACGGACTGTTCCCCAGGCGCCTTCAGGGGTGGGGACACTGGTCACCTCTCCAGACCCAGCACCTCACGTTGAGAGCGGCTCCCATGTGTCCCCGTCAAGGCTGGCGTTCCCGCAGGGTGACAGCCATCCCCACGGTGGTCCTTCCTCCGCCGCCTCCGCAGGCACCACGGCCCCACTCGGGACCTGGACCCCGCCTGCTGCTCCTTCGGCCGTTCCTCACAGACGCCCCTTGTCCCTTCCTGTCCCTGTCCCTCACCAGGACGTGCAGGGGGCAGGTGAGGAGGGCAGGGGGAACACAGGCAGAAAGGGTGGTTCCGGCAGCGTCTGCTGGTCAGTGTGGGTGGAGGGCGGATCCAAAGAGCAGGTGCAGGAGGATGGGAGAGCCGCCGGGCAGGGCACCAGCCTCAGCGAGGGCTCCCAGGTGGACCTGACCCGGGCTGCCCGCCCACTGCCCAGACCACAGGCGCCAGGCAGAGCGGCCAGTCGCCCTCTTGATCCCATGGCCGATGGCCTGGTTAATCAAGGGCTCGCGCCCACGTTCCCGGCAAAGAGGCTCTCAGCCACCGGGGCCATGGGAGCCAGTGATGAACAGGGCGGGTGAGGGCCGATGGGCAGGGGCCGGGCGTGGCCCGTGCACGTGAGGAGGCAGCAGACCAGCGCCCTGGCATCAACTGACGGGCCAGGGCCAGGCTGCCCGCAAGCAGCAGGCGGTGGAGACCTGGGTGCGTGTGGGGAGTCTGGTCCCGGCTCGGACAGCTCTGCCTGGGCAGTGCCTAGCCACGTGGTAAACCCCCTGTCCCTGTGCACCAGGAGGATCCGCACCCGCCGCCAGCGGTCGGGGAGCGGAGCCCACGCCCCACAGCTCTCTCTGCCCCTTCCCCGGGGTCTGGCATGGGCCTCACAGCCACGCTGAAGGCGGCTTTGTGCCGGTGAGCCCTGGCGCCACAGGCGCGTGATGGGCTCCAGCGGGGGGTGGGAAGGGTGGGGGGGGGTCTCTCCCTGGAATGTGGGCCCCGCCCCACCTCCAGGAAGTGCCCTGATTGCATGTCTGCTCCTCTCAGCGGCTGACTCGACCCTGCGGGACCAGACGAGGCAGCCACGCCGCGGGGCCGCGGTTCAACCTGGGGAACTGCCGTTCCTGCCACGTGGGGTCCTGGGACTCAGCCCACAGGGAGGGCAGGACTCGAATCGGGCTGACCGCTCCGAGCCTGGCTCGCCTGGAGGCTCCCGGCCCAGCCCAGGCAGGGGCCTGGCATCGACAATGGCACGGTGTTCCGTGGGCCAGCCTCGCTTGTGAGCGGGGACAGAGCAAGGTCTAATGCAGGAAGGACCTGGGTGGGTCCGTGGTAACCGCTGCGGGTCCGTGGTAACCGCTGCGTGGAAGGAGCCAGCCGGGCGTGGGGCCCAAGCTGGGCGGGAGGAGGCTGGCATTCGGTCCCTGTCCCCTCGCTGCTGCCGGTCACAGCCCGTCACTGCCGGCACCACGGGCAGCCAGGCTGCCGGGCCGCCGGTCCTGTCACTCGGCGGCTGAGCACCCCAGGCTGCTGCACATGGCAGCGTCTGCCCTCGCCCTCTGGTGCCCGCCTCGCCCCTGCTGAGGCTGTGCTCCCCCCTCCCCACAGAGCTGAGGAAGCAGGTGGAGAGCGCGGAGCTGCGGAACCAGCGGCTGAAGGAGGTCTTCCAGGCCAAGGTGCAGGAGTTCCGAAAGGTCTGCTACACGCTCACCGGCTACCAGGTGGACATCACGCGGGAGAGCCAGTACCGGCTGACCTCCATGTACGCCGAGCGCCAGGACGACTGCCTGGTCTTCAAGGTAGGCCTGCGCACTGCGGGGGGCGCCTCTGGCTGGGGGCGGCTGCGCGCTGGTGACGGGAGGTCTGAGTGCGCTCCAGCGCGGCTGCGGCAGCACACGGCTCAGGTCTTGGCTGCCATCCCTGGAGGGCAGCTGGGCACCTTGTCGGAAACAGGGCAGGACCGCCATGAGCTGGTTCTGTGGTGACACCTTCCCCTGTGACTGCCGTCCGCCCCGGGTAGGTTGAGGGCGGGGCTGAGGTGAGGGGGAGAGCCAGGGAGGGGTGCTGCCTGTTGTGAGCAGCCAGGGCTGGGACCCAGCCGACAGGAAGGCGCATAAGCCTCGGCCGCGCTTGTCAGCAGGCAGCACGGGAGCCACGACTCATGGCCACGAGCACCAGGGTCTGCACGGTGCTGGTCACTGCAAGGCGGGCAGCTGTGAGGGGCTGGGCAGCCCCAGGAAGGGCAGGTGGGTGGGGAACCAGAGCGCAGACCCGCTTCCTGTTCGGGGTCTCCGTGGAGGATACAGCCGTGGTCTGTGACGTGTAGGCCGGGCTCACCCGTATGTGTCCCAGGAATCCCCGGTGCCCTGGTGGCCACACAGCTCCTGCTCCAGCCACTGGCGGGGCCGCGAGGCCACAGCGTCCCGACGTCCTCCCTCAGGGGTGGGGCAGGGAGGCCCCTTCCCACCTGTTCTGAGGCCCTGCATTGGGTCCGTGGTTTGAGGCGTGTGGGCAGTGGGAGAGGCCTGCCTGCCGTCCGTGCCGACACCACCTGAGCGCCGGGTTCTGAGCAGCTAGAAAGTCTGGATGCGTAACTCCGTGCTCGGAGTGACCCTGGAGTCCTCGTAGCCCCGTCCTGTGACCTGGGCCCGTGGGCATCCGCTGGCGGCCCCATCGTGTCCCCTGCCCCGCCTCCGGCTTGAATGCGGCATCAGGAGCATGTTTCGCGGTTACACATTCACCCGTGGGGACGTGTCGGTGCGGGAAGCACTCTTTGTGGCTGGGCTATAGTTCACTCAGTTGAGTCCCTGTGGCCAGATGTTGAGCTAGTCCCTCTGTTTCGTTTACTGACCTGTGACTCACCGTCAGTCCCGCCGATGGTCGCCCCCAGCAAGTACGCTCGGCATCGGCCCTGCGTCTGGAGGCCGGTTCCTGGAGACGGGCCACTGAGGGCTGGGAGCGTGAGAACCTGCTGTAGCGTCACAGTTCGTCCTGCCCACGAGCCCCAGCGGAGCAGCTCCTGCGGCCCCAACAGCAGACGGCGCACCCCCAGTTAGAGGGCCCCCCACACCTGCCTGTTTCCGGGAGAGCGTGGCCCAGAGGCCCCCGTGCTCCCCTCCCCTCGCTCCGGCTCCGTCCCTGAGCCGCTGTCTGCCTCTCCCGCCCCTCCTGCCCCTCAGCTCCAGCCCCAGGTGAGGTTCCGTGCGAGGGACAGGCCGGGCCCGCTTCCCGGGGCCAGAGGGACGAGCAGCCGGCCTGAGCCCGAGGGAGCGCGGCTGCCCAGGGCCAGGCCTCCACGTTCCCCGAGAGTGTGAGCGGGCAGTGGGCTCCCAGGAGGCCACGGGGCCACCAACCTTCCCTCTGTCCTTGGTACGTGGTCTGTCCCTTGAGCTGATTTGGAGTCCTGTGTGTTCATCCTGCTGTAGGTCATCCAGTTGCTTGGATTGTGGGTTTACAGTTCATCAGATTTGGAACGTTGGTCTCTCGTTTATTGTTTCTGTTCCTCTCGTCTTTACTGGGACTCCAACTGCACATGTTAAAATCCCTTGGTGTTACCCTGTTGGTCACGATGCTCTGGCCGTGTGTGTGTGTGTGTGTGTGTATGAGTGTGTGTGTGTGTGTATGAGAGTGTGAGTGTGTGCGCATGTGTGTGTGTGTGAGTGTGTGTGAGTGTGTGTGTGTGTGCGCGTGAGTGTGTATGTGCGTGTGTGAGTGTGTGTGTGTGTGTGAGTGTGTATGTGTGAGTGTGTATGTGTGAGTGTGTGTGTGTGCGTGAGTGTGTGTGCGTGAGTGTGTGTGTGAGTGTGTGTGTGAGTGTGTGTGCGTGCGCGTGAGTGTGTATGTGCGTGTGTGAGTGTGTGTGTGTGTGAGTGTGTGCGTGCGCGTGAGTGTGTGTGTGAGTGTGAGAGAGAGAGAGGGAGGGAGAGAGTCTCTTCCCGGGTTGGCTGGAGCGTCTGGCTGTGTCTAAGTTGATGGCCTTTCCCTGGCGAGTCTAATCTGCTTCGTCCACCCAGTGAATTCCATCCCAGATGCTGTTTTCGTGTCTGGAGGTCACCTGGTTCATCTGTGTCTCAGTTTCCCCCGCGCTGTAGTTCTGTGCTGTGACAAGTGCCTGTGAAACTTCACCTCCCGACACAGCCAGGGTCACCGCCCACAGTCCTGAAGGCGGGATCCCGGGCCGTTCGGGGGGCGTTCGCAGGGGTTCTGCCCGGATCTCCCCGCGAGGCGGGGCCACAGGGCCGTCTCCGCCGTGTGCTGAGGTCACAGGACCTGCTCTCAGACACGCAGGTGCTCGTGTCCGAAAGCTTGGCCTCCTCACCATGTGGGCCTCCTCACAGCACGGCGGCTGGCGGCTGGCCTTTGCCCAGCTCCCCCCGCCCCCCCAGAAGGAGAGAGCCCAGGTCCCCTGCAGAGCCCCCAGCCAGCCCTGGCAGGATGCAGCCCTTGGGGGGTGCGGTCACCCTGCAGGCTGTCGAGGGTCAGGCGCTGGTCTCCCTGCCCAGGCCTCTGTGCCGGCGAACAGGTGGGGGTCACGAGGTGCTGTCCTCCCCGGAGGGTGCCTCACCCAGAGGCCAGCTGTGACCCACTCAGCCCTTTCTCTTCTGAGGGAAGCGCCCCTCTGGGCAGCGCTGCTGGGCCACCCGCCTCGAAGGGCCCAGAGGCCCAGCCACGGGGCCTCCAGCACCTCACGCCGCTCCGCACTGGCCTGCGAGCTGGGCTCTGTCCGTGCCAACTCTGAGGTCTCCTTACCCCAGAGCGGAAGGCACGGGAGAGTCCCAAGGTTCGTGGACACTCCGAGGCCGCCAGTCCTGGCTGACTGCGCAGGCGCCATTAGCTCGCGTGGCCGCTGGGGAGGCCCGGGAGCTGAGCGCCTCCAGGTGCAGGAGGCCGGCTCCGTGGAAGGTCTGTGATTACTACTGAGCGTCTCTCCCGGCCACCAGCTCCTGTCCTAGAGGCTGGTCTGCCCGTCGGCCCCGCTCCGCGGGCACTTCTGTAAACAATATTAAAGCAGTTTTTCCAGGGAGACCGGAGGGGAAGGGGATGTGGGGATGCCCTGAGCCTCCAGGCCCTGAACTGGCACCATGAGCACCACTAGCGGGCCAGGCTCTGGTCTCCACGCAGGGCAGGAGGGGCGCACAGCCGCGTGCAGGCCCCTGTGCTGGCTCGGCCCGCCCGAGGCCCGCGGCTCGGCGCCACACTTGTCTCTGTTGAACTCGTGGTGCCACCCGCCCTTCCGAGGAGCTCAGAGCTGAGGGGCGCGGGTGAGAAAGCCGCGACACTGATGCAGCGCCTCAGGCAGCCCTGAGGTTCCCTCTGGAACAGGCGCCAGGGCTGTTGGCCCTCATGCCCGCAGTTTAATTAACTTTTGAATTATATCCCGTCACCGGCCGCGCTCGGGGCCGCCTCTCAGCACCCGCGCAAGGTCTGGGCTCGCCCATCCGGCCCCTCGGAGTTCAGGTGCCTGGGTTCATAGTGTCGTCCCGCTTGGCCCTCCGGCCCGGGGACACGGTGACATCCACGCCCGCACCTGCACAGGAGCACAGCCAGCCGCTCGGTCCCCTGCACTCGGCTGCAGGAGATTATCCAGCAGAGGGGAACTGGGCCACTGCCGGCGCCACCCGGCCCTCACCCCCCAGCTCTGCCCGGCGCCACCCGGCCCTCACCCCCCAGCTCTGCCCGGCGCCACCCGACCCTCACCCCCCAGCTCTGCCCGGCGCCACCCGGCCCTCACCCCCCAGCTCTGCCCGGGGCCACCCGACCCTCACCCCCCAGCTCTGCCCGGCGCCACCCGGCCCTCACCCCCCAGCTCTGCCCGGCGCCACCTGGTCTGCACCCCCTCAGGTGGTCCCCACTCTGTTCCTGCGCACCCTCGTCTCCCCAGCACTGCCCCGGCCGCCCAGGGCCTCAGCTGGGCCTCGGGCCTCTCCTCCCAGGTCACCAAGGCCCATAGGCCTGCCCTCCACCCTGCCTCCACCTCCTCTCCCCGGGCCTCCCATCGCCAGCCTGCAGGGGCTGATGCTGTATGTGAACCCTGACCCCTGACCCCTGACGCTCACTTGGCCATAGCAGGCATGAGTCACGTCCACGGAGGGAGGACAGCCCCCTGCCCTGTGTCGTGTCGTGGGAAGAACACCCAGCACGTTGCTGCCTCCCCATTGGGGCCTCGGCTGGGAGCCCGCCCCACCCCACCCGCGTCTCCCTTCCCTGCTCGTAGCAGCTGCTCCCAGGGGCCCGCGGTCGATTAAACCCCCGTGTCAGGAGCCGGTGCCGACCCGCATGGTTAAGCCGGGCCGGCCAGTGCCCCTGGAACTGTCTCCCTGTGAGGCTGCCGCCTGGCTTTTAGGGAACAGACAGCCCCCGGTGGAGGGCAGCCGGAGTCGGAGACCCTGGGGGGTCCCAGTGGGGGCGGGACAGGTGCAGCGGGAGAGCGCGGGGTGGACTCGGCAGGAGGCCCTGGGGGGGGGGGCGAGCTCGCTCCGGTGGCCTCCCTCCCTGAGCCCCTCCGCCCGCTCAGGGTCCGAGGTGAGTTGTTGCTGTGTTGGCTCCCAGGACACCTGGCGAGTGGGCCGAAGGCACAGCCCCGGCGGGATCGGGCGTTTGAGCAGACGCTGGGCGGCTGGGGGTGAACATGGGCGCCCGACCCCCAAGCCCAGCACGCCGCGCCCAGGCAGGGGCTCTGTCCAGCGCGTCAGCCCCGGGCCCAGTGTGCGTGGAGGGGCCTGGCCCCGCTCCGTCGTCCAGCCTCCGGCCCTGGGGGCAGACTTCCACGTCAGCACAGCGCCGCTCCCCACCCGCATCGCGTGGTCCCGGCTCCTTCCCCCAAGGCCCCCCCACCCCCCGCCGGGCTTCTCTCCAGGGAGACCAGTCCCTGCAAACCTGCCACTCGGTGGCCGCTCCCACCCCGTCTCCGCCCTTCACATCGGAGGAGAGCCCAGCGGGAGCCTTGAGCTCCGGAGCGAGGCCTTCTAATCGCGTCTTAGGATAGAATTGCAATAACGGACTCTAACTGTGCTGACCAGTGGAGGCCGCCGGCAGCCGCAGTCCCGTCCCCCACTGGCGGGCAGCCCTCCGCGCTGGGGACCTGCCCAGGTGCCCCGCTGTGCGGCCGGCTCTGCTGGGCGCGGACCAGAGGGGAGGGCGTTTGACTGATGGACCTTCGGAGAACCTCCAGGTTCTAGAGGAAGGGCCAGGGGAGGCCACGGCCCACCCCGAGGCTCGCAGCGAGGCCAGCACACCTGCCGCCAGGGCCTTGGATTGTTACGGGGATCCTGGGGGTCCCGAGGCGGGGGGCCCGGCTGTCCACAGGTCCAGGCACTCGGGGAGCCAGGTACCGGAATCTCTGCAGACTTCCAGGAGCGTGGCTGGGCGGGCCCAGCTGACTCACTTCCCTGCGTGGCTTCCACACACACAGGCTGCCTGCCTCCACCCTGCCTCCACCTCCTCTTCCCGAGCGAGAGAGACAGCGTAGCCGCCCAGGGGCGGGGACCCCAGCAGGTGGGCAGCGCCAGGCAGCGCCCACCCTCCCAGGCAGCAGGAGGGCAGTCTCAGGATTCGTGGGTGAAGCATCTGCTTACAGCTCCCTCCCACTGCCCGGGCCCGGGGCTGAGGGCGGCCACGAGTGACCGCTTAGCTCGCTCCCGCTAAATTACCGCGCGGCAGTTGCAGAGCCGAAGCGCAGCCAGCAAAGCCTCGGTGCATAATTAGTGTCAGCACAAGATCTACAAGCCGTAAGCTCACAGCGTGGCCGTTACCAGCACTAATTAAAGGAGAAGAAAGAAGGTCCTTTCAGATCCGAGTCCAGCCCCGCCCGAGACGGAGAACAAGGCCGCTTGCAGACGGACGCCAGAGGGGAGAGCGGGTGGTGGGGCAGGGGTGCGGGGCAGGGCAGGGCCAGGCTCGGCCAGGAGCACCTGCTGTTCACGGCGGGCACCACCACGGGCCCCGACGATGGGGCCTTCCACAGCCGGGGCGGCCCTGCCCCCTGGTCCCTGGTGGTGGCAGGAAGGCTGGGCGCGGCCTCTGAGCCTTCGTGCGGCTGCGTGGGCACCGGCTTGGCGTCCCTAAGTTCCTCTGAGCCTCCCAGCACCCTCCATCCGCGCTCGGAGCCCCCGGGGGAGCGCCCTGCAGGCCCCACAGGCTGAGCCCCACATCTGCTGCTTCCCCCCCGAATGAGACGGCCCCTCACTCTCTGGCCGCCTTGGTCTCCCCACACTCGGCTCTGTCTCTCCAGCCCAGAGGGCCCACCAGCGGCCTGGCCCTGCCCCCTCTGCCTGGGCCGCTCTTCGCCCCTGAGTCCGGGACTGGCACCCACTGTCCCCGAGGCCGAGTCTGTCTGCAGCGTCGGGTGGGCAGGCGGCCTCTCCCTGTCCCTTCTCGTGGCCAGAAGACTGCCTGCCGGGCGTTTGCCGGTTGGTCGGTTGGTTTTTCCCTCATTGATTTGAGAGAGAGGGAGGCGGGGGGGGGGGGGGGCGGGGGGGCGGGGGGGAGGACAACATCGATGTGAGAGAGACACATCGATTGGTTGTCTCCCCGGCTGGGCTGGGATGGAATCTGCAACCCAGGAACGTTCCCTTGACCAGGAATTGAACCTTTGGCCCTTCAGTCTGTGGGCCAACATTCTAACCACTGAGCAACACTGCCAGGGCCTGCCAAGGGTTTGGAGGTGTGTTGTCGCCTAAGGTGGGAACGCAGACACCATGTCCCCATTACAGTCGGGGCTCTGGCTGCTGTGCAGTGAGGGGCAGGAGGCCCGGGGCTGACCGGAGTCCGAGGGGTGCGGCCGGCTGGGGGTCCGAGGGGTACGGCCGGCTGGGGGTCCAAGGGGTGCGGCCGGCTGGGGGTCTGAGGGGTGCGGCGGGCCGGGGGTCCGAGGGGTGCGGCGGGCCGGGGGTCCGAGGGGTGCGGCCGGCTGGGGGTCCAAGGGGTGCAGCGGGCCGGGGGTCCGAGGGGTGCGGCCAGTGTCTGGGCCCGCAGGCATCGCAGCATCGCTCAGAGCACGGCAGCCCGTCAGTGTTCCCCCCGCAGCCGACACCCTTCCTGGGCAATTTGCTTTTTAAAAACTTGTGCCTGGTGTTCAGGGGCAGCCCTGCTAGAGCCATGTGCCGGCACCTGGGGGCGGGCAGCGGGCAGCGGGCAGCGGGCAGCGCGGCAGCATGGGAGCGCACCAGGCAGACAAAGGCCAGTGAGGTGTTACATTGTGGGAGTTGGCGCCAGGGCCATGGCTTGTGGGGGTGCAGCCCCCAACAGGGTGGGGAGCTTGGATCATGGGTCGCCTCGATTTGGGCTGGCGGGCAGTGCAGGCCTGGGCACCTGCCACCCCACACACCTGCCCCCAGTTCCCCGGGCAGGGCTGGTGCTTCTGCCTCGTTCCCCGAGCTGCACGGGGCGGGCACAGATGGCGCCGGGGCCACCGCCATCTGGACAGTGAGGGACCGTGATGGTCACAACCAGGGCAGGCGGGGGCCCCCCAGCTCCGGGAGGGGCACCCAGGCCGCTGGGTCTCAGTCCCAGCACCTCGGGGCGGGGGCTGCAAGGGGCTCGGTGGAGCTGCCCCCCAGCCTGTGCTGTGCCCCCCGCCCCCACCCCCACCCCCGCCTCCAGCTGAGGAGAACCAGCCCCTCTGACATTTAGGGGAAATTCAGATCAAGCGCAGAAACGAAAGGATTTTCCTGGGAAAAGGTCAGTGTGGTTTCCCTGTTTTGCTTAGAAATGGTTTGTGCTGAACCGTGACAAGGCAAAATGTATGAACAGGCAGCGCACAGCCGCTCCCTGAGGGCTCACGGGGAGACCCCGTGGCCCCCTCCTGACAGGACTTCACACGGAGGGGCCCAGGGTCGGAGGTCAGTGAGAGGAGCCCCGACCGCACTGCCCGAGGGGCCTCCCGTGTTCCCGGTGTGGCTGCTCAGGGAGCTCTGCCCGCCCCCCACTCCCTGCCGGGCGAGGACTGCGGCCCTGAGCCTTGGGCCCGCCTGGCGCTCACACTTCGTGGTCGCCCTCGTCGCCTGGTTGGCGTCGGTGGCTGACACGTGGGTGGGACCCACCACTGGGACCTGCCTGTCTGTAGGGAAGGCCTCCGGGGGAGCTGAAGGCAGCCGTGGCTGCCCCCCGCCGGCCCGTGGGGGAGGAGCGGAGGCCGCCGGCCCCGAGCTAACGCCTGCCCTGTCTCCGCCGCAGGCCACGGGACCCGCAGGCGCCAGGATGCAGCTGCTGGAGACCGAGTTCTCACGGACGGTGCCCGAGCTCATCGAGCTGCACCTGCTGCGCCAGGACAGCATCCCCGCCTTCCTCAGCGCCCTCACCCTCGACCTCTTCAGCCGCCAGACCCTGGCCTAGCGGGCCCGCCCTGCCGCCGCGGCTCTGAGTTGGGAGGGGGCAGCACAGGTGCCCAAGGCTGGTGGCGCCACCCCACCCACTGCACCACCAGGGCCACCACTGCCCGGACAGGCGGACGGACATGATGGGACCGGAGCCGCCCAGAGGACAGGGCGTGGCCCCTCCCAGCAGGGAAGCTGCTCTGGGAGGCGCCTCCGGAGCCCACACCGCCCTGCAGGGCGGTCCCTCCCGTCCCCCGCGTCCCAGCACCCGCGGGGCCTGTGGCCGCCACCTGAGTCCGGGGCCTGGCTCGGCTCCAACGCGGGAGGGGGTGAAAGAGCCTTGTTGCTGCCCCATCGGCCTGTGGGCGGGACTTGCTGTGAAATAAAGTTTCCCTTGGCCACCAACCTGCTCGCTGTGTGTCGGCCCCGCGCTGACCGGCTGCCCCAGGGCAGCCCCCGCACAGGCCCAGCCAGGGGAGCAGGGGGCAGTGGGCACCTGGCCATCGGAGGACGGCGTCCCTGCACGCACGTCTGACGCCGCCTGGCCCCTGAGGTGCCCCTGCCAGGGGACCCACGACCCTCACCCCCCCTCGGGCACTGCAGCAGGGCCGGGGCGTCCCCCCAAAATCCCAGACACCGTGAAGAGGCCATTGGCCCCAGACCGGCCTTCCTCCCTCGGTGACCTTGGGCCACTTCCTCCCACCTCAAGGCCAGGGCCCTGGGTCCCAGAGCTCACACCTCCACACATCAAGGCCCCAAGGGTTGGTGTGGGGTTCAGGACACGTGTTGGGGCACCCTCTCCCCACGTTCCCTGGGCCTGCACGAGGATGGGCACCAGCAGGAGGGCCCCGCCCAGGGCCTTGGGCCTCTGCCCACAGCTCTGGCTGAGGGAGGGGCTGCCGCCAGAGAGCCTGGGAAGTGGACCACAGCCCAGTGGGGACGGGAGACACACCTGTGGCCTCACCGCCACGCAGGCACCGGGCCTGTCAGCAGTCGTGAGGGCGTCAGTCTCTGTGCCCAGTGGCTCATCGAGCACAGGGAGCCACTGCCCCAGCCCAGCAGGGGTGGCAGCAGCCACAGGGCCTCCCGCACCCGCTCTGCCACGCGTGGGCCTGAGGCTCTGCCCCGGGGCACTGCTGCTGCCTGGAGCCCAGGAACCTGGCGGAGTGTGACCCTTAGGTACGGACCTGGGGAGGCTCGGCCTGCACCCCCATCCCCCCAGCAGAGCTGACGGAGACTCACTATGCCTTTGGTCAGGCCGCTCGGCCCCAGCTCAGCCCCAGCTCAGCCCATGAACATGAGCCTCAGGCGGGCACACGGCCGGCCAGGCCGGGCCAGCAGCCCACCCCCGGGCTTCCGTCCGCAACGCGGTCCCTGCGCCGAGAGGGAGGCCTGGCGTGACTGGAACTGGGTCCCGCCCGCTCAGCCAGCACCCGGTGCCGTGGCCGAGGGGCAGCAACAAGGCTCTCTCCACCCCCTCCCGCTGGCGCGGAGCCAGGCCCCGGGGCAGGCGGAGGGGGCCCCGGGCCTGCAGTTCCCCACCCGCCTGCTCACTGCTGGGCACCGAGCTGATGGTTCTTAAGCTGCTGATGACAAGGGGGGAGGGGGGCGGATTAGTGCTGCCCTGAACTGCCCTGAACCGCCCTGAACCGTAACTGCCAGGAGGGAGGGGGCTGGCATTCGGGGTCGCCCCTCCCCTGCAGGACTTCCACCCCCCACCCCGTGGGAACCCCCCTACAGGACCTCCATCCCCCCACCCTGTGGGAACCCCCTATAGGATCGCACCCCCCCATTAGAGCCCCCCCTGCGGGACCCCTGCCCTAGCACCTGGCAGGAAGGGTGGCTTACGTCCCGTCTGCACCTCTAGCTCATGTCCTGACCACGGATGGGCCACGGCAGAGCCGGAGGAGTGTAGGTTCTGGTCCCCTTCCGGGCCCTGAGCCCGAGGCTGCCCGACGCGACCCCAGGCGCCCGTTCCCCCTGTGCCCCCAACCCCCTAATGATCCTGCGCGCAGGTCTGGTCAGCCGAGGCCGAGGCCCAGAGGGGCAGGGACCTGCCCAGGGCAGGGGTGGACCCAGCCCGCCCTCCGGACGGTGCACGGCCTCACCTCCAGCTTCGGCCCCACTTGCCCACCTCTGTCCCTGGTGGCCTTACAGGGGTCGCTCAGAGATCCAGCGGCGTGGAACCTGGGGCCGCACAGACAGGCGTGTGTGCACCCGTGTGCATGTGGGACTGCGTGAGCGTGTCTGTCATGTACATGCGGGCACAGTGAGGACAGGCTTCACCCACAGCTTAAATGCATGCATCAGGCCAGAGAGGGCAGGGCCACCGCGGGGCGGGCCCTCCTGCAGACACATGGGCCCAGCTGTTGAGGTTTCTTTTCATTCTTTTCTTTGTCTTTAATTGCACGGTTTTAATGGATTTTCTGTGTCAAAAGAAAACCATAGGAAGGTAGAGCAACCCTCCCACACCTGCCCCTCCCCCACACCCCGCGTCCGGACGCATCACGCACCTGCCGTGTCTGCGCTCCATCTCCTCGCTGGACGATCGTCCTGGAGACGCTCCATAAAAGCGTCGTTTCGGTGGGTTTGTTATTTCCAAAACACTCAAGTTTCACTGCCCCGGCCGGTGTGGCTCAGTGGATAGAACATCAGCCTGGGGACTGAAGGGTCCCGGGTTTGATTCCGGTCGGGGCACTGCCAGGGTTGTGGGCTCGATCCCGGTGGGGGGCGTGCGGGAGGCAGGCGATCCATGATTCTCTCCCGTCACTGATGTTTCCATCCCTCCCTCTCCCTTCCTCTCTGAAACCAATAAAAATACATATTTTTTAATCTTAAAAAGCGTCTTGTTTGTGAGCCTTCCCCCGTGGGCGGGTCCCCACCCCGCTCAGGGCCTTGTTTTCTGGGCCCCTTTTCCAGCGGAGCAGCAGGTTTTCTGTCTTTTTTCTAATCGGTTAATATTCCCAAGAACCGGACTCCTCGGTGCGCCTTGAACAGGCGGGGCCCAGCCCCACGCGCCGTGGCCCCCACAGCAGCGTCTCCCCGACTCTCGCCCGCCCTCCGCTCTGAGCTCAACTGTGTCCCCCAATCCGAGCTCTGACGCCCTCGCCCCCGGCACCCCGCAGGGACTGTATTTGGAGTCGGATCTTTAAAGAGCTGACTAAGCTGGGACCAGGACGGCTGTGAGGACACGGGCGGGGGGGGGGGGGGGGGGGGGGGGGTGGCGGCCATCTGCACGCCGAGGGGAGGGGCCTCGGGGAACCGGGCCTCGGGCTCCAGCCCAGGACCTGAGAGCACGCCTGTCGGTTAAGACGCCGTCCGGGACCTTCACGCTGGCGGCCGAGCGAGCGGACACCTCACATCCCTGGGTCCCGCCCTGTTCCCGGGGGCACCGACGCCCGGTTCCTTCCTGTGCATGTTAGTCACGTGCACAGCGAGCGGCACAGACGTTCCCTCTGCTCCGTGTCTTCCCGCCGGCGCCCACGGCGCATCCCGCAGATGCCACGCACAGTGTGTGTAACGTGAGTGTCGAGTGGCCACACCCACGGGCCAGGAGAGCAGGTGGAAGGAGTTAACAGGTTCATTTAGCCCAACACGTCCGAGCTCCAGTCCACACACCAACACAGGCCGCCGCCTCCCCGCTCGGCTCGGAGCCTCACATCCAGGGTCTGGTTTGGTCACCATCACGGTCACCGTGAGGCTGTCTCCCGAACCCATGGAGACGGTGGCGGAGCCAGAGGGGCCGTGAGTTCCGAGGACAGAAGCCACGAGGCGGCCGGAGGGCCCTGCCCCTCTGCTTCCTCCGGGAAGCCCCCCTCCCCCCACCGAGCTCGGCCCAGGAAGCTGCGCTGGCCCCGACGGGGAGGGGGGGGGGGGGGGCGGGGGTGGGGGCAAGGAGGGGGCTCGCTCAGTGCCGGCTCTGCCCAGCCACTGGGTGCACGCTTCCCCTCTGAGCCTCAGTGTCCGCATCTGGAAAACGGACGGACGGCGGGACCTGCCAGGAGGGGCGGGGCTGTGGGGCCTCAGTGAGCAGCCCGCGCCTCCTCCAGGGAGGCCTCCGCCCCGCCCCGTGGCTCGCTCGCCGGGCGGCCTCTTCAGTGTAACCGGGTAATTAGCTCAATTACCAACAGCCTCCCTGTGTTTCTTCTCTTTTTTTTTTTCAACTTGAAATGGAAATTGAATTTTGCGCCAGGTTTACAGGCTGTTAACGGAATTCACTAATCAAACCCCAATGCCAAGTCCTTGAAAATGAGAATTTAAAAAGGTCTGCATTTGCATATTCATGTTTTAATAGGGTTCAGAAGGTATATTTGCAGCTGATGAAAAGGATTAATTGCATCTAATTTGCATGGTGGAGCATCTTAACCCCTTCTGAGCTGGGGTGGGGGAGCCAATACCGCGAGGCGGCGGCCAGTGACACGGGCGCCTTCCCTGGGCAGCGTCCCTGAGAGCCGGGCGGCAGGGCCTGCACGTCCGCTCGGGCGCTGGACGCTGGACAGAGCGGCGCCTGCTCCTCGCCACCTGCTGTCTCCATGGCAGCATGAGGCCGGGGGTCAGGAGTCATGGCAGCATGAGGCCGGAGGTCAGGAGTTATGGCAGCATGAGGCCGGAGGTCAGGAGTTATGGCAGTATGAGGTCAGGGGTCAGGAGTTATGGCAGCATGAGGTCAGGGGTCAGGAGTTATGGCAGCATGAGGCCGGGGGTCAGGAGTCATGGCAGCATGAGGCCGGAGGTCAGGAGTCATGGCAGCATGAGGTCGGGGGTCAGGAGTCATGGCAGCATGAGGTCGGGGGTCAGGAGTCATGGCAGCATGAGGTCGGGGGTCAGGAGTTATGGCAGCATGAGGTCGGGCGTCAGGAGTCATGGCAGCATGAGGTCGGGGGTCAGGAGTCATGGCAGCATGAGGTCGGGGGTCAGGAGTCATGGCAGCATGAGGTCGGGGGTCAGGAGTCATGGCAGCATGAGGTCGGGGGTCAGGAGTCATGCAGCATGAGGTCGGGGGTCAGGAGTTATGGCAGCATGAGGTCGGGGGTCAGGAGTTATGGCAGCATGAGGTCGGGGGTCAGGAGTCATGCCAACAGCACGGAGGCGCCTAGTACCCGGCTCACCGCCCAGTGGCGCCCGAGTTAGCCCTGCGCTCAGGTGAGAGGAGCCGGAACCTGGCGGAGCCTGAGGGCACCGGCCGCGCTTACGTCGTGTCCAGACCTCATGCTGCCATAACTGGGTTAATACTTCCCAGGCAAGATCTTTTAAGGTGTCTTTTAAGGAGTCCACACCGTCGGGAGCAGCCGCGAGGAAGGAGCCGAGAGCCCGTTTGTGCCCGTGCTACCCGGCCGCACGCGTCCCACAGGCGGCGACCTGTTCTGGGCAAGTCAGGGCCGGGACCTGGGCAGGAGCCAGCGACGCAGAAAAAGGTAGGAACCGGCCCAGAACGGGAAGAAGGGCCGCCTGCCCGCAGTGACCAGGGCGCACTCGGACCCCACGTGGGCCAACGCGCAGGCCGGCCTGCAGGCCACGCGACTCCGGGGACGGACAGTGAGTGGCCTGGTCACCACGAGGCCCTGGTCAGTCCCTGGTGACCACTCCCGGGACCGTTCCCCGCAGGGCACCAGGCCACCCCTGTGATTACCAGGTGCACCGGTTAATAATTCGGATTTTGCAATCAAAGAAAACATGGTAATTTCAAGAGAAACATCAAAAGTGCTTTATTCAAAGTCATGTCCATCGCTAGCTACACATTCCCCCATCTTTCGGGTAATTTGTGGATCCGTCCCAATAGAACTTTTCTTGTTTTGAGGCAAACCGTTCAGAGACCCAGCTTTCCACTTCTTTGTATGTTTTGAAGTGCTGCTCAGAACGTGCGTGTGCCATCGATCAGAACAAGTGGTAATCTGAAGGAGCAAGGTCTGGTGAATACGGCCGGTGGGTTCATACTTCCCAGGCAGGATCTTTTAATGTGTCTTTAACTGGTTTTGAAGTGTGTGATGGTGCGTCATCAGGAAGCAAAGTTACTTTGCCGTGTCTTCTGGAACATTCTGGTCGTTTCATGATCAAAGCGTGGTTCAAATTGATTATTTGTTGTCGGTGGCGATCAGTATTAACGGTTTCACCTGGTTCTAGAAGCTCATAATACACCACACCTTCCTGATCCCACCAAACGCAGAGCATTGTCTTTTCTAAAGCGATTTGGCCTTGCAGTCGATGTTGATGGTTGACCTGGATCAACCCATGATTTTGTGCGTTTGGGATTCTCAGAATAAATCCACTTTTCATCGCCAGTCACAATTCGATGCCAAAAAGACTTTCTTTCGTGCCGTTGAAGCCACATTTTACTGATGACTTTTCAGTTTTCCGTGTCTCTTTCGTTCAGCTGATGTGGCATCCATTTTCCTTCCTTTAAAATCCTTCCCTTTGCTTGTAAACAATCGGAAATTGTTTGCTGAGCAACATTTAATATTTCTGCAGGTTGTTTCTGAGTTTGACACGCATCTTCATCCGATAATGCTTGTCATTGTTGGTCTTCAAACTTTTTCGGTTGACCTGGACGTTCTTTGTCTTTCACATCGAAATCATCACTTTTAAAGCGTTTAAACCAGTGATCACAAGCATCTTGAGATGAAGCATGTTCACCATAAGCTTCCCGAAGTATACGCTCACTTTCAGCAGCACTTTTCTTCAAAATAAAGTAAAGAATTAAAACTTCCCGCAAGTGCTCTTTTTTTGGCACGACATTAGAAATTTTTAAGCGTAAAAATATCTATGATGTTAACACCTTCAGAAAATTTGACATGTGAAGTTTTGAAGCTTGCTGTCAATACAACAAAATAGCAACACATATCACATCGCATGTATATCAACATGCGTGTAACTCCCTCTATTGGAAATAATCTGCATTATTAACCGGGACACCTGGTACAGGGTCCGGGCGTGGACGCACCAAGTCCCGGAGCTGTGGCGGTTCCTGGCCGCGGGCAGGGCTCTCGGACGGTGGCCTGTGGTGTCGCTGAGCATTAGTGGCGATTGGAGGGCGCCCCCTCTCTGCTGTCGGGGGGACTTCGGCCGCCACGGGAGGGTCTCTGAGGGTGGCAGGGGGAGGGGTCACAGGTCGCTGAGGACACGAGGGTCACGGGTCTCGGAGAAGCCGTGGGGCCCGGCGCTGACTGCCCGCTGGTCGGTGTGAGCTGGAGTCAGACCAGGTTCCTTCTCCAGGGGCGGTTCGCCCACAGGTCCCGCCGCTCGGCTGGGTCACACGTGACCAGACACACGAGTGGGTCCCACAGGCGTCTGAGTCGGGCGACCCCGAGCTGAGGGCTCAGGCTGTGCTAGCAGAACGCCCAGACGGGCTGGCACCCTCGGCTCCGGCGTGGGCCCACCTCCAAGACCCAGGAGCCTCCGGTCGGCTCTCCGAGGCTTCTGGCCACCGTGTCCCCGAGGCAGAGGGACCTGCTGTCTCTCCTCCTCTCTCGGGGCCGGGCCTCACGGCGGCTTCACTGAGCCTGGTCGCCTCCGGAAGGCGCCCCCAAAGCACAGTCACGCGGGAGGGCGGGGGCGGGTGCAGCAGGCCAGCAGGGGCGGTAAGGGAACGGGAACAGGGCTGCAGCAGGGGAGAGAGGGGGTGGGGGGACACGTGTTCAGGCCACAGCACGTGGCCCACCTGGTTGTGAAGGCGTTTGGAGCAATTTCGCCGAGCGGATGCACTCAGCTGTGGTTTTAATTAAATGGAGGAGCATCTGACTCAAGTTCATCATCGATGTCTCGGGTCTGGGACGGTTGTGGCTGATGTTCTGAGCTGGGACTCATTCGTGTGCGAGCAGTTCCCTCTGTAGGGGCACATGCCCCGTGGGTCCGGGGAGCAGAGCTGGTCGTCAGCCACCGCGGAGAACGGTGCGCTCCCTCCCCCTCAGAGCCGCGAGGAGGGGAAAGGCCCGCGGAGGACCGGCCGCCGGGACCAGGGCCGGGCCCGGAGCGTCCACGTGGACTCGGCCCCACTGTGGCTCAGACTCAGGGGACGTCGCTGCGGCCAAGGGTGAGGGGACCGGGCGTCACACACTGGTCACTCCCACCGCCCCCCACCCCCCCACCCCATGATCTGGGGAAGCGCCAGGTCACCAGGGACCCCGCTCTTTAAAGGTGACGTCTTGCCAGCGGCCTGGCTCAGGGGTGGAGCATCAGCCTGTGAACCAGGAGGTCAGGGTTCGATTCCCAGTCAGGGCACAGGCCGGAGATGCAGGCTCGATCCCCGGTGGGGGGCGGGCAGGAGGCAGCCGGTCCATGGTTCTCTCCTCATGGATGTTCCTCTCTCTCCCTTCCTCTCTGAAATCTATAAAAACATTTTTTTAAAGTTGACGTCTTTATTCAAGAAAACACGATGAGAGGAGAATGGGAGGTGAGGCCTGGGTTCTCGGAAATGAGAAGAGAGAACAGACGGAGCTGCCATTGCAGGCACAGAGCAGGAGCCGCCCGTGGAGACGCTGTCCGGACGCAGAGACGGAGCTGGCATGGGGATGGGGGGGGGCAGGGCGGGCACCCCCAGTGCTCCCCGAGGGAGGGAGTTCCAATGGCACCTGCAGGGCAGCTCCCAGCTAGAGGCGCCCGAGCGGGAGGCCATGCGTGTGGGAGGCTGTGGGGCTGGAAAGCGGACTCCCCACCTGGAACATGAACGAAGGACGGGGTGCTGGGCGGACGGGGTGCTGGGCGGACGGGGTGCTGGGCGGACGGGGTGCTGGGGGGACAGAGCAGGTTCCAGCGAGAGGAAGGGCCCCAGGCACAGGGAGTTCAGAGGGGACCCCACCTTCAGTGCCTGGGACGGGGCCGAGGGGCCCAGGGCTGGGCCTCGTGTGAAGAGCGCCCAGGCCGCGTGCATGTCGCCCGCAGGCGCCCATACTCCCCCAGCCCGGCTGCCTCGCTGTCCCTGTCGGTGGCTCCCGGCTGCCCTGCTGCTGGGCACCTACCCCACTTGAGAGAGGGCTCCCTCTGGGCACTTCCTGGGGTAAGGCTGCCCCCCACTTCTCCGCCAGGGGCCCCCGTGACCCGCGCCCTCCGCCCTCCGGTGCCTCGCCTCCCGGGTGGCGCTGCCTGCGGTGAGCCTCCCTCTGGGCCCGGGTCTGCGGGCGACTTGCTTCTGCCAAGCTCCCCGCCTCTTCCCAGCGCCTCCCGCCGCCGCTGCCGTAAACCACGGCCGGTGAGGGGGCCACGCGGGCCTCGGTTCCTCCCGTGGCTGCGCCCACCCTGCCAGGGCCACGCGTATGGACTGCCGGACCCACGGGGGCAGGGGGCGCGGGGCTGGTCCCGCCGTGATCCTCGGGCTCGGACGGCGGGTGGACAGCGAGCCTCCATGGGCGAGGAGGCGTCCAGCGCCGAGTCATGGCTGTCAGCCTTCGGGGCCGAGGGCCCGAGGGAACCGGGGGCCACCCCGGGGCAGCGCCTGAAGCCAGCCGGTCAGACGCCAGAGACCAGCGTCCACGCAGCCCGTTTGCCGGGTTGGAACGGCCGGGCCCGCGTGAGCCAGCGGCTGAGCGACCACCTGTGAACCGGGAGCTCACGGTTCGATTCCGGCGGGTTGCGGGCTCGATCCCCAGTGGGGGGCGTGCAGGAGGCAGCCGGTCTATGATTCCCTCTCGTTGATGTTTCCCTCTGTCCCTCTCCCTTCCTCTCTGAAATCAATAAAAATACATTTTAAAAAAGGAATTTGGGCGGAATCGGATGGGGCCTCTTCTCCCTCTACACGCGTGGCCGCCGTCGTCCCCTCGGCCCAACCGCCAACGTGGGTCCGGTCACCCTGGGAACGCACTGCGCCTGCAGGCAGAGCCCCTGCCCCCTGTGCCCCCCCCCCGCCACGGGTCTCCCACTGAGAAGCAACGCTGACAGGTGGGCGTCGCCAGCGATCGCGCGGCGTGGATGGAGGGACACGGACTCTGCACTGTGTCCGTTTGTGTCTTGTTCATCCTCCTGAGGAAAGTTCCCATTGATTTTAAGAGAGAGTGGGAGGGGGGTGGGGGGGACATGACGTGAGACACATTGACTGGCCGCCTCCCGCACTCCCCGACCGGGGCTGGGGAGCCATCCGGCACCAGGGACGTGCCCTCGACGGGAATGGCGCCCTCCACCTCGGCCCCGGGGCCGATGCTCAAACTGCTGAGTCGCCCGGCCAGTTTGTCCACGTTTCTCTCAAGTGAGCTTTGCGGTTTCTGTCTCAGGACACTGCTGAGCCGGGTCCATGGCTGAGCCTGGGTCCGTGCCTGAGCCAGGTCCGTGGCTGAGCCTGGGGTCCGTGGTGGAGCTGGGTCCGTGGCTGAGTCGGGGTCCGTGGTGGAGCTGGGTCCGTGGCTGAGTCGGGGTCCGTGGTGGAGCTGGGTCCGTGGCTGAGTCGGGGTCCGTGGTGGAGCTGGGTCCGTGGCTGAGTCGGGGTCCGTGGCTGAGCCTGGGTCCATGGCTGAGCCTGGGTCCGTGGCTGAGTCGGGGTCCGTGGTGGAGCTGGGTCCGTGGCTGAGTCGGGGTCCGTGGTGGAGCTGGGTCCGTGGCTGAGCCTGCGCCACGTTGGTTCCCTGCGAGGCTGGGCTCCTGCTCCTTCCCTTTCAGTCTGGCCGAGGTTTATGGACGTCGTTGACCTTTTCAAAGAACCAGTGTTGTTTTCACTGATTTTTTTCTGTTGTTCTTTCAAATTTCACTTGTTTCTGCTCTTTTTATATCTCCCTTCCCGCTGCCAGCTCTGGGGTTAATTGGCTCTTATTTTCAGGTTTTGGTTTGGATCCAAACAGAAGCCTCACAGCCGTTTAGGCAGGAGGTTTGTGTACAGAGGGCTCCGGGGGTGGGAGCGGGTCGCGGGCGGGAGAGTCTGCGGGAGGCCGAGGGGGGGGGCGGGGGCCAGGCCTCCCGGGCGGGAGCGTGTGGCTGCGGAGCAGGGCCCTGGCGCAGGTGGGGAGGCCCTGGACCGGGCATCTGACAAGGGGGAGCCCTGCCTGGAGGGGCACAAGGTCAGGTGAGTCCGCGGTGCCCCCCTCCTGGCGTCCGTGGCTCAGTCCTGCCCCCCGACCCACGTCCGGTCTGTGCCTCGGGGTCCTCGGGGTTAAGTGGGGACACGTCTGCCTGCGGAGCCACGAGCCGCGTCCACTGTGGTCTCAGCCGGCGCCTCGGGTCCCAGGTGCCCGCGTGCCCCGCGCCCGCACACGGCATCGCGAGGCTCTCGCCGCCCGTCGGTGACCGTCGCGCCGCTGCCTGCGTGGCCGTGCCCGGGCCCCTCACAGGCAGTGTCTCCCGCCAGCGCATCCGACCTCGTGGTTCCAGAGGGGGGGGCCGGTCCCAGCACCAGCTCAGACCCCCGCGGGCCAGGACGCTGTACCCACTGTGCGGGGGAGGGGCCATCTGTAGTGGGGGTGGGACGTTCACACAGACGCACTCACACACACACACACACACACTCACACACGCACTCACACACGCACGCTCACGCACAGACACGCACTCACGCACGCAATAGCTCCTGAGCTGAGTAAAGGGGGGTTAAGAGGCTGCCGCGCGGAGGACCTCATCCCGTAAAGACCTCATCGGTTCATGCTGTTCATTATCTTCCTGGGACACTTACTTCCTCCGACCGGCCTATTTCACTGGCATCGTGCTCGCCCGGCCCCTCCTTTTTCACGGCAGCGTAGGGCTCCGGGGGGCAGCTGAGCCACGGTTCTTGCTGCTGACGAAGGCCTTTATTGCTATAAACTTCCTCCCTCGATGGCGTGCCTCGGGCTTGTTTTTTTCCTTCTTTGGCCCGTTTTCGGGTTTTCCAGGCGCCTGTGGTCCAATCTCCACGGACCTGTGAGTTTTCCGGTTTCCTTCCTGCGACTCATTTCCAGCTTCAGTCCATGTGGTCGGGAAGACGCTGACACGGTTTCCGTTGTCTCAAGTCCGTCGGCTTGTTCTGTGGCCTCACCTGCGGTCTGTCCCGGAGGACGTCCCACGTGCGCGGGGGAGGGATGGCCATCCTGCTGCTTTTGGATGGAATGTTCTGGAAATGTCTGTGAGGTCTGTCTGGTAGAACGAACGCGTCAATGAAGGTCAATGTTTCTTTATTGATTTTCTGTCCGGATGATCAATCCATTGGTGAATGCGGGGCATGAACATCCCGTGTTATAGTCGTGTTGCTAGTCCTCCTGCAGGTCTGCTAATGTTTGTCTATGTATTTAGGTGCTTCTGAGCTGAATGCGTAAATATTTACAAACCGGAGGCCCAGTGTGCGAAATCGTGCACTGGGCGGGGGGCCCCTCAGCCCAGCCTGCACCCTCTCACAGTCCAGGACCCCTCGGGGGGTGTCCGCCTGCTCCCCCCGGGGATCGGGCCTAAGCCGGCAGTCAGACATCCCTCTCACAGTCCGGGACACCTCACTCCTTACCGCCCTCCTGCAGCGGAGACAGGAGAGGCTCCTGCCACCGCCGCTGCACTCGGCCAGCCGTGAGCCCGGCTTCTGGCTGAGCCGCGCTCCCCCTGTGGGAGCGCACTGACCACCAGGGGCAGCTCCTGCGTTGAGCGTCTGCCCCCTGGTGGTCAGTGCGCGTCATAGCGACCCGTGGTTCTGACGTGTGGTCGATTTGCATATTCCGGTTTTATTATATAGGATGTTGTGCCGTGTCTCGGATTGACCCCTTCACCGCATGGGATGGCGTCCTTCGCCTCTCGGTGCAGCCTTTGTCCCGGAGCTCATTCTGCTCAGCCTCGCTCTCTGCTCCACTCGGTTCCTTGGCGGGAATGTTACTGCCCTTCCTCTCGCTTTGGTCTGCGTGTCCTTCCATCTGAAGCGAGTCACGTGTCGGCAGCGTGTAGATGGTCTGTTTAAAAATCCTCTGGCCACTCAGTGACTTTTGGTTGGAGAATTTATTTCATTTACATTTAAAGAAATTATTGATAGCCCTGACCAGTTTGGCTCAGTGGATAGAGCGTCGGCCTGCGGACTGAAGGGTCCCAGGTTCGACTCCGGTCAGGGGCATGTACCTGGGTTGCAAGCACATCCCCAGTAGGGAGTGTGCAGGAGGCAGCTGGTCGTTTCTCTCTCATCGATGTTTCTAACTCTCTTTCCCCCTCCCTTCCTCTCTGTACAAAATCAATAAAATATATTTTTTTTAAAAGAAATTGTTGGTAGATAGGCACTCTGCTGCTTTGTTCACTGTTTTCTGGCTGTTTTGTCGTTTCTTCGTTCCTTGCTCCGTCTCTTCCTACGTTACGATTTGATGGTATCGCAGTGGTTGGATTTTTCCTCTTTGCCTGTCGTGTGTTACTCTAGGATGTTTTCTGGTGATCGGAGGCCAACATAAAGCAACGACGTCCGTCACAGCCTGTTTTAGGTTGATCACAGCTGGAGTCTGAGCGCACCCGGACGCTCCACGGTTTTGCTCCCCCACACCCCACGTCTGCGTCTTTGGTGTCACAATTTGCATCTTTTATCTTGTGGGTCCCTCAGCAAAGACTGCAGTTACAGTGGTTTTTTACCACTTTTATCTTTTAACCTTCATACTAGCTTCCGACGAGGTGAACCCCCACCTTCACAACATTAGATCAAGCTGAGTTTCACTGTAGATTTCTCTCTACCGGCAACATTTATCCTTTTATGTGTTTGCTCCCCAATCGCCCCCTTTCTCTCAGGTTAACGAAGCCCCTTGAAGACGTCCTGCCAGGCGGGCCCCGGGCAGTGGGCTCGGCCGGTTTGCGTGTGGGAACCGCTCTCCTCCGGCCCTGACGGCGGTGCCACAGGGAGCGCGCTCTTGATGGGGGCTTTCCTTCCCCCCGGGACTTGGCCGGTATCTGGCCTCGCCCGTCTGCCCTGCCACGTTTCTGCCAAAAGATCCCCTTCGTCTTGGGGAGGCCCCAGGGATGTGACAGGCTCCGCGCACGTGCTCACCTGTCTTGAACGGCCGGCGTTTTGATTCTCATGTCTGGGCGGGGGCTCCCTGGGCTCCTCGTATCGGAGCTGCCTGGGCTCCCGGGGCCTGGATGTCTGTCTCCGTCCCGGTTGGGCGTGTCGGCCGTTAATTCTTTAGACCGTGTCTGCCCCTTTCTCCAGCTCTTCTCCTGGGACCCCTGCGTGCAATGGTGGTCGGCTGGCGCGTCTCATGAAGCCCCTAGACCATCTCGCTCTCCCTCCCTCGTTCCCTTTCTGCTGCTCCGCGTGGTGGCCCGCGGGCCGGTCTTCGGTTCCTGGTCCCCCCTCTGCTCCGTCTGCTGCGCGGTCGGACTCCCCGGTATTTCCCGTCGATTATTCCATTCATCAGCTCGTGGCTTCGGTGTGGCGCCTGCTTGTAGTTAGTTCTGCGTCTTTGCGAAGCCCTCAGGCTGCTCGTCGCTCTCGTCCTGCACGCGGTGAACGGCTTCTCGCCGTCGCCCTGAGCCCGCGTAGGTGGAAGCACTGACCTCTGCTTCGTCGGGTCTTTTGCGGAGGTTCCACCTTGTTCTTCGTTTGGAACCTGTTCCCCTGCTTCTCCGTTTTCCTTGCCTCTCTGTGCTGGTTTCGTTCGTTAGATGAGACAGCCCCGCCCCCGCCCCCCCCCCCAGCCGAGAAGGAGTGGCCTCGTGCAGACTAACCCTGTCGGGCCCTTCGAAGTGGTCGATGCTGACACGTTCCGAACGTGTCTTGTAATATCTGGGACTAAAAGTCTCCAGTGAGATACACTCCAAAACACTACAAATCGACCAAAACGGAATCACAAAGACGTTCCAGCCGCACATCGTGAGGCAGGACAGAGGACGCAGAAGAATAAGAAACAGGGAACAGAAGACAAACAGCACAGTGTCAGCCTGAGTCCTAACACATCAGCAATCGCTCTAAACGTAAACGGCCTAAATTTATCAATAAAAGGACATCGCACCCGGCCAGCAGGCTCCGTGCTTGAGCGTCGACCCACGAACCAGGAGGTCAGGGTTCGATTCCCGCTCAGGGCACAGGCCCGGGTTGTGGGCTCCATCCCCAGTAGGGGGCGTGCAGGAGGCAGCCGACCCGTGGTCCTCTCATTGGTGTTTCTCTCTCTCCCTCTCCCTTCCTGTCTCTGAAGTGAATTTAAAACAACAGGGATGACGCGGGGTGTTGGTGAGGGTGGGGGGACGGTCCCGCGTCCGTCACTGGTGGGCCTGGGAGCCCCTCGGGAAACCGTTGCATCGTTCCTTCCCGTGCTCCCCGCACGCACCAACGCCCAGCAACCATGCTCCCACCATGGGTCCCAGAGGAAGGAACACGGAAGTGAACACGGAAACCCTTGCGTGGGTTTCACGGCAGCTGTGTTTGTAGTGGCTCCAAACCGGAAGCAGCCCAGATGTCCCTCAACGGGCCAATCACAGCACAGGCCACCATCTGTGCGGCGGCCCGCTGCTCCGCCCGAGGGGAGAGGCTGTTGACGGGCAGCAGCTGGGCGCCCGCGAGGCCTTCACGGAGGCTGTACAGCGATGACCACTGAGGGCACATTCTCTCGGCGACAGTGAGGATGGACTGTGGTGCTGGGGGCAGGGAGGGGGGCAGGTGCCCACAGGGAGGCCTGGGGAGAGCTCTGTGGGGGCGGAGCAGGTCTGTGGCTTTTTTAAAAATATGTTTTTATTGATTTCAGAGCAGAAGGGAGAGGGAGAGGGAGAGAAACATCAATGATGAGAATCACTGATCGGCTGCCTCCTGCACGCCCCACACTGGGGATCGAGCCCACAACCCGGGCCTGTGCCCTGACCGGGAATCGAACCCAAGACCCTTCAGTCCCCAGGCTGACGCTCTATCCACCGAGCCACACCCTCGAGGGCTCATTGTTTTCAATTTTTTAGAAAATGTAAAGACCTCCCAGGTGGTAGAGCAGAGAGACCGTGTGATAACGGTGCGGAGAGGACTGCGGCCCCCCCACCTCCATCACCCCCCACCCCCACCCCCACAGGTCCCGGGAGAGCCCCCCACCTCCATCACCCCCCACCCCCACACCCCCACAGGTCCCAGGAGAGCCCCCCACCTCCATCACCCCCCCACCCCCACACCCCCACAGGTCCCGGGAGAGCCCCCCACCTCCATCACCCCCCCACCCCCACACCCCCACAGGTCCCAGGAGAGCCCCCCCACCTCCATCACCCCCCCCACCCCCACACCCCCACAGGTCCCGGGAGAGCTGTCCACGGTGCTGGCCACGCCCACGGGTCCGTTGGGATCGAGCCTCCCTCTCACTCAAACACGCATCTCGTCCCCTTCCCCCTCGGCCCCGCACACCAGGCGGGTCCCCTGCTCTGGCACCACCCGGCACCCGCCAGGGGGCAGGGGTTCCTTCAGGTCGGGCTGAGGCCGTGTTTTGGATAAAGGCCTGGGAGGCAGAGAGCAGACGGCTGGCCACTGTTGCTTCGAGAGATTTCTATTTTCTTTTCCACGTTGAGCTGTTTTTAAAGGTTGTCTAATAAAAGAATTACTTATGAGATAGGAAAAATCAATACACATTATTATTTTGTAAAATACCATCGGCGCCTTAACACTGCCCACAGCCCACAGCCCACCGCCCACAGCCCACAGCCCACCGCCCACAGCCCACAGCCCACAGCCCAGAGCCCACAGCCCACCGCCCACAGCCCACAGCCCACCGCCCACCGCCCACAGCCCACCGCCCACAGCCCACAGCCCACCGCCCACCGCCCACCGCCCACAGCCCCCTGCCCACAGCCCACCGCCCACCGCCCACCGCCCACTGCCCCCTGCCCACCGCCCACCGCCCACCGCCCACAGCCCACCGCCCACCGCCCACCGCCCCCTGCCCACCGCCCACCGCCCACAGCCCACCGCCCACAGCCCACCGCCCACCGCCCACCGCCCACCGCCCACCGCCCACCGCCCACCGCCCACCGCCCACAGCCCACCGCCCACCGCCCACCGCCCACAGCCCACCGCCCACAGCCCCCTGCCCACCGCCCACCGCCCACAGCCCACCGCCCACCGCCCACCGCCCCCTGCCCACCGCCCACCGCCCACCGCCCACCGCCCACAGCCCACCGCCCACCGCCCACCGCCCACAGCCCACCGCCCACAGCCCCCTGCCCACCGCCCACCGCCCACCGCCCACCGCCCACCGCCCCCTGCCCACCGCCCACCGCCCACAGCCCACCGCCCACAGCCCCCTGCCCACCGCCCACCGCCCACAGCCCACCGCCCACAGCCCCCTGCCCACCGCCCACCGCCCACAGCCCACCGCCCACAGCCCCCTGCCCACCGCCCACCGCCCACAGCCCACCGCCCACAGCCCCCTGCCCACCGCCCACCGCCCACAGCCCACCGCCCACAGCCCCCTGCCCACCGCCCACCGCCCACAGCCCACCGCCCACAGCCCCCTGCCCACCGCCCACCGCCCACAGCCCACCGCCCACAGCCCCCTGCCCACCGCCCACCGCCCACAGCCCACCGCCCACAGCCCCCTGCCCACCGCCCACCGCCCACAGCCCACCGCCCACAGCCCCCTGCCCACCGCCCACCGCCCACCGCCCACCGCCCCCTGCCCACCGCCCACCGCCCACAGCCCACCGCCCACCGCCCCCTGCCCACCGCCCACCGCCCCCTGCCCACCGCCCACCGCCCACCGCCCACAGCCCACCGCCCACCGCCCCCTGCCCACCGCCCACAGCCCACCGCCCACCGCCCACAGCCCACCGCCCACCGCCCACCGCCCCCTGCCCACCGCCCACCGCCCACCGCCCACCGCCCACAGCCCACCGCCCACCGCCCACCGCTCACCGCCCACCGCCCACAGCCCACCGCCCACCGCCCACAGCCCACCGCCCACCGCCCACCGCCCACAGCCCCCTGCCCACCGCCCACCGCCCACCGCCCACCGCCCACAGCCCCCTGCCCACCGCCCACCGCCCACAGCCCACCGCCCACCGCCCACAGCCCCCTGCACACTGCCCACGGCCCACAGCTCACCGCCCACCGCCCACAGCCCACCGCCCACAGCCCACCGCCGACCGCCCACAGCCCCCTGCCCACAGCTCACCGCCCACCGCCCACCGCCCACAGCCCCCTGCCCACCGCCCACCGCCCACAGCCCACCGCCCACCGCCCACAGCCCCCTGCACACTGCCCACGGCCCACAGCCCACCGCCCACCGCCCACAGCCCACCGCCCACAGCCCACCGCCCACAGCCCCCTGCCCACCGCCCACAGCCCACCGCCGACCGCCCACAGCCCCCTGCCCACAGCTCACCGCCCACCGCCCACAGCCCCCTGCCCACCGCCCACCGCCCACAGCCCCCTGCCCATTGCCCAACGCTGACTCCAAGGCGGGTCCAGCCGACCTCCTGGTCCCGGGCTGTGGCGGCGTCCAGTCCTGTGTCCCACCGGGTGGGAGCCCCTCGCCTGGCTCCTACCGTCCACGGGTGCCACCTCTTGTTCGTCCTTCGGGGCTCGGTGCTGACCTCCCCGAGGTCCCCGACTCCACAGGAGCTGACAGCCCCTCTGTGTCCCGGGCCTCGCCCTGCGCGTAGGATGTCAGGTCATTGGCGCCTCTCCCGCCACCTTCCTCCTCTCTCCATGGTCCACCAAGAACGGACACCTGCCTCTTGGGCTTTGGGCCATTCAGCCAAGGGGGCGCCCCAGGCAAAGTGAGGGAGGGGGAGGGGGAGGGAGGGGGTGCTGCCCCTGGCGGGCTGTCCGCCACTGCAGGCCCTGCCCAGTGGGCCATGCTGTGCTGCCAGCCATCCCTGCGGGTCCCCCACACCCTGTCGCTGGAAATGGTTTCTTAGTCGACAACCCCCCTCGAATGATTCTGTTTGGGTTGTCACTTCTTTCCTGTTGGACTGTGACTGGCACACTCTTAAGGGAGGGGACAGGTTTCCTTGATGTCTCTAGCCTGTCTGTGCTCAGTAGGGGCTCTCAATTGTGCGTTGGATGGATGGATGGGTGGATGGATGGGTGGATGGGTGGATGGATGGATGGATGGGTGGATGGATGGTGGATGGGTGGATGGATGGATGGATGGGTGGATGGGTGGATGGATGGGTGGGTGGGTGGATGGATGGGTGGATGGATGGATGGATGGGTGGATGGATGGGTGGTGGATGGGTGGATAGGTGGATGGATGGGTGGATGGATGGTAGATGGGTGGATGGATGGGTGTGTGGGTGGATGGATGGTGGATGGGTGGATGGGTGGATGGGTGGATGGGTGGATGGGTGGATGGATGGATGGGTGGTGGATGGTTGGGTGGATGGGTGGGTGGATGGATGGATGGATGGTGGATGGGTGGATGGATGGGTGGTGGATGGGTGGATGGATGGTGGATGGGTGGATGGATGGGTGGTGGATGGGTGGATAGGTGGATGGATGGGTGGATGGATGGTGGATGGGTGGATGGATGGGTGTGTGGATGGATGGGTGGGTGGGTGGATGGGTGGATGGATGGTGGACGGGTGGATGGGTGGATGGATGGGTGGATGGATGGATGGTTGGGTGGGTGGGTGGATGGGTGGATGGATGGGTGGGTGGGTGGATGGGTGGATGGATGGATGGTTGGGTGGATGGATGGGTGTGTGGGTGGATGGGTGGATGGATGGATGGGTGGATGGGTGGATGGATGGGTGGATGGGTGGATGGATGGATGGTTGGGTGGATGGATGGGTGTGTGGATGGATGGATGGGTGGATGGATGGGTGGATGGATGGGTGTGTGGATGGATGGGTGTGTGGGTGGATGGGTGGATGGATGGGTGTGTGGGTGGATGGGTGGATGGATGGATGGATGGATGGTTGGGTGGGGGGGGTGGATGGGTGGATGGGTGGATGGATGGATGGATGGATGTGGATGGGTGGGGTGGATGGGTGGGTGGTTGGGTGGATGGGTGGATGGGTAATGGGTGGGTGGGTGGGTGGGTGGATGGGTGAGTGGATGGGTGGATGGATGGTTGGATAGGTGGGTGGGTGAATGGGTGGATGGATGGATGAATGGATGGCTGGATGGGTGAGTAGATGGGCGGGTGGGTGGGTGGATGGATGGGTGGGTGGGTGAGTAGATGGGTGGATGGGTGGGTGGATGGTGGATGGGTGGATGGATGGTTGGTGGATGGGTGGGGTGGATGGGTGGGTGGTTGGGTGGATGGGTGGATGGGTGATGGGTGGGTGGGTGGATGGGTGGATGGATGGATGACTGGATGGCTGGATGGGTGAGTAGATGGGCGGGTGGGTGGGTGGATGGATGGGTGGGTGGGTGAGTAGATGGGTGGATGGGTGGGTGGATGGTGGATGGGTGGATGGATGGTTGGTGGATGGGTGGGGTGGATGGGTGGGTGGTTGGGTGGATGGGTGGATGGGTAATGGGTGGGTGGGTGGGTGGGTGGATGGGTGAGTGGATGGGTGGATGGATGGTTGGATAGGTGGGTGGGTGAATGGGTGGATGGATGGATGAATGGATGGCTGGATGGGTGAGTAGATGGGCGGGTGGGTGGGTGGATGGATGGGTGGGTGGGTGAGTAGATGGGTGGATGGGTGGATGGATGGTGGATGGGTGGATGGATGGGTGGTGGATGGGTGGGGTGGATGGGTGGGTGGTTGGGTGGATGGGTGGTTGGGTGGATGGGTGGATGGCTGGATGGGTGAGTAGATGGGCTGGTGGGTGGGTGGATGGATGGGTGGGTGGGTGAGTAGATGGGCGGGTGGGTGGGTGAGTAGATGGGCGGGTGGGTGGGTGGATGGATGGGTGGGTGGGTGAGTAGATGGGTGGATGGGTGGATGGATGGTGGATGGGTGGATGGATGGGTGGTGGATGGGTGGGGTGGATGGGTGGGTGGTTGGGTGGATGGGTGGTTGGGTGGATGGGTGGATGGCTGGATGGGTGAGTAGATGGGCTGGTGGGTGGGTGGATGGATGGGTGGGTGGGTGAGTAGATGGGCGGGTGGGTGGGTGAGTAGATGGGCGGGTGGGTGGGTGGATGGATGGGTGGGTGGGTGAGTAGATGGGCGTGTGGGTGGGTGGATGGATGGGTGGGTGGGTGGGTGGATGGGCGGGTGGGTGGGTGGATGGATGGGTGGGTGGGTGAGTAGATGGGTGGATGGGTGGGTGGATGGTGGATGGGTGGATGGATGGTTGGTGGATGGGTGGGGTGGATGGGTGGGTGGTTGGGTGGATGGGTGGATGGGTGATGGGTGGGTGGGTGGATGGGTGGATGGATGGATGACTGGATGGCTGGATGGGTGAGTAGATGGGCGGGTGGGTGGGTGGATGGATGGGTGGGTGGGTGAGTAGATGGGTGGATGGGTGGATGGATGGTGGATGGGTGGATGGATGGGTGGTGGATGGGTGGGGTGGATGGGTGGGTGGTTGGGTGGATGGGTGGTTGGGTGGATGGGTGGATGGCTGGATGGGTGAGTAGATGGGCTGGTGGGTGGGTGGATGGATGGGTGGGTGGGTGAGTAGATGGGCGGGTGGGTGGGTGAGTAGATGGGCGGGTGGGTGGGTGGATGGATGGGTGGGTGGGTGAGTAGATGGGCGTGTGGGTGGGTGGATGGATGGGTGGGTGGGTGAGTAGATGGGCGGGTGGGTGGGTGGATGGATGGGTGGGTGGGTGAGTAGATGGGCGGGTGGGTGGATGGATGGATGGATGGATGGATGATGGATGGGTAGATGGGTGGGTGAAACCTCAGGAACACCCACCAGGTTCTGCTGCCTGTGCTCTGTTGCTGGAGGAGAGAACGTGGGGCTCTCCCTCATGCCCATGGCCTCTGATATCGGGCGGTGCTGACTTGTCACCCCTCCCGGTTCCATGCCCTTTGCCACTGTGGACGGGGTGACTGTCCCCCCCTTGACTGAGCTCAGCCACCTGAGCTGCTCTGGGAATGGAGCGTCAGCAGGTGCGACCACGGGGTACTCCTGGCCACAGGCTGGCTTGCTGCCCTCTCCCCCCAGCACCCAGGCTGGCATGTGAGCCACAACGTGTGGGTGGGTTGTTATGTGGCATGACTGGGCCAACAGGTCACTGACACACGACCCCCGTGGCACATGCAGCCTCGGCCCCACGGGCCTTGGGACCCTCAGTGGTCAGTGCATGGGGCGGACGGAGGGCAGCGACGGATGGTGGTCAGGGGGTCTTTGGTGGCAGAGCTGGTGTGGGCGTGCCTCTGGCCTGGCCCCTCCTTCCTCGTTGTAGTTCCCCTTTTCAGACCAAACACGGCCTCTCCCAGGAAGCCCTCCAGGCTCTCCCAGGCACAGTTCCCACCCTTCCCCGGCCGCCTGTGACTGCCTCCCTGAACCGGGGCACCTGCCGTGGCCCCCCTGCCTGTGGCCGGGAGCTCTGAGGGCGGGCAGGGCAGGTCCCTCCTCGGCCCCACAGGAAGGTTGGCGTGGAGCTTCACCCGTCTGTCCACTAGGTGACCTGTCTGTCCACGCCTCCCGTCTGTCCACGCTCCAACGCCACCAGGAGGTCCTGCAGGCAAGGACAAGCGCCGTCGCCTCGCGCCCCGGGACTGGCCTGGCGTCGGGCAGTGAGTGCCACCCTGACCAGCCCTGGTGTCCGGGGAGGGCTGCCAGGACTGTGGCCGCGTCGCTGTGACCCTGGGTGAGGGGCCCCCTGAGCCTCCGCCCACAGGCCCCTGTGTCCTGGGTGCAGCCCCCCGGGCGTGTCACGCCGGCTGCCCGGTGCCGTCCTCTGGGCCCCGGTGCGGGGGAGGGGCTGCCCGGTGCTGTCCTCTGGGCCCCGGTGCGGGGGAGGGGCTGCCCGGTGCTGTCCTCTGGGCCCCAGTGCGGGGGAGGGGCTGCCCGGAGCTGGGGGAGCCGGGGCTGTCGGTCAGGCAGGGACAGGCAGGGCGTGTGGCGTCCATGGAAATGACCTGCTTGGAGGGGCTCCGTCCGGGGCCCAGTGCTGTGCACCCCGCACGGGGGGCTCACACACCGACCTCAGTGGGGCGACCAGGCAGGCCAGCCTGGGGCAGGTCGACTGGCCCCATCCACAGGGTGGCGTCGCCCCAGAAACGTGCCTGAGGCTGCAGACAGCCAGAGGGACGGACAGGGAGGGACAGAGGGGCAGGTGGACCCTCAGGAAGGACAGGGAGGGGCACCGGCAGGTGGGACGGGCGGGAGGTTTGGCACCTCAGGGGACAGCCCCAGGCTCCCACCCCCCCCCGAGAAGGCCCTGCAGGCCCAGGCGGGGAAGAGGGGGTGCAGGGGGGGGTGCAGGGCTCGGGTGCCGTGTCCTCCAAACCTCGCTCCGGCTCCTGGCGGGACACGGGACCCTGCGGCTGTGGCGGCTGAACGACGGGAGCCACGGTGGTCTGGGCGCTCAGTCCTGTTCGCTGCGGCCTCGAACCACCCGCTCCCTGAGCTCAGGCCACACCCCGCGGGGCAGGGATGGGGCCTGGGGGCCGGACCTTCCCAGGTGGCAGGGCTCCAGCCTGTGAATCACAGGGCCACCGCACCCCACTGCCCCCACCAGCCTCTTAGCTCACCCACTCACCCCCCCACTGCACCCCTCCCCTCTGCTGCCCACAGGCCACCCACCCTCAGCTCCAGCTGCACAAGGCTGGTCACAGGCAGACGCACGCGGCCACAGGGACCACCCCAGGCCCCTCACAGCCCCCTGCACCCCCTCCCGCCCCCCAGCCCCCCCCCCCGGCCCTGGCCCGTCCACACCGCCTCTCACTCTCAAAGCTGCTGGGCAGTCTCCAGCCCAGGTTGCCTGCCCACCTGTCCCCCCGCCCACCTCTCCCATGGGTTCCTGTGCACCCCGGGGTCACACCAGACACAAGAAACCCCGAAGCGTCCCCTAAACCCACAGTAAAACCCGTACACACAGCGTGGTCTTTCCTTTGCAGTTTAGTAGACATCGCCTTTTTCTTTCTCGTTTTACAGCAAACATTGCAAATATAGAAATATTTCTCCTGTACATTAGGACGAAGCGACAGTGGGCTGCGGGGCACCCCGCCCGCCCCCTCCCCAGTCCCGGCTCCAGCTCGCCAGGCGCTCGGCCGGCAGTCACTTCCCTCTGCCGTGGCGTCCACGGGTGGCAACGCAGACAGCAGACAGAGCCACAGGCCACGGACAGAGCGTGCGAGGGGCGGGGCCATGCTCCCCACGTCTGCTTTGTCTTTTTTAAGAGAACTTTACTTTTATTATTTAAAAAGGAAAAAGGGAAGAAGAGAGAGAGAGAGAGAGAGAGAAGTCAGGAAAGAATCAAGAGAAAAGATACTGAAAAAAAGTTCCCACCCCCACCCCCCATCCCTAAGACACAGTTTTCCGAAGTCCCTTGTGTGTGTGTGTAGTGTGTGTGCATGTGCACGTACACACGCGCGTGCATGTGTGCACACGCGTGCAGTGTGTGTGTGCCGTGTGTAATGTGTATGGAGTGTGTGCCCGTGTGTGTGATGTGTGTGAACTGCAGTGAGTGCATGTGTGAAGTGTGTGCACACATGTGTATATGTGTGCACATGTGTGCAGTGTGTACGTGCTGTGTGTAATGTATATGGAGTGTTGCACTGCTATGTGTGCACGTGTGTGGCGTGTACGAAGTGTGTGAACTGCAGTGAGTGCGTATGTGTATGAAGTGTGTGCACGCATGTGGAATGTGTGTGAACATACAGTGTGTGTGCACACATGTGCGTGTGTGGACAGGCCCTCCCCCCGTGAGTGTCCGGGGCAGGTCCATGTGCTGTTGTCACTGTCCACGCCCCTCCCCGCTTTCTCTGTAGAGCCCCAGCTTCGCCTGCTGTCCTATGCGAGTGTGCATGTGTGAGTGTGTGTGTGTGTGAGGGTGTGTGCGTGTGTGTGTGTGTTTGTGTGAGTGTGCACGTGTGAGTGTGCACGTGTGAGTGTGTGTGTGAGTGTGTGTGCGTGTGAGTGTGTGTGTGAGGGTGTGTGCATGTGTGTGTGTGAGTGTGTGTGTGTGTGTGTGGCACGCGAGAGTCTCTGGGTCAGAGCTGCAGGCCGGAGCCCCTGGGTCCGGCGGCGTCACGTGTGGGGCTCAGGACTTGTGCTGGGCCGACACGCCCTTCCAGTAGTCGAGGATGTCGTGCAGGTCCTCGTCCTTGGCGAACTGGACCTTCTTGCGCAGCGCGTGGCCGGCCGCCACGCACTCCTCGCCGTCCTTGCGCCGCCGGCGGCTCAGACGGAGGCGCCCCCAGATGCTGTGGGCGGCCCGGCAGGTGGCCGCGGCCTCGGGGCCGGAGGCGTAGCGCAGGTGGTGGTACTGGGGCGACAGCGGCGAGTAGGCGGGGTCGCGGGGCCGCGCCCGGGTCAGCGGCTCCAGGATGGATGCCTTGCGGCCGCTCAGGCCCTCGGGGGGCAGGGTCCCCGGTGGCGAGGGCGACTCCCCGCGGTGGGAGCCGGGGTAGGAGTGCCGGTGCTCCCCGTACGGGCGGCCCTTCTCGGCCTCGGCCCGCAGCACGGCCTCGGGCGTCACCGTGAGGATGGCCTCGGCCGCGGGCGAGCTCTTCTCGATGTACTTGGCCTCGGAGGCGGCGGCCTTGTGCGCACCGGCCGCCTCCGCGCCGAAGGCCCTGGGGCTCCGCGAGGAGGCGCTGGAGGAGGTGCTGGTGCGGGGGGGCCCCGGGGCGCCCTCCACGCTGTGGTGGCGCTGCGGGCCGTGGCCGAAGGGGTCCTGGTACGCGGGCGACAGGAAGCCGTGCTTGCCGGCCAGCGGCTCGGCCAGCAGCACCAGCTGGGGCTCGGCCGCGGCCTCGGACTTGAGGGCGTCGATGCAGTTGTTGATGATCTGGTTGACCTTGTCCACCTCCTTGGTGATGGTGGAGATCTCGGCCACCGAGCCCGGGCCCCCGGCGCCCTGCCGGGCCGGCTCCCCCGTGCGCACCTCCATGTAGGTGCCCTTGCTGGCCTTGGGCGTCTCGCTCTCCACCGGCTTGTACGGCTCCGCCTCGCCGGCGGCCGCGGGCATGAAGGGGAGGCGGGTCGCGGGCTCGGGGCCCAGCAGCGGGCCCTGGGACAGCGGGGCCAGGCCGGGCACCTCCATCTCCGGCCCGTACTTGAGCTCCAGGATGGTCTTCTTCAGGCCGCCGGCCGCAGCCACCGTCTGGTGCTTCTCCCCGCGGCGCCGCCGGCGCAGGCAGTAGTAGACGGCGCCCAGCACGAGCACCATCCCGAACAGGCAGCCCAGCACCGTCATGATGTAGTGAGTGGCCGTGGCGGGGCCGGGCCCGGGGCTGGGCGGGGGTGGGCGGCGGGGGCAGGCGGAGCGTGAGGCAGGTGTGGTTGTGCAGCAGCCCCGAGCTGGCGGACACCACGCAGTAGGTGTAGTTGGTGAGCGCGGCCAGGTTGGGCAGGCGCACCTCCTGCAGCGGCCGGGTCAGCCGGTGCACGGTGGACGGCCGGCTGTTGTTGAAGTGCTCCAGCGTGTACACGCGGGTGAAGGGGCTGGGCAGCTGCACCGTGAGCGTGGCCGAGTTCTGGGTCAGCTGCTTGACCTTGATGAGCGGCCGCGCCCCGGCCTGGGGGACCAGCGTGGGCAGGGCCACCAGCGGGGTGGTGCCGTCGCCCGAGAAGCAGTCCTCGGCGGCGCAGGGGGCCTCGCTGGGCTCGGGCGGCGGCGGCGGCGGCGGCGGCGGGGGCGGCGCGCGGCCGGGCGCCGGGCGGGACTCGGGCTCCGGCGGGGACTCGGCCGCGTAGGCGCCGTCGGTGCACACGGCCTGCAGGGTGCCCAGGATGCTGCGCTGGCCGTGGCCCCGGCCCAGGAGGAAGTAGCCGGCGTAGGGGGGCGGGGCCTCGCACTGCACGCGGTCGTGGGTCTGCGTGGCGTTGGTGAAGGCGGCCAGCCAGCGCAGGAAGCCCAGCAGCTCGCAGGAGCAGTAGAAGGGGTTGCTGTAGAGCTCGCAGGCCGAGAGCCGGGCCAGGCCGGCGAAGGTGGCGCCGTGCAGCCTCTGAATGCGGTTCATGGACAGGTCGATGTTGAGGACGTTGGGGCAGCCCCCGAAGGCGCCGGGCGTGACCACCTCGATGCGGTTGGCCTGCAGGTACAGGTACTCCAGCCGGCCCAGCCCGCGCAGCGCCCCCTCCGTCAGGTTGCGCAGCCGGTTGTAGCCCAGCTGCAGCACCTGCAGGTTGAACTGGCCGGCGAAGGCGCCGTCCTCGATGTAGGCGATCTCGTTCTTGGTGAGGTTGAGGTACGTGAGGTTGCCGAAGCGGCTGAGCGCGGCCTGCTGCACGCCGTGGATGCGGTTCTCGTTGAGCCGCAGGTCCACCACGGTGCTGTTGATGTGCTGAGGGATGGCCTCGTAGGGCGGCTGGTTCTGGCTGCAGATGGCCAGCCACACGAAGCCCTTGTCGCCCTCGATCAGCCAGCAGTCGCCGCGCGCCAGGCCGCCCGCGTGCAGCAGGGTGGCGGCCGCCACGCACGCCCACGCCCACAGTGCGCCCCACCGGCGCCGGGCCATGGGGTCGGCTCGCGGGAGGCCCCGCTGCGCCTGCCCAGGGGGACCGGGTGGGGCCGGGCAGCAGCCCAGGAGGAGGGAGGGCAGGGGAGGGGCCCCCACTCAGGCGCGTCCTGTCCCGGGCCGCATGGTCGCACGCGGAGGGCGGGGAGGGGCGCCCCCGTCACGGCCGGCCGCCTCGCGTCGTCCACCGGCCGCGTCCTGTCGCCACCATGGCCTCCTTCCCCATCAGCCTGGGCGTCCGTCCGCAGCGGGTCCTGCAGCAAGAACGGGACGAGGAGAGAGCGGTCAGGAGCAGCCGGCACCCCACACGCCCAGGGTCCAGCTCCTCCCCCCCCCCCCCCCCTGCAGGCCTGGCCAGGGCACCCGCGGCCCCACCTGACAGCCACCTGCAGGGGGTGCTCCGAGCTGGCCAGGCGGCACTGGGACAGCCAGGCTCTGGTCCCAGGCCCCCCACCCCACCTCTGAGCACGGGCCTCCATGCCATCTCTGCCCCCCACCCCCACCCCACCCCTGTGCTGCGTGTCAGCAGGAACGGACTGTGGACAGGGCGGCGGGGGCTGCAGTGGGGGGAGGGCCCGGGGACCCACTGCGCACCGCCCGCCCGCGCTGCCTCCAGGACAGAGGAGTCAGGTGCGTGTCTTGTTAATATTGGCGTTTGCCGCGGCCTCGGGCCTGGGGGCTGGCGGGCGGCCAGCTGAGTGCGTTTCCCGATAGCGGCGTCTGCAAGCAGCCTGCTCAGTGGCTTAGATCAGGAGGAAAAGTGGGAGGTGGGATGGATTTTCCCCGACAACCTGAGGAAGGACAGTTCGATCGGCTCCTGGGGAGCCTGTTTCCGACTTAAAGAGAAGGGAGGTGGGGGCTGTGGGGAGCCCCCGGGCCAGCCCATGTTGCTGTGTGATCCTCAGCCAGGATGGCCTCTCGGGCCCATGGGAAATGGCTCCGGCAGCCGGGGTCCCCGTGGCCTGGCTACGTCCTGTGGGGGGGCTCGGACCTCACCCCACAGGGCCCGTCACCCCCAGCACGTGCCACCCGGAGCCGACAGCCTGGCGATGCTGGGGTGTATGCCCCCCGGGGCTCCTGAGGCCACAGCTAGGGGGCTGGTTTCTGGGGGGGGGGGTCGGCCGGGGCTGATGAGAGGCCCAGGGAGTGTGGGCCTCAGCATGGCTGATCCTAATCACCTTTAATCTCTTGCTCAAAATAACCCAAAGTCAACCTAAGGAGGATTACAGGCCCGAAGAACCCTTATCAGGAGGCGCGGGGCGGAGGGGGGAGGGGGGGCTCCCGCTCCCAGCCGCGCCCACCCCCACTCCCAGGGCAGGGCTGAGGGCTGCGCACACTCGGCTCCCACACACCACACGTGTGTAGTCAACCCGCACACGCCACACGCACGTCAGGACCTCCATGGCGTGTGTGTTGCGTGTGAATGCAGCTCCGTCCACACTCGGGGGGCGGGGGGTGCAGGGTGGCCGCGCACAGTGGTTCCGGGACAGCCTCTCCTCCCGCGCATCCCCCAGCCTCCCCGATTCGGGGGCTGATGTGAGGGGGGCCTGGCCTTGGAGCTTTGCTCCCGTGGGGCCAACACCTGCCCTCTGGGCTGGGTGTGGAGGTGGGGACCCCCCCACCCCCCCATCCCCCCCCCCCCGTGCACCTACCCCGCACTCGCCACAGTGTCCCTGTTCGTCCTTCGCTCTGGGGTTAACCACCGCCCACAGGATATGGGCCCCAGCGGAGCCCGCGTCCCGTCCACGGTGGGGCCTCGGCCGGCAGGCGGGGGGTGCAGGCCTCGCTGGCCCGGCCGGGACGCCCGGCTTCTCTCAGGCGTGGACTGCATTTGGTCAGGCCCAGGGGCTGTCACCCCTCACCCCTCTGGGGGCCACACAGGGCCCACACCACCCCGGGACGGCGGACGGCGGCCTGAGGCTGGTCCCGAGGGCCTGTCACCTGCAGCCGGTGTCGCCGAACGAAATAAAGAAATACGGTGGTTCCAGGCTTTCTAACTCCTTACGACCGGATCTGCACGATCGCGCGGCGTGCTCGGGCTGGACAGGGACGCGTTTGCCTCCTCCATCCCTGAGCCCAGAGAGAGCGGGCGGGTCTGGGGACTCCGGGCAGAGGGCACCGCGGACCAGGAGGGGGAGCGGGTGGAGGGTTACAGACCGATGACGTTCACGCGTCTCGCCCTCCGCTCACGTTCACTGCTCGTCTGCCCGGCTCTGCCGCGGGCGCAGGACCGGCCAGCGGAGCCACCTCGGACCCGACTCCCAGGCCAGAGTGAGTGCGGCTCTGCCGGGCCCGGCTGTGTGGCGTAGGGCAAGTGGCTCAACCTCTCTGAGCCGTTTCCTCTGCCCAAGGGGAGCCCCTCCCGGACGGTGAAGACAACACGAACGAGTGCGGGAGGCTCTGCTGACGGCCGGGCCCAGGCGCGCGCTGCACACACTCCCTTCCCGCCGCCCGGTCCTCTGGATCGGGGAGGGGCCACAGTTCAGGGCGCGCTGCGGGTGGACGAGCGGGCTGGACGTCCCAGGGGCTCACACAGCTCCTCGCCCACCAGACCTGCCGCCTCCTTCCCGGCCGCCCGGCCATCCGAGGAGGCCGGCCCGGGTCCCAGGCGGCCGTCCAGCCCTGTTGGCTCAGCAGGTCCTCGCACTGGGCCCAGGGTCCGGCCGGGCGGACCCCACCGCCGGCACCACGGCCCCCACCCCACAGGCGCGGGGAGGTCGCCGAGGGACGGACAGGCCTGCAGTGACCTCGCGGCCTCAGCAAGTGGGCAGACCAGGTGGCCGCTCCAGGGATGTCCTGCCGGACCCCCCACACGGAGACCGGCCGTGCAGAGCCCGTCTCCAGCCCCCGGGGGTCGGGCATCGGTGTGACCGTCAGGGAAACTGAGGCCTGGACAGCGGGCGGGGTTGGCACAGGAGAAAGCCACGGCCTGCGGCGTCTCCGTCAGCACAGCCCCCCGGGTCTGCAGGGGCCCTGGTGCCAGAGCCCGAGCCACGAGCCCCCGGGAGGACCCGAGGGGGAGGGGAGGCTGCCTCCGGGGTGACGCCGGCCTCCCTCCGCCTCCTCGGCGGCAGCTCCAGGCGCGGAGTTAATTAGGGCCCCAGCACTAATGGTCTGTTATGCTTCCACTGGGCAGCTTCTTAAATTAAAAACGCGCCACACGGCATCGCTGAAGGCTCCGGGCTGGCAGGGACGGAGCGGGCGGCGGCGGCCCAGGACGGGGACGAGGCGGGACCCTCTCCAGCAACACGTCACCCTGCCCTCGGGGAGGGTCACCGCCAGGCGAGGGTCTCGGGGATGCGGGGCCGCGGGAAGTTCTACCCGTAGTCGGACCTGGATCTCTCCAGCTGTTGAGAGGGATGGTGGGCTGGAGGCTGGTTCGGCAAGTCCTCCTGAACCCTGACCCCGAGTCCCCAGCTCGGGGAGCCCGGTCCCAGCCTGGCCTGGAGGGAGGGTGGGGCCTGATGCAGGGACACCCCTGGCTCCCACTCACCCAGAGCGGTGACCCCGCCAGCCCTGCCTCACGCCCCGCCGCTGCGGTTACACGTCCGGGCGCAGGTCCTGGCCGCTCTGAACTGTGTGAAGACTCGGCCTGGCTTTGGAGCGGAGGCTGTAAACGAGCGATCAGCCCTCAGGTCGTGGGTTCATAGGGAGAGACAATGCCAGGCAGGGTGCCCTCTGGGAGCGGAGGCAGAGTCGGGCCGCGCCCCACCCGCCCCGCCCTGGGGTGAGACCGCCCTGGGGTGAGCCTGTCGTGGGGTGAGCCCGCCCTGGGGTGAGCCCATCGTGGGGTGAGCCCGCCCTGGGGTGAGCCCGCCGTGGGGTGAGCCCGCCCTGGGGTGAGCCCATCGTGGGGTGAGCCCGCCCTGGGGTGAGCCCATCGTGGGGTGAGCCCGCCCTGGGGTGAGCCCATCGTGGGGTGAGCCCGCCCTGGGGTGAGCCTGTCGTGGGGTGAGCCCGCCCTGGGGTGAGCCCGCCGTGGGGTGAGCCCGTCGTGGGGTGAGCCCGTCGTGGTGTGAGCCCGGCGGCTGCCAGCCAGGACAGGCCCTGTGGCCGGGGCCGAGACCCGGCGGAGGACAGGCCTGGGGCCCCCTAGCGACTGTTCCTTGTGTGGGTTAATCCTCACCTGAGGGTGTTCCCATTGCTTTTTAGGGAGAGGGGAGGGGGGGGGAGGGGGAGAGGGAAACATCGATGTGAGAGAGACAGCTGGTTGCCTCCTGTCTGCGTCCCAACAGGGGTGGGGAGCGAACCCACACCCAGGCAGGTGCCCTTGACGGGGATCGGACCCACGACCCTTTGCTGCACGGCCGACCTCCACGTCCCCAAGGGCAGCAGCTCAGTGTTTTCACGTCCACGTCGGACACGGCGCAGCCCCAGCCGTGGGGACGAGGGTTCCATCTCCTCGCTGCGCCCCCACCCCCCACACACACCCCCGCTCCTGCTCCCACGGCTGTGCATCTCGGGGCTCAGCCCCGGCACCAGGCTCCACCCGCCTCCACCCACTTCCCGCCTGAATGCCAACACACACTCACCCGCCTGCACACACCCCCAGGCCTGCAGACACCCCCAGACCTGCACACACCCCCAGGCCTGCAGACACCCCCAGGCCTGCAGACACTCCCAGACCTGCAGACACCCCCAGACCTGCACACACCCCCAGGCCTGCAGACACCCCCAGGCCTGCACACACCCCCAGGCCTGCAGACACCCCCAGGCCTGCAGACACCCCCAGACCTGCACACCCCCCCAGGCCTGCAGACACCCCCAGACCTGCACACACCCCCAGACCTGCAGACACCCCCAGACCTGCACACACCCCCAGACCTGCAGACACCCCCAGACCTGCACACACCCCCAGACCTGCACACACCCCCAGGCCTGCAGACACCCCCAGACCTGCACACACCCCCAGGCCTGCAGACACCCCCAGACCTGCACACACCCCCAGACCTGCAGATGGCAGCCCCTCCCGACACCGACACCACAGACCCAGTCCCGCGTGACGGCTGCTCCAGCTAGGCCGGTCCCTCCTGCCCGCAGCCTGCGCCCCTGACCCCACCGCCCCCCCCCACCCCCGCGCCCGGTGAACCCGCAGGACTTCCTGGGGCTCCTCAACGCGTCTCCACGCTGCGTGGGCTCTTCCCCCCAGACTGACCTGGGGGAGCCCCGGTCTGTGCGGCTGCGACACAGCCGTCCTCCCCGCCGTGCGCCTCTCCGCGAGCCGTGGGCACCTTCTCCCGTGAGCTCGTCCCCGGGAATCCGTGGGGACCCGCGGGCTCTGTGGCCGCTGCGTGTGGGGACCGTTGACTCCATGCGTTTCCCGCCGGCTCGGGGCCGGCACCTGTGTGTGCATCGGGCCCCGGGCCTTCCGGGTCTGGGCGACATTCTCGCCGCGGCGGCCTCTTGGGTCCCATGTCCTCGACACCGGCAGCTCCGCTCGCTCACCCCGCGGCCGGTTCGCGTCAGCTCCGCCCCCGTGCCTGGGCCTGGGCCTGGGCCATGGGCGCCGCGGGGTTTCATGTAAAAGTTTCTGAACCGGAATCGGTGACCTCCCACCGTTTAGCTCGAAGCCGCGATGGACGGGGACAGACTTCCTCCCGCGAGCAAGTCCCTCTGGTTCCATTCCAGCCGGGCCGTCTGCCGGGGCGTCCGCCGACCCCTGCCCGGTGCGAGCAGGCTCTCCAGCACCGAGCCCTGTGAGTTGCTGCCAGAGCCCGCACGTCACGGACGCCGCTCTCCGGGTGCGGTGGGACCTGCTTGGGCCCCCGGAGGCTCTCGGACCCGCGTTCCCGGCACATCTGTGTGGGGTGCGAGCGCCGTGCCGCTGGGGGCCGGGCCCCCCTTCCTCGGGGACTTCCTCCCCCCGATGTGGCCACCGGCTCGGGCGACGTGCTCGGGCCCCTGGCTGCATGACCTGGGCCCCCCGTGGCGACGTGTCCGGGGAAGTCGTGCGGGCAGGTACCACGTGCAGCTGGGACTGCCGACCGGTGCCCTGGACCGGGCAGGAGTGTGACAGGGCCCCGGCCCGTGTGGCGCGGTGGTCAGTGTCGGCCCTAACCACTGAGCCACACGCCGGAGCGTCTGGCGTTTGAGTCCCGGCCCAGGGCACGTACCTGGGCTGCAGGTTCCCCCCCAGGCCCCGGGCAGGGTGCACGCAGGAGGCAACCCACCGATGTGTCCCTCTCACGTGGATGTTTCTCTCCCCTCCCTCCCTCCCTCCCGTCCGCTCTGAGTATCAACGGGAAAAACCTCCTCGGTGAGAATTAACCACAAGAGGCTGACAGCCCGAGAACAGTCGTCACAGCTCGGCGAGGGTCACCTGGGCCGGAGGGCAAGAGGGAGAGAATGTGGAGACAGTGGGGGGGGGGGGGGGCGGGGGTGCCAGCAGCCGCAGGGGCGGGCGCCACACTCACACGGGAAGATGGTGTTACCACCGCGAGCCGTTCCGGAAGGAAGGCGGACCTGAGAGGGTGCACGGGAGGCTGGGGGGGCTCCTCACGCCCAGGGCCTGGCTGTCGCGGGCAGGGGGCGCGTGGGGTTAGATTTTAGCCGAAGGGGCAGCTTTTAGGTATTCGTGCGATTCTTCTTCATACCTGGGGCTGCATTTAATATTTTATAATTGGTGAAATATTTATTAGATTTCTTAAATATTTGAGGCACCTTAAATATTTTATAGTAAATTTTTAAATGTTTTGAAAAGGGACGGGCGGCGTGTGAGCTGAGCTCCCGTCGCCAGAGGCGTGCGGAGGGCGGGGTGTCAGGGGCGCTGGGCGGGGTGTCAGGGCGCGGAGGGCGGGGTGTCAGGGGCGCTGGGCGGGGTGTCAGGGTGCGGAGGGCGGGGTGTCAGGGTGCGCTGGGCGGGGTGTCAGGGCGCAGAGGGCGGGGTGTCAGGGGCGCTGGGCGGGGTGTCAGGGTGCGGAGGGCGGGGTGTCAGGGTGCGGAGGGCGGGGTGTCAGGGGTGCTGGGCGGGGTGTCAGGGTGCGGAGGGCGGGGTGTCAGGGGCGCTGGGCGGGGTGTCAGGGTGCGGAGGGCAGGGTGTCAGGGGCGCTGGGCGGGGTGTCAGGGTGCGGAGGGCGGGGTGTCAGGGGCGCTGGGCGGGGTGTCAGGGGCGCTGGGCGGGGTGTCAGGGTGCGGAGGGCGGGGTGTCAGGGGCGCTGGGCGGGGTGTCAGGGGCGCTGGGCGGGGTGTCAGGGTGCGGAGGGCGGGGTGTCAGGGGCGCTGGGCGGGGTGTCAGGGTGCGGAGGGCGGGGTGTCAGGGTGCGGAGGGCGGGGTGTCAGGGGCGCTGGGCGGGGTGTCAGGGGCGCTGGGCGGGGTGTCAGGGTGCGGAGGGCGGGGTGTCAGGGGCGCTGGGCGGGGTGTCAGGGGCGCTGGGCGGGGTGTCAGGGTGCGGAGGGCGGGGTGTCAGGGGCGCTGGGCGGGGTGTCAGGGTGCGGAGGGCAGGGTGTCAGGGGCGCTGGGCGGGGTGTCAGGGTGCGGAGGGCGGGGTGTCAGGGTGCGGAGGGCGGGGTGTCAGGGGCGCTGGGCGGGGTGTCAGGGTGCGGAGGGCGGGGTGTCAGGGGCGCTGGGCGGGGCTGGAGCAGAGCCCCTGCCGGCGTTTAGGAGCAGCTTCTGGCCGGCCCGGGTCCAGACCCCCCGTCAGGGTAGGACCCGCGTCTGTGTCTGTTCAAAGGGCCGCGTTCCTCTGGTCTCTGCCGTTTCCTCCGCCCGAGGACCAGCCGGCTGGAGCCCAGGGCTGGAGCAGAGGCTGCGCGAAGGGAGGAAGGCCCCAGAACCTGCCCCCGGGGCTGCGGCCACTGCACAGATGGGAACACTGAGGCCGGGGGCGGGGTGGTCTCAGGATCTCAGGCCAGAACGAGGGAGTGTCTCTCCAGGCTCAGTTCCAGCAGCCGGAGCCACAGTGGGCGTCCTGCCCTCCAGGGCCCCTCCGACCCTGGGCCTCTCTTGACCTCACGGCAGGGCTGACGGACAGAGGGGGCCGGGGGCCGGCGTGCGCTAGCCTGGTGCCTTCCTCATCCCGTCGACAGGCTGTAAAGCACCTAGTACGTGCGGGCACCGTGCCAGGCGAGGCAGGGACGCAGAGGTGCCTGAGGCATCGCGCCAAGAGAGCCTCCCAACTCTGGCCTCTGCCCCGGGGCCCAGCCAGGGAGCCGCATTTTCCCTGGGGCACTCGGCAAGGTCGCACGTACATCAAGGTCGCAGCAGAATCAGAGGAGGCCTCCCCTGCCCACACCCAGGGCCTCGGCCCGCCGCTGGTCCCCTCAGCCCCTCCCCCACGACCTGGAGCAGGTGAGCGTCTCTCGCCTGCAGCCGGAACTGCCACCTGCTAGACGGTGCCGGTGCCCTGGCGTGTCACTCAAGCTCCGAGTCACTGCTGCCTCCTGGGAAGCCAGCAGCTGCCCCCGGGCTGAACCAGCCTGACAAGCCGCCGGCTGCCTGTTAGCAAGTGTCTGGCTGGACACCTGTTTCAAGGCTGCAACGAAGCAGACGATCCGCAAAGTCCTCGCTCACAGAGGAGGAGACAGGCTCCGCCAGGAGGTGGCGAGGCCGGGACTCCGCAGGCAGAGGCCCAGGCCCCCAGGGGCTGTGGGGAGGGAGGGGCCGCTCCCTGTCCAGGCTCCTAGGGCTGACCCGGCACTTGAGCCTGGAGCCTACAGGCCCCCAGGGGCTGTGGGGGCTGCGCCTAGGTCAGAGGGACCGGAGGCGGCACGGGGGAGGGCGCCCTGGAGCTGGGCCCTCCGTGGCAGCAGGAGCCGTGGTGGTTGGGGGGGGAGGAGGGCAGGACAGGCTAAGACAGGCCCAGACTCAGCTCCCAAGTCCCGCACGCGGCCTCGGGACAGCGCAAGAGCAGGGTCTAGATGGCGGTCGGTGCCGGGTAAACACGTCACAGATAAACTTCAGTAAGAACCAGCCGTGAGGCCGTCGTGGGCACAGTGGGCAGGGGACGGCTCGGAGCCCATGTTCCCCTCCTGACACCCAGGAAGGCTTGGCCAGCACCGACCCGCACCCATGCCCCAGCGGCCGAGACGCAGATCCGAGGGCTGGAGCTGCAGCAGCCACCCTGAGGCCACGAGGACAGAGGCTGAGCCGGCGCAGGTGGAAGCTGGGCCCCTGCCAACCTCCTTGGGCTGTGCCGCCCCCTCCTCCACCCCCCCCCCGCCGCCCTCTTTACCTGAGAAAAGCGAGTCCCCCGTGGGGTTCAACCACTCGATGGACAGGTCTCTGCCTTGTGCAGCCAAATGCATCCCTGGCTGACACAGCGTCCGTGAGCGCTGAGTAATTTTATTAGAAAGTGCTCTCAGTGTAATTACTTTCCGTGCTTCTGATTCCAACGAGAAGAAGGTCCCGCCCGGGCTGGCCTGCCCCTTGGACTCCTCTGTCCACTCTGCCTCCGTTTTAATAAAACCATCGCAGGCCCTGGCCCGCCCTCCCCTGGGCCCCGGCCGCCAACTGGAATTTAATAACATTGTTTTCTTTCCACTGAATTTATTTTTATGATTATGAGTTCTATTTATGGCAAAGGAGGCTTGTTTTCCATTTGTAGCTGCTATAAAACTTCCCTTTTAAATAAATATGTTTAAGTTTTTTAAACGTGAATTTAGAGAAAAATGGAAAGAACGAAGAGGGAAGGGGGGGCAGGTGGGCGGCTACTGCCCAGCCCCCCGCGTCAGCCGCCTTGGGCCCCAGGCGTGGGGAGGAGGCGGCAGGTCCGGGAAGGGCTGCCCCCCAACCGCACTTGCTGGGGCTGTCAGTCCAGCCGGGGTGGGGGTGGGGGTGGGCGGCCGGCCCGGGCACAGGGCCTCCGGGAGGTGAGGCCTCAGCCATGGGCTGAGCTGCGGGCAGGGCTGGGAGCTCTCCTGGTAACCAAGCCACTAACTCAAAGGCCCGGCTCCTGCCAGTCCGCCCGGTGAGGCCCGACTTCAAAAGCCGGCCTCCGGGAGCCGCGTGACCTTTTCCTAATTAGCTCGGCTGTTTGCTCGGCAGCCGCCAGCTGATCTGCGGACAGCGGCTCCCGCTCCAGCCACTGCGCCTGTCACCCTCGGGCGGGCGGATCTCTGCTCCGGGAGCTGGGGGCGGCCGCCCGCGGGGCGCTGGGGGGGACGGGGCGGTGACAGGCTGCTCGGTGGCCGTGGGCAAGTCACCAGCACGCCACGCCAGCTCTGCTGGGGGGAGCATCACCCCAGTTCAGAGAAGGAAACCGAGGCCGAGAGCAGAGGGGGGCCGGGCTCAGCTCCACCAACTCCCAGACCCTCTCCCTGCCACGGGGTCCCCACGGGGCGCCCACGGGCCCAGGGTGGCTCTGTCCCCGGTGCTGCACACAGAGCTGGGAAGGGCTGAGTGCCAGCAGGTCACCTGGGGTCAGCAGGACAGAGGAGGTTCCTCTGGACTCTTAGTCACGCTCAGTGAAAGCACTTCCAGGGCCCGGCCGGCGCGGCTCAAGGGTGAGCGTCGACCTGTGAGCCTGGAGGTCAGCGTTCGATTCCCGGTCGGGGCACAGGCCCGGGTTGCGGGCTTGATCCCCAATGAGGGGCCTGCAGGAGGCAGCCCGTCCATGATTCTCTCCCATCACTGATGCTTCTCTCTCTCTCCCTCTCCCTCCCTTTCTGGAATCAATAAAAAATTTATATATTTTTAAAAGCAAGTTCCAGGGACAAGGTCCCAGGAGCAGGAGCTGGAACTGGGGGAGGGAGGCAGGAAGGGGAGACGGTTCAACGAGCCGAACGCAGACGTTCCATCTGGGAGGAGCTGCAGCCTCGTCCTGAAGGAGACCCGGAGACGGCTCCTCGCAGACCCGCGGGCCTCGCCGTCTGTTCCGCCACCTGCCCTCCAGGTGGGCGCCGAGACACCCACCCACCCGTCCCCAGGCACCGCTCCGTGTCTGCCGCCTGCTAGGAGGGGAGCCGGCAGCCTGGGCCGGGAGAGCGAGGGGCGGTGCCGGCCGTGGGGTGAGGCCGTGGGGGTCAGGGCTCGGGGCTGAGCCTGAGGGGTGCAGGGTCCTGGGCGAGACCGGGGGCCTGACCTGACCCGGGCTGGGAAGTCGGGACCTGGGAAGTAGGGGAGGAACCTGAGCGGGTGTCTGCGGGGCGCCCGTGTCACGCTTAGGGGGGGCACCTGCCACTGTACGCTGAGCGCCTGCTGTATGCTGAGCGCCCGCTGTATGCTGAGCGCCTACTGTGTGCTGAGCGCCCGCTGTGTGCTGAGCGCCTCCTGTGTGCTGAGCGCCCGCTGTGTGCTGAGCGCCCGCTGTATGCTGAGTGCCCGCTATATGCTGAGCGCCTGCTGTATGCTGAGCGCCTGCTGTATGCTGAGCACCTACTGTATGCTGAGCGCCTGCTGTATGCTGAACACCCGCTGTGTGCTGAGCGCCCGCTGTATGCTGAACACCCGCTGTGTGCTGAGCGCCCGCTGTATGCTGAACACCCGCTGTGTGCTGAGCGCCCGCTGTGTGCTGAGCGCCTCCTGTGTGCTGAGCGCCCGCTGTATGCTGAACACCCGCTGTGTGCTGAGCACCTGCTGTATGCTGAGCGGCCTGCTGTATGCTGAGCGCCCGCTGTGTGCTGAGTGCCCGCTGTATGCTGAGCGCCTCCTGTGTGCTGAGTGCCCGCTGTGTGCTGAGCGCCCGCTGTATGCTGAGCACCTACTGTATGCTGAACGCCCGCTATATGCTGAGCGCCCGCGGTATGCTGAGCGCCTGCTGTATGCTGAGCACCCGCTGTATGCTGAGCGCCTGCTGTGTGCAGGATTCACACCCACACCCACACTGAACGCTCGCCTCAGGGGAGAGGGCACCTCCACTTCACAGATAAAACCCAGGAGTTGTGAGGTCAGTGACCTGCCCGGGCTCTGAAGGCCCGTGGAGCGTGGACCGTCCAGCACGTCTCCCCAGAGGCAGGCGGACTTGGAAGAGGGCTTCCGGGCAAAGGCACCGGGTGGGAGGGCACAGGGCTGTCGCCAGGAGTCCCCGCCCAAGCCCAGCTCCGCTCGCCTGCCGGTCCTGCACCGTCATGGCCGTGACAATGGCCTGCGGTCAGCACCGCCGAGCCCGCCAGCCGGGCCCTAACTGTCCGTGCTCCACCGCAGCCCCCGGGCCTGGGTCCTGTCCCTCCCCCGCTGCCACGACCGCTGCCGTGTGGCCTCCGCCGGATGCCCGTGCGCACGGTCAGAGCCGATGCCCACCCAGCTGCCCGGTCCCCTCCAACCTTCTCAGTCACCGCGCAGAAGGCTCTTGGGGGCACGCCCAGGCTCCAGACAGGGAAACTGAGGCCCACAGAAGGGAACCCAGCCCCAGGACTGCTGAGGATGTCGGCTGAGGGAGGGCGGGTCCTCACACCCTGCCCTCTCTAGACGAGAGCGCCCCCGAGCACGGCCTCGCCCACCGTCCTCGGGAACCCACTGTAGGAAAGTTTCCCCACAGAAGAACCGTCTCCAGGGACACCGTGCTGGACACGTGTTGGACACGCGAGTGCACGCGCCGGATGTGTTCCACCAAGCGTGGGAGGCGGGACCCGAGTCAGGGAGGACACTGGACAGGCCTGAGCAGGGCCACCTCCTCCTCAGACCCTCCCAGGCCCACGAACCCCCCGTCCCCCGTCTCACCCCGAGCAGCCCTTCCTCCTCCACCCTCCCCTCTGAACAGGAGCCCATGTCTAAGGGACGTCCGCTCTCAGAGCAGGGAGCGGCCCCCCAGGCCTGTCCCCGGCCCCCAGCAGGCCTGCCCCTTGGGGGGAGCCTTACCTGTGGTCAGGGCCCCCCCATGACCGCACGTCTGAGAGGGGCCGGCGCTGACGTCCTCCCCTCGGGGTCAGGAGTGCCTGCTCATTCCTGGACACAGAGGACGGCGTGAGTCCGGGTGGGGTGGCCGAAGGGTCCGAGGCGGGTCCACTGCAGAGGGACAGAGGGGGGGTGAGCGGACGGCCAGCGGGCGGCCTGCAGCCTGGGCATCTGGAAGACGCGTCCTGGGTGCACGGACCACATGGGAGTCAGACCTCCGTGAACACAACGGAGAAGCTGGGACGTGCCAGCGCTGAAGGAGGCACAGGGCACGGGGTGGGGGTGACACAGAGGGGCACGGGGTGGGGGTGACACAGAGGGGCATGGGGTGGGGGTGACAGGGGCACGGGGTGGGGGTGACACAGGGGCCTGGGGTGGGGGTGACAGGGGCACGGGGTGGGGGTGACACAGGGGCCCGGGGTGGGGGTGACACAGACCAGAG